>NC_053156.1:92821537-93160704 GCF_016835505.1 Polypterus senegalus | reverse complement strand
GTTGTATTTTGCTCTCTCCAGAGTTCCATCTTTTCATTCACTTACTGTTGTACTCTCACACCAACCCGTTTTAGACAACCGTGTCTTTCCAGAAGTGTTTAGCATTCAATTAATAATTATGCATGAGATTGAGCGTGTGTCTACCAGGCGCAGAGAGGCATGGATAAGCTGTTGAACCCCATTCGGGCTGCAAAACGTGGAATTCCCACTAAGTGCGACTCATACGCTCCCACTGGTTGCGTCCCTACCCTTTGTGCACACCCCCCTCCCACCTCGCTACTACCGTGGTCGGGTGTCTTCGTGGATTATATATAGAAAAGCAGCCAAAACCGCACAGAGAAATGAAACGTCTACGTGAGTCACAGATGCATCTGGACTGTGTAAAGATGACAGCGACTCCAGTGATGAGTTGGAGGTTGGCACATGAGCAGGCAGTGCATACTGAACGAGAAATCAGCAGACTAGCATGACGGAGGTAGCTGAGTGGACGTCCTTCTCCTCTCCTGCCGTTCCACACTCCGCGCCTGAGCGCAGTGCACTCACATCCCTCCGTCTGGCAGGAGAAGGCGCGATGAGGGTCCGCCAGTTTTCAGTCACGGACGAATGTGTGTTGGTTCGTTCCGTGCATTGTTACAATGTTGCTTTTCTTGCTGATTTATTACATTACCGATTTTTCAAATGTTAATTTCTTCCCTGTGCTTAAAAATCATTAAAAAATCACCCTGATTATGTGCTGTATAGTACGCCGCGGGTTGGCTAGTACTCAATAAACAAATAAACAATAACCAATCCTCCAAACTCCCAGACACTTTGCCCTCCTACCACCCAGCTCAGCTCGTCTGTCTGGGATCTCCCACAGTCCTTTATACTCCTCGACCCGGAAGTGTTTCTGAGCCCTCAGTCCATGTGATTAGCTAACACTTCCAGGTCGGGTAATCTTCTCTTTTCTTCAGCCCGGAAGTATATCATTTCTTCCGTTTCCACGATTGTGAAATACTTCCGGGTTATAGGGAAAGTACAAGTCCCTGGGTCTCCCTGCAGCGTCCTCCAGTGGCCCCCATGGTATCCAGCAAGGCTGTGGTGAAAAACTCCAAGTTCCATGATGCCCTGCTGGAATTCGGGGCCCTTCCATGTTGCAGGGATGGCTCCATCTGGCGGTTTGGGGTTGTTGGCCGGGATACACGACCAGCAATCCCTCACAGCCTTTATTACTCTTTGTGTGTTTCACACTCACACTTTCTCTCTCAATCACGTAACCAAAGCCAAACTGACCAATCAGATTCCTCAGAGAGAGTGGACATACATTCCCTAGTGTTTTATTATATAATAGATAGATTATGCATTTTAAAGTCAAAAAGTAGGAGTGTGTAATATTGTCTCTTTTTTGGGCATAACTATTACTATAATACAGCCCTACTGCTTTTGTTAAATTTGATGCAAATAGGATAAATCATGAGAATTGCAAGGATTATTATTATTTTTTTTATAATGCTCTCATGTTATTTTCACCTTTAACTGAAGAATCTGATTTAGTGATTTCTGAATCTCTAAAATCAAAATTTGAGTCGGGGGGCTGCTATGGTGGTATCAGGGACAGGATAGGAACCAACCCTAGACAAGGCACCAGTTCATTGCAGAGCACATTCATACACATACCCACACTGTAGCCAAGCTGCCAGCTAACCTAACCTGCATGTCTTAGGAGGGAGAAAATTCACCACAGCAGTGACTGTGCTGAGAATCGAGCCCAGTGTCCTGAATCTATCAAGCAGCACGGCTAAATGATGTGCCATCATACCACCACCTTAAACTTTATAAATCAGCCAAACAAATTCTCATATTTACCAATTTTTAGTATTATTTTGTCTATAAGAATAGGAATGTGTTTATGAAAATCTATAGGAAAGAGGCAAAAGGGAATTTTTCATTTGGTGCTTTGCCATCAATAGTACACTGACCTCAGTTCCAAGTGGATGCTTTAAAGAGTATCTATTTATTCAATTATTCAAACGCGTGCAAGAGTAGATAAGCGTTCTTATTAAAATGACATGACACGAGCCATCCTTGGTGTAACAGTTGAATGAACCCTGGACAAGCATTCCCTGAGTATTTGCCGTTTGCAGAATCCAGGTTTATAAGGTCACTCTGTGATGTCACTGCTTCAGGGTCTCCTTGCATGACCTCACATAACAGACTAAATTCCTGAACTAGAGTGGCACAAAAACAGGCTAGTGTGCCATCCCTCTTTTTTTTGTAGGCCTTAAAATCCTAATCATATCATCACTATTTAAAAATATCTATAACGCACAACAACTGTGACTCCACTATTGAAATTGTAATCTGAGAAAAGACTATTTAACCTAATGGGAATATTTAAAATTTATTGTCAGCCCTTTACAACAATGTTTGGAAAACCTTTAACTATTGTAAAAATCGGGAGTGGTCTTCCATAGACTTTCTCGTATACTGAGATATAGGGATGGATATTTGAAGAATAAACTGCAAGACAATGATTATATTTTTATATTATGTACATTAAAGAACCATCAACAACAAATCAAATCAAATTAATAATATACTGAATGATTATTATAAAAGTAAAGTTGAAAAAAAATCTGACTCTACCGCTGTATGAATAAAAAATTACCCCTTCTGTTTAGCGGAAATAGCTCAAACGTTGATAGAAATCATTGCTTTGCACCTAATACTTGTATGCAAAATCTGGTTGACCTAAGTGAAAGCGTACTCAAGTTATCTTTTAGAAATACATTTGAACCTGTATATACAACCCTTCAGTAACTATGGCAGAAATATTAAGAGAGAGAAATATGGTACATAAAAGGATACATTTATCTTGCTTTAGGTATGTTGCAGTATAATCATACATAAAAATACAGCCAAAGAGAATCCATTAGAACTGGTACAAATTGTCTTGCTTTCTACAGTACGTCACATCATGTCAACTTAACTTCTGGCTCAAGGCATCCTAATAAGCCTTAAATACCCACACTTCCACTACATTAGCATATTCAGTGAGCTATCTGTGTGTTCTACTGACCAATGCCATGTTTGGATTACTACCAACTGAGCTATTTGCATATGCTATGTATTGATTAGACTCGCTAAGACCGCAGTATAGCACATTCTTTAATTACTGTATCTGCAAACAGTGCGTCTGCTCTAATCATTTATGGTTCCTATCTGAAACAATTGTCCTTGCTTTAGCTAGAAAAAACATATGTATGCTAAAAATAATTAGCCTCACAAATCGCAGTATCAAATAGTTATTTTCAACTCTGGTTACATTTGGTAACATGATACTTCTGATTTGTAAGCCGTTCTGAGGATCCCTTCTACAAATTAGACGGTACTCACTCTCTATATTAATTACATAACTTCCAGATTCTGAAAAACCCAGACCTTTTCTGTCCTCCTCAATTTCCATTATGCTTTGGTTTACAGGTAAATATACAGTATGTTATCACAGACAATCACCACTCTCTTTTTACAAATTTAAATCATTAACATCCAATTCTCTATACATTCCTGCTTTATTTTGGCATGCTACTAGCTTGCTATTTCTTGCAGAATCTTCTTTGTACAGCTGTTCTCCCACCTGGGGTCAGCTAATATTTCTTCACCAGCTATATCATAAGATATGTGCAGCAAATCAAAAGTCATTGGTACAGACACAGTCATTTATTTGACCACAGAACACCTTAGTTTCTTTGCTGATAAAGTACTGCTGGGCCGGAGAGGCTTGAACTACCACTTAAATGAATGGCACAACTTACAGGGAAGAAGAAAGAAAAGGTAGAGCAAATACATAACATAACACAATGCTTCAAAAATAACATCACCCATATGTATATAACAGAATACAGAACACTATTAACTAAAGTTCTACACTCAGTTACCAGTCTCAAAGCATATACCATGGATGATCACTCCAATGGTGTAAAATAGATAAACTAATAGTATAAGTATTTGCATTACAAGCAGATGATTTACATTTTTTCCTCTGTGTACAATACACTGTAAAATACATACATCAATTCTCCAACAAATATTTCTTAAATTATAAAATGTTGTGTCATATTTCACTCTTCTTTGCACTCATAATTTTATTTAACCTGTGGGTGTGTTAATTTTGTTTCTCCCAAATACAATCTCTTAAATTATGCTAAACTGTAGGATATCTCTCCCAGATAAAAAAAAAATCTCCTAATTAACTTTAAGATGTAACAAAAACACAGTTTACATGTTTTGATCTCTTATGTTTTAACATCAGAACTATCTTCACATAGTTTATGCAGTCTCTTATGCAGTTCCTTTCCCTGTGATCATTAACAACTGACTTGATACTCTACATATATACGTGCATTATCACTGTGCAATAATTTTACAATTCATTCATGTATCAACAGTGGTAGTACTGCTACCTCTAAGTAAGGAAAAAAGGATTTGAGTCCCGGGTCCTCCATGCATGTAGTTTACATGTTTTCCTCATGTCTGCATGTGCTTGTGAAAAAGGTGTTGGGGCTTAGTGGTGTCCCCCTGTGGTTACAAGATGACATAAACTTACAGTATTTATTTACATATACACATTTGTATACACATACTGTACATATTGACACACATGCTGCACATACATACACATACACATATACTTTGTGAGACTTGCCCGAACACCACAAGTCGGTAACCACATCTTTATAAAAGACACACGTTTATTAATCGTTAATAAATACAAGATTAAAGTCCCGAACACCACACAATGCACTTAGCTAATAAATCACCCCATATAAACCTTCTTTTCCTCAGTCCTTGGCCGCCTATCTCCTCCTGGGAGCTTTGTCCTGCTCCCACTCCCGACTCAAGCTCCCCGACTGTAAGGAGGCGGGCGCCTTTTATTCTCACCCGGATGTGCTCCAGGTGGCTGGTGACAATCTTCCGGCAGCGCTTCCTGGTGTGGCGGAAGTGCTGCCCTTTGTACCGGAAGCACTCCTGGCATCCCTGGCAGGTTCATCCGCCATCTTGCCTGGTGTGACGGAAGTGACAGTTCCCTAGGTCCAATGAGGTTTAAGGCGTCCCCTGGCGGTGGCCACGGTTCCCAACAGGCCAGAACCTATTTGTCCCTTTCCCATGGTCCTCTTTTTGTCCAGGGCGGTTGTCCCCTCGTGACCCGGAAGCTATTACTGTCTCTTTCCTGGCCCTCCAGGCATCCCGGCCAGGTAATGACCCCGACAATCTGCCACAACATAACAGTACATCCTGTACCCCAAACCGTGAACAAAAAGACCCTTTAACCTTTTTCACAAACCTAGTATTTTCCACAACAAAATACCCTTTCTTTACCTCATCTTCAATTCAAATAAAACTTATATTTTCCATTAGTCTCCAAACAGGCTTTATCCAACTCCACTCCCAATTAGCTCTCTTGGCTGAAGCCGAGGAACTTCTTTTCAAAACAGACCTAACAGTAATTTCCATACAATGATAGTGTCTTCAGGTAGTATTTCTTGGTCAGTTATAACAAAGACAGGGCAAAGCAATACCCAACATACAGGGAAAAACAACTTCCTCCAGAAGGCACTGTTTACCCCGGCCGAGTAAAGAATCTCCCATCATCCCAGCCAGGATGTTTGCCCAACCTTCCTTTCTTAATCCTTCACACTGCTGCATCATCAACACCCAAGTGATAACACATATTTCATAATTTCTTCTTTTTCATAATTGTCTCATTTTTATAATTTCCAAAAGTATGCCATCCTAAAAGTAAGGGCAATACTGATAGAATGGTAATCTTTGCGTTTTCAACAAAATTTAGAGGCTTTCTTCTTATTGCACCTACTATTAAAGGCTGAGAACCAATGAATATTTTTTTCAAATTATTATTCAAATTCCGAGCTACATTTAGACATCATATTTCTCCTATTTTGTGTACATAACATACTTTTTTAGCAATTGCTTTAACAGTGTCAGAGGTACAGCATGTATGTTAATTGTACAATACTTGAAAAGATGATTACAGCAATTCATCATTTTTTTTTTCTCTATTCCTTACAAGAATGACTTATTAAAAGCTTAATAACACATTTTTAAGTGGTTCACATTTTCTTTACAAGTCCAGAATGCCTCTCAGCTGGCTTCCATACAGTAGCCCGAATGAGTAAAAATTGTAGGAGGCTTGTGGCAGTTTCCATTGTAATGCTATATGTTTATGTTTTATTAAACTATACATACACTTTTTTGGTTTTAATGTTGTACATTTTTCACAATTTTTTAAGTGATAAAATCATTGTAAACATTTTTCTACCTTGATTGCTGCAAATTTTGAAATGTTTTCATTCTAAGGCCATGATGTTACTGTCTATAATGGCCTAGCTGCTAGTCAAGCAATTTGACTTGGTATGTGTGTGATTCATTATTGTGACAGCATTTAGCATGGTTATGTTTTAAAACATTTTGTTAAAGAAAGATTCATTTAGGTTTGGTTTTGAACCTCACAGCTTTGTTATCTCAACTTAGATTTCCGCCCAGTACTTTGCTTCTGATTGTTGGCTGTTTTGACCTTCTGGCTTGGACCCTTGTATTTTATTAAACCTCTCTAAAACTTGTAAATTCTCCTGGTTTTCTTGTCTGTCATCTATGTCCAATTCTGAACAGTTTTTGTTTACCTTTTATGCAAAAATAGTTGCCATTTTGAATTCTCATTTTGGTAACAGGTGCTGAAAATTTGTTTCCAAAATTATGTGAACAGCCTTGTTGTTTCTTGGTAATGGAGTCAGGTAAGGCTCATTGTTATGTAGTGATGTTATCTTTGTAAAATAAGGTGTGAAGATAGTAGTCGTGTCCTAGTATTAATTCTTCAACAGTAGGTAGGGGTAAATCAAAGCAAGTTTATTGGGAACTATTTTCAGTGTCGATTCGGGTCCATTTTTATCTAATATTTTAGCACTGATGATGTGTTTTATTAACTTCTCTATTATTCTGACCCTTGCCTACTTATTGACATGGTTTTGCCAGACCTTGTTGATTCTATTTCATCTCCTTGGCTTTTTGTTTTGTTTAAGATTTTTCTAGCCTTTCCATAATCTTAAGAAATGATCACTTCTTACTCGATAACCTTATGTACTCATTCACCATTCACAACATGAATTTACTTGCTATGGAAGCCTAGAAAAGGTATAAACCCTTCTCGTCCTAGTGTTCTCCAAGAAGACAGCAACACTTTTGTGTATGGAATTGTTAACAGAAAAATACTAAATTGCTAAGTGCTTTGAGCAGTGAGAAAAGAACTATATAAATGCAAAGAATTATTATTATTATTATTATAAATATGTGCTTTAATTCATTGAACCATGTACTGAAAGTGGTGTTGAAAGTATGTAGTGAAGTTGTGAACAAATACCAGATAAAAGGAGACAAAGTTTACATCCTGCGTTGTACTGTATGTGGCCTCAATGGAAATCAAATAATTTAAACTTATGCTTAAAAGGTGAACTGGCAAATTAGTAACCTGTATACTCCTAATAATTATTGGAAAAGGAGCAATCGGAGTAGAAGATAGTACATTATGAGCTCCAGAGGACCTGTGGCCTTTTGATTTGGCAGCTGGCACTTATTCTTTAGAGTTCCTTGATAGTACAAAAGTAAAATGACACTGGCTGCCATACGAGGGAACTGCACTTTGGTGTCTTAGCTATAAGTACAGAGCCATCCTAAGCCCAAAAGATATACAAGAGAGAAGAGTAGTGACTCCTGGGGGGGCTTAACAACAGCTCTCCGACTAAGGCTAAGTGATTGTATAACAGCAAGGAGAGTTGTTAGTAAGCAATTGAAGGGTGGAAGAAAGATTAACAAATTTTATTTTATTTATTTTTTTACACTAAAATGTATTTTTTCCTTCGAATCAAAAACACTACAAGCACACCTCCTGTCTTTGACAACACACTCAAGTCAATTCAAAACCTTGGGAAACCTGACTCCAAAACATTAGGGTGCCAGTAAGGAAAATCCTGGATGCACACTTTGAGTGTAATTACAGTTGGATGCAGTTATATCAAAGCAATTTTGATAGACACAAATCAAACAGATACCATCAGTTGGACTGACTGAGAAAACTGTTGTTCTCAACAGAAATCTAAGTGAACATGAGTCAAATATGTAAACTCAAAGCCAGTGCTCCTACAAATGTTGCATTCATTATTTTTGTAATAAAAACACAAATTTGTCTGAAGATTAAAGCCAACCACAGCAATACCTACTAGGGAGTGTTTCACTAAAATGTTAAACTTTAGATATGCATTCATTGCTGCCAAACTGGCATTTTTTTTGTAAAACTTAACATGTCAGGATTGTCCTGCTGTCATAACACGTTACTTTATGTACTGTTTTACAAAAACTTTGGCACCCTGACTTTGTAATGCAGCTTAAACCAAATGTTGTGGTTTTATGTATATCAAATTAAAAAAACCTGACATTATAAGGGTGTCCTCAATTTGTACATGGCAAGACTAATTATTTATTTGCTGCTTCTCTTTTTAACCCATAACTGTTCCCACTGGTGCATTTTTTTTATCATTTTATTGAATTTGTTAAAAGCAAAAAAAATTCCATACAAGCAAGTCAAATTTTACAGAACTAAGTTCAAGTCAAATCAAGCCCAAGAGAGCTAGGCCAACAGAGTAAAACTTTGATAGATAGATAGATAGATAGATAGATAGATAGATAGATAGATAGATAGATAGATAGATAGATAGATAGATAGATAGATAAGGGAAGGTAATCCGCTTCCTCAATTTAAATGATTATCCAAAAATGTTATTGATTAGATCCTGCCAGGTTTTAAAAAAGTTTTGCACAGATCCTTTAAGTGAAAATTTGATTTTTTCCAGTTTCAAATAATATATAATATCAGTTATCCACTGACTTAAAAGAGATGAGTTAGGATTCTTCCAGTTGAACAAGATAAGTCTACATGCCAATAGTGAAGTAAAGGTAACTACAGTTAGTTTGTCCTTCTCCACTTTAAGCCCATCTGGAAGTACACCAAACACAGCTGTTAGTGGATTAGGAGGGATTGTGACACCAAGGCTGTCTGAAAGGCATTTAAAAATTTTGGTTCAGAATGATGTTAATTTGGTGCAGGCCCAAAACATGTGGCCCAGTGAGGCTGGAAATTGATTGCTACGTTTACAAGTTGGATTTTGCCCTGGAAACAATTTCGACAATTTTAAATGAGACAGATGTGCTCAATAGATGATTTTATGTTGAATAATTGAATGCTTTGCCCATATGTAACTCGAGTGAATTCTGTGCATTGCTACCTTCCACTGCTTTTTTGAAGTGTTGAGTGAGAGATCCTTTTTCCACTGTACTCTGGGATCTTTGAAAGGCAGGGAAGTAGTATAAGCCTGGAACATTCTGTCAAACTGTCAATCAAAATGATTAATGACCTTTAAGCCCCGCCCCATGATGTCATACCGTAAGTCCCATCCCTATAACATCATGCTGGAAGTCCCGCCCCGTTGCACCCTGATGATGTCACACTGGAAAGTCCCGGCCGCTCACGTGACCTAGTCCCGTCCCTTTGGCACCGCCCCTGCCAGCAGATTTGTGAAGGGCACCCAGTCCCCACCCAGACTCCGCCTTGAACCCGTCCTGGCACCTGATTGGTTCACCAAACTGTCAAGGGGATTTTGATGGATGTCTGTCCCCTCCTTGAACCCACCCTGGTGCCTGATTTGTAAAGGAAACTGTCAAGAGCCATTTGATGGATGTCTGCCCTTTCGTTGAACTCACCACCGCCCGCCCCCCACTTCCCAGCCCACCTCTCCCGAAAAACAAGCCCGGGCATGTTACAGCCTTTACCTCGACAAATCCAGACATGCCCAAGGTCGGCCCTCGACCAGTCCAAGCACGTTCCCATCTGTACCCTGTCGGCCTGAAGGGCCTGCCTCAGCCCCCGGTGAGGCAGCACCTGACGGTCGGCCTCCCCACACTTCCCAGTCCTCGCTCCGGAGGACGTGTGCTCCCTGCTGAAAGCCCTTCTGCAAGTGTGGTATAAAAAGCGAAGCATCTTCTTCGGTTCTATCTATGATTTTAATATTAACACGAAATTAAAATATCTATCTTTGCTTTATGACTTGCTGCTCCAGGCTTTTTTCCATCTCACAGACAGATTCTTTTGTCAGCTTGCTGCAGCAATAGGCACATCGAGAGAGAAAGAAATCAGACACGCCAAGACCTGCTTTGTCTGTCCCCTCCTTGGAACCCTCCCCTGCACCTGATTGGTTAAACAAACTGTCAAAGGCCGTTTGATGGATGTCTGCCCCCTCCTTGAACCCACTCCTACCCCACACCCACCTGCTTACCCCAGGAAACTGTCAAAGGCCGTTTGATGGATGTCTGCCCCCTCCTTGCAGCCCCAGTCAGCTTTCAGCCAACAGCTCAGCATGCTTGTATAGCTCACAAAAGAGCAGAGCTAATTACTCTTTCTGCTTAAACTAATGATCAAATATTCAGATAATTCTTAATTAAACACTAAAGCATTAGTGAACAAAAATACATGTTCAGTAGCCAAGTAAAATGACCAGGTGCTTTAACATGAAAATAAAGCATCTTTAGAAAATAAAGCATCTAAAAGCAGCTTTGTACCGCTGTCCGTTTCGAGCATCCATGCCCCATAGCTTCATACTTCAGCTGTGCAATTTAGAGGGTCACACAGAGCTGTAATCTCCAAACTACCCCCACGCCGCTGAGGAATTCTTTGAGGTCCTTTGAAGCACCCGGAGGTTATTTTTCATCTCTTTTATGGGAGTGAAAGATAAAAATTTATCTGCGGAACTCAAGGTCTGGCACCAACAATATTTGGATCTAAACAGAGAAAGGACGGCTGTTTTAAAATTACTGGAGATGCTGAGATTACCTTCTGAGCAGATAGACACCTGGCCGAGTAAATTGTCTGACAAATGGTCCATATCTGTGATTATAAATTACCGTTCAACCTTCAAAAAATTCCTTTTGTGTAAAATAACAACGCGAGTGGACTTTGTTATCACTTGCCTGCAAAGTGGCCAGAAAGACAAGATGAATGTCTCTGAAAATGGTGCGTCATATCGGCTTCATGTGAACGTTGCTTTGTTTTTTTTAATTTTATTAATTTTATTGCAATCATTCCATACAAAACAATCAATTTTTACAAAAAGTAAAAATAAGAATAAGTCGACGCCCAACCCTGAAAGAGAGCAAGGCAAACGGCGTAAAATTTAAGGATTGAATACATACCTAAATTAATAAGTTTGATAAGCCAATAGAGATGAATGCAGAAGACAAAGAAATACAGAAATAATTGCTTCCTCTGTGCTTTAAGAGCTTATTTTAAAATATTACTGATTAGATACTGCCATGTTTTGAAAAAAGTCTGTACAGATCCTCTTACTGAGTATTTGATTTCTTCCAATTTCAAATAGTATAAAACATCAGTTTCCCACTGACTTAAAAGAGGAGAGTTTGGGTTCTTCCAGTTTATCAGAATAAGTCTGCGTGCCAAAAGTGTAGTGAATGCAATCACAGTTTGTTTGTCTTTCTCCACTTTAAACCCATCTGGAAGAACCCCAAACACAGCTGTTAATGGGTTAGGAGGGATTGTGAGGGCTGTCTGAAAGGTAATTAAAATTTTGTCCAGAATAATGTTAATTTGGTGCAGGCCCAGAACATGTGACCCAGTGAGGCTGGGACTTGATTGCAGCGTTCGCAGGTTGGATCATGCCCTGGAAACATTTTGGAGAGTTTTAGTCGAGACAGATGTACTTAATATATCATTTTGACTTGTATAATTGTATGTTTTGCGCATATGGAGCTCGAGTGAATTCTCTGCATTGCTACTTTCCACTCCTTTTCTGATATATTAATTGAGAGATCTTTTTCCCAGTGTCCTCTTGGATCTTTGAAAGGGAGGGATTGTAAAATGATTTTATATATTGCAGAGATGGTGTCTAAATCCTTGAGATTGAGCAATATTTTTTCCAGCATGGATGAGGGTGCAAGATGAGGAAAATCTGGAAGGTTCTGTTTAACAAAGTTCCTGATTTGAAGATAGTGAAAGAAATGTGTAGCTGGAATGTTAAATTTGGAATGTAATTGTTCATAGGATGCAAAGACGTTGTCTATATAAAGATCTCTAAGCAAGTTAATTCCAAATTTTTCCAGATATTAAAACTGCATATGTTTGTGAAGGTTGAAAGAGGTGGTTCTCTTGCAGAGGTGCCACAGATAAAAGCTTCTCCGTCTTAAAATGCTTTCTACATTGGTTCCATATTCTAAGTGAGTGAAGCACAATTGGGTTATTAGTATATTGCTGATAACTTGTATTTATTGGGGCACAGAGCAGGGAATAGATTTTACTTCTATTGCGGACCAAGCCTGTGTATGTTCTTCTATTTGTGTCCAGGTTTGTATATTTGCTGCCCAGTAATAAAACTGGAAGTTAGGTAGAGCCATGTTGCCTTCTGCCTTTTGTCTTTGTAGGGTCGCTCTTTGATGTGGATGTTTTGAATTCCAAATAAATGAGGTTATTGTTGAATCTAATTGCTTAAAAATGATTTATTAATGTATATTGGATGTTTTGAAATAAAAAGGAGCTTAGGAAGAATATTCATCTTAACAGTGTTAATTCTTCCAGCTAGTGTGAGATGAAGGGTTGACCATCTATGCAAGTCTTGTTTAATTTTTTCCATGCAGAGGAAATTTTGTTGATAAAGAGCTTTATGTTTACTTGTGATGTTTACCCTAGGTATTTAAACTGTTCTGCAATGATAAAAGGTAGGGTATCTAATCTAATATTATATGCTTGAGAATTCACTGGAAAGAGTACACTTTTATTCAGATTAATTCTGAGACCAGAGATCTTTTGAAATTCTGTGAGTGCTGTTAAGACTGCAGGCACAGAATTTTCTGGGTCTGACATATACAGTACCATATCATCTGCATATAATGAATTTTCTGTTCCAGACCTTCTCTGATAATCCCCTTTATCTGATCAGTATTTCGACAATGTATTGCCAGTGGTTCAATGGCGATTGCAAACAGCAGCGGTGACAAGGGACCACATTCTAGTTTAAAATAGTCTGAACAAATGTTGTTGATGCAAACTGAAGCTTCTGGGTTAGTATACAGTAATTTAATCCATGCACAAATGTTGGGCCAAACCCAAATTTCTCCAATGTAGTAAAAGGTATTTCCATTCAATCATGTCAAATGCTTTTCTGCATCCAATGATAATAATATTTCTGGGGTGTTTGATTTAGTTGGTGAGTATATTACATTAAACAGGCGTCGAAGATTTGAAGATAAGTGTCGGCCCTAATAAATCCAGTTTGGTCTTGTGATATTACCGAGAGGAGCACTTTCTCCATCCTTCTGGCTATGATTTTGAGAGTATTTTAACGTCGTTATTCAGAAGTGAAATTGGTCTGTATGATGCACATTGTAATAAGCCCTTATTTTGTTTTGGAAAAATGGTGATTAGTGCTTGGTGAAATGTTTGAGGAAGAGTTTGGTTATCTCTAGCTTCTGTAAATGTTGCTAATAGGAGGGAGCTAGCTGAGCGGAGAATTTCTTGTAAAATTCTGCAGGGTAGCCATCAGGGCCTGCTGCTTTTCCGCCTTGGAGTGACTTTATAGTATCTAGTAATTCTGATAACCAGAGGTTTATCAAGTTCCTCCACACTAAAAGTGTCTATTTGTGGTATCTGTAATGTATCCAGAAATGCATTAGATTGTGTATTGTCTTCTTTAAACTCAGTAGTATATAGGATTTATAGTAGTCTCTGAAAGTGTGCATTATATTTTTGTGTCATGATTTTATCTCCGTTCGTGTTGGTGATTACTGAGATTGCGTTGCGCACTTCTTGCTTGTGAATTTGTTGAGCTAAAAGCTTATTAGCTTTCTCTCCATGTTCATAGTAATGATGTCTGGATTTATAAATTAGTTGTTCAGTTTCTTTAGTTGTCAAGAGGTTTAGTTCTGAATGCAGAGCCTGCCTTTTCCTATGTAGAGTCTCGCTTGGTAGTCTGGCATGTTCTTCATCTATTCTAGTAATTTCGCTTTTTATCTCTGCTACTTTCTTGGTTTCTATTTATTTCTGTGGGAAAGATATGAGATAATCTGTCCTCTTAAGAAGGCCTTAAGAGTTTCCCAGAGTATTCCTGCAGAGATCTCTGAGGATGTATTTGTCTCTAGAAAAAAACTGATTTGTTTGGATATAAATTCTGTACAATTCTCGTCTGCTAATAGAAGCGGGTTGAGACGCCATCTGCGAGGTGAGTGTGTGGGGCTTAGTAATTTAGCTCCAAGATCAGAGGTGCATGGTCAGAAATAACAATAGCATCGTATTTGCAAGATTTAATCATAGGCAAGAAGTTATTATCTATAAAGAAATAATCAATCCTTGAGTAGCAATGATGTACTGGTGAGTAGAAAGAATATGTTCTTGAATTTGGGTTTAAAAACCTCCAGGGGTCTGATATGTTGTGATCAGTTATAAACTTTGTAATTATCTTTGCAGTGTTAGATGTCTCCCCTGTGGAGAAGTCCTATCTAAGAGTGGATTTAAACACAATTAAAGTCCCCAGCCATTATAACTTTATGAGTGTTCAGATTGGGAATGGATGCAAATAAATTTTGTATAAATTGCTTATCATCAACATTAGGTGCATAAGCATTTATCAAAGTCATTTGATCCAATACTACATCTGATGCTACAAATGAGACTGTTCTATGTATGAGAATTCCCGCACCTCTAGTTTTCTTTGTAAAACTAGAATGGAACATTTGGCCAGTCCAGTCTTTTTGCAGCCGGAACTGATCCTTGCTTAGTAGGTGGGTCTCCTGTAAAAATACTATTTTAGCATTTAGACCTGTTAGGTTAGAGAGTACTTTCTTTCTTTTTAATTCGTGATTCAGGCCTTAACATTCCAGCTCACGAAGTTAACTGTCCCATCATGGAGACATTGATTCTGAGTTTTTGATGCCATTTTATAGTCTTAACTGGAAGTGAGACAGCTTCGGCCTTAATTTCCTATTTCCCCAAGAGTCATTGCCATGCAGCCTATTATTATGTTGGTAGTTATAATTATAAAGATTAAAATGATAGATTAGGTACAGATATAGCCTGCTGTCTTTCTCTCCTCCCCTTAATCCCCCACTCCTAAATTTTGCACCCTCCCTTTTTGCCTCCCCACATGAGGCTAGAACCCACTTCACACAGTCCTGGTCCTCTGACATACTCAGAGAAAGAGCACGTCCAAAGCAAAACAAGCCCCCACGCAGCAGCATTTTAGGATTAAAAGATATCTATTACCAATATAGTCTAAATACCATATGCATAAAATTTAATCATTAGCAAACTCTGAACTTAGAATATATATAATCTTAAGCAATCTTAATGTATTAAGATACTACACCCGGATAATAAAACCGGGGAATGGTGTTAGAAAGTGGTTCAGAATAAGAATAGGTCTTAATGCAATAATAGCAATAACAATAAACCAAGGGTATGATGTTGAAGAGTCTCGTTTAGGGTAGAGAGAAAATAATTAGATAAAAATAAAAAAAATTTTTAAAAGTAATTAAGCACAAACGTCTATAGCTGTAATTAAAATATAAACAGATAGCTTCCGAGTAATAATGAGGATATATAATGATAAAAACCCGTATTTTAAACAAATAGATCAGACAGTAGGTTATTAATCCTTGCCATATCATTAACAGCCATGACTCACTATTATGTATCAGAATAGTCTCGGGATCAGATTTCTTAATTTCTTTTCTGCTTCTTCCTTGCTAGCAAAGACATAGAATTGACCCTGCAATTCCACTTGCAGCTTGGCAGGATACAAGAGGCTGTATTTGATATTGGCTTGCCGTAACCGTTGTTTAATGTTGTAGAAGGCTGCGCCTTTAGCAGCTGTTGCTGGAGAGAAATCAGGGAAGATACGAATGTGGTTATTTTCATATATAATCTCTTGCTTGTGTCTGAGGAGTGCCATCACCTCTAGCTTAAATGATAATCTTTCAAAGCGAATAATAAAAGATCTAGGTCTAACGGTATTTGATCCACGTACGCGATAAGCCACTGCTACCTCAGAATCTGCTTTAAAGTCCTCTCCAATTATTTTAGAAAATAGTTCAGCTGCGAATTTCACAGGGTTTGGACTTTCTCGATTCTCAGGCAGACCTTCAATTCTGATATTATTCCTTCTGCATCCATCTTCCAAAGCAGCCAGTCTGTCTCCGAGTTTTTTGCAGTTGGAGCTGGCAGTTGCTGCTTTTCCTTCAGCACTGGCAGCTAGATTTTCGGCTGTTTCAATCCGAGTCATGAATGTCTCCTTGACATCCTCCAGTTGATCAGCAAGTGTGCTCAGTTTAACCAAGGTTTTCCTGAATGTGCTCTTCAATTTTACCCAGCATATCTTTAAAGACTGCCTCAAAGCGAACCCATATGCGTTTCTCCAAGTCTTTACTATCCTGCTGCCGCTCCTGTTGCAGCTTCTCATTTGCCTTTGCCCTTGCCTTCTCCTTTGCCTTCTCGCTTTTCTTTATCTCTTGCATGAGCTCAGCGAACATCACCTTCAGCTCAGACAGATCAATTCTGATTTCTTGCTCCGTAGGTGAGGTGGCAGGCTCTATTGTAACCGGTATCCCCAATGTTCCCAGCTCGCGTGGAGTAATTGAAACCGCAGACTGCAAGGCCCTTTCCAGTTTCAGGTGATCTTCTCCAATCAGCGAGCTATCGAGACCTACTTCACTCACGCTCGTATATTCGCTCCCCATTTCACTCTCAGCCAGAGACGATGTGGCGGACCTTGGTCCTGAGGAGTCTGGGTTTTCACCCATCTGATCCAGGTCAGCCTCTGAAAGGCCGTATCCCCCCCTCTGAGATCAGCGTTGAGCATTCTCCCACGCCCTCTGACAGCACTGGATGGCGTTCAGTCCGCCGGGAGTCCCCTTCGCCGACAACGACTCACTCTGACGGCGTATCTCAGCGTAGAAATCGTATTTCAACCCAATATTCCCTTCGGCCTGAACATGAACAGAGACATCGAGAAAGACTGAAAGAGCTGACTGAAAATCTTGGCCTGTTACTGGAGCAATTTGTAGAATTAGAGGCTCCTATGTACAATTTCATATTCGAAATGTGCTTACATTTGATGCTTCTGTATGCTTTTTACATTGTTCTAATCTGAAATTAAAGAATAGGTTTTATATTACTTTTTTGCATGAAAAATAACATTGACTGCAAATTACTATTATTATTATTATACTCTGTAATCATAACTGTAACCTTTGATTAAATTTAGGTCATGATTGAAAACGGGCTTGAAAACGACAGCAGCGGCAGCAGCAACATCAGCGACAGTGGCCACAATGGCGGTGATATAGACAGTGAGTGTGAATATCCGGCAGTGCGTAAAGGTAGGAAAAGACCGTCCAGTGAAAACCTGAGACTATTAAAAGAGATGTCTGATAACCTCAAATTTTCTATAAAGCCCCCTAAAATCCCCACCCCTCCACGATCTCCTGAAATTGTTCAATCACCATTCGACCCGTAACACATCCGATCAACAATTTTGACCTGATTAATAATTCGCTCCAGGCTCTAAATTCTGATGAAATAGCCGTAGTTAACTCTCTGCTGGAGCTTTTGAAGAATACCTCTTCTAAGGCCAGAACGTCTTCATTCCCTTCACCACAGCCTAATGCCCTAGACATGAATGTAATATCCCTACAACCTTCTACCTCAGGGGTCTCACGTACAGCATGTACATCAGGTACCTCAGGGCCCAGTAAGGCCTGTCTTCAACACTCGCCTGTTGAGGCCTTAACAGAGTCGGGTAATTCACCCCAGCATCCTCAAACAGGATCAGGAGTGACTAATTCATCCGGAGTAAACTTGAGTCTCAGAATCAACTCTCCACAGCCCTCTACCTCACATACGGAGAATACTTCATCTCCAGAGCTGTCAGTACATTCTCCACAACCCTCTACCTCGCATACAGAGAATCCTTTGTCTCCAGATCCGTCAGTAAATTTTCCACAACCCTCTACCTCGCATATGGAGAATCCTTCGTCTCCAGAGCAGTCAGTAAGCTCCCCACAACCCTGCACCTCTCGATTAAATAATTTGTCTATCACGGAGCGTCCAAAATTTAATAATATTGAAATTAGACACCGCTTCAATTTTCCTGAGGCCTACACACTTGATTCATTCGCCGAAGTTTTTAATTATATGCATGAGACCCTTCAGCAAATTTTAGACAGTTTTACCAGCACTTTGAATCCTCAGGATCTACTGCAACTAGAATTACGTGTCGAATCTCTCAGCCCCAGTGTTTTTTCCCAAACCCCGGCGGGCACGCTTTCTGTGGAGGACTTTTATCATCAAATTGAATTACTTCTGCAGAGTCACGCCTCTATTTTAGCCGATTGCAGTCGGACGCTAATCGTTCAGGTAGTCAGGGTTCCGGCCGGTGGATCTAGGCGTAAAGCACGCACCCCTTTCAACGATATAATCGTTCAAAAGAAACGGAAGCACCTATGGATCTCCTTCAATCCGGATGATCAGTGCTGTTTTGCCAGGGGGTTGCTGGCTGTATTAAACGACAGGTTCAGAAACAATCAGAAATTGTGTGAACAAGAGGCTTGTCAATTGCACGTCAGGGTCGGGTTATCAACAGATCAGAAAGTAATGTTTTCAGATGTAGAAAAATTTGAGAGGCTCATGGGTATTAAAATTATCGTCTGGTACCGGGAACCGAACACTAGCACTCTATTAAAATTTGAAGCGTCCCAGGGCCGAAAACCAAAGACGGCGTTCTTGTTTTTGCACCATGAGCATTATTACGGTATTTTGAATGTAAAAGGCTTTCTGGGATTTGACTACATCTGCAATTTTTGCTACACGGGATATTCTAACCCGTCACGACATAGCTGCAAGCAGCACTGCGACGTCTGTTTATCTACAGAATGTCGATGGGTTGACAGGGAAGTTTTTCGATGTTCCGATTGCCATCATTTCTGTCGATCAAGGTTTTGCTTTGAACTCAACAAAAAGCGTAAATTTAATGAAAAGACGCGTCGATCTGAAAGCATCTGCAATACCCATAAAGTCTGCACTCTCTGCACAAATACGTTGTGTCGACCCAAACACTGCCGCGTTTGTATAGCAGTCGTGAAAGAGTCGGATGAAAATCATCAGTGTTTTATTCAAAGCTTACCGCAAAGACTCATCCACGAAAACTACGTGTTCTACGATTTTGAGTGCCGTCAAGATGGTGGAACCCACATTCCCAATTACATCCACTGCATGCATTGGAACAGTCAATTGTGGAGTCGGGCCGGTGAGGACTGCGTAGCAAAGTTCTTCCACAAATATCGAAGCCCAAAATACCAAGATTACACATTCATAGCTCACAATTCTAAGGGGTATGACGGCTATTTCCTTATGAAATATCTCGTCGAGAGCGGGCAAACTCCATTTGTTACATCTCAGGGTTGTAAACTAATGTGCTTTATAGAAAAAGATTATAACTTGAGATTTATCGATTTTATTTATTGAACTTCTTACCTATGAAATTGAGCAGTATCCCCAAAGCCCTGGGATTCCAGGCTCAAAAACGGTACTTTCCCCATTTCTTTAACAACGCTGAAAATCAAAATTACATCAGACAGTACCCTGAACCTAAAATATCATGGTTTTGAGCACATGATGAGCCAGGAAACAGAGGAGTTTTTGTCTTGGTACAACTCGATTAAAAGTGGTACCTTCAACTTTAGACAAGAAATGGCTTACTATTGTCGAAACGATGTGGTTATTTTGAGAATGGCGTGCATGAAATTTAGAGAGGAAGTGCTCAGGATCAGTGATATTGATCCTTTTCAGTGTATGACCCTAGCTTCTCTCTGTCTGTCCATGTACAGACAAAACAGCATGCCTGATAATGCAATCGGAATCATTCCGAGTGATCATTACAAAAGCACTCACAAAGTTTATTCTAATGCTTCTATTCAATGGCTAATGTTTCTTTCTGAGAAGGAAAAAATAAACATTCGGCACGCTCTGAATCACGGTGAAGTCAAGATAGGATCCTTTTATCTAGATGGTTACGCTGAAGTTCAGGGTGTCCCAACGGCCTTTGAGTTCGCTGGCTGCTTTTATCACGGATGTCCAGTTTTTAAGAGGTGCAAGCCAAACATCCTCTCACGGGGGCACCTTATGCTGAATTGTTTTGAACGTTTGATGACAAACTCAAGAAATTGTGTCAAAAATTTAATCTGACAGTGAGAGTGCTTTGGGAACATCAATGGGAATGCATGAAAAAAGAGGACTCAGAACTTCAGGATTTCTTAAGGCGCTTTGAGTTTCCTGAACCTATCAACCCCCGTGATACCCTGTATGGTGGGCGCACCAACGCTATCAAATTATATCATAAGGTTCAAGGTGACGAGCAAATGCATTATTACGATTTTGCAAGTCTGTACCCTTACGTCAAAAAAAAAAACCTACCCGATAGACCATCCGACCTTTGTTTTTGAGGAGTTTGGCGATTTTAAGAAATACTTCAGGCTCATTAAAATCACCATGTTAGCCCCTCGCAATTTGTATTTTCCGGTCCTCCCTTTAAGAATTTGTGATAAATTGATGTTCGTTCTGTGTCGTACGTGTGCAGAAACCCAGACGTCCACCGGCCTTTGCTGTCACAATGATCGGAAAAGGTCTTTAACAGGAACCTGGTGCAGCGTCAAGATACTCAAGGCCTTAGATAAAGGGTACAGAGTTTTAAAAATTCATGAGATATGGCATTACGAACAGAGTACTGCAGATTTATTTTACGAGTACATCAAAATTCATCCGAAAGGCAAACAGGATGCCACTGGCTGGCCATCGTGGGCGCGGGACGAAGCATCCCGCCGGCACTATGTTGACGAATATTTCTTTAAAGAAGGTGTATTTTTGGAGAGTGAAGCCAATATCAAATACAGCCTCTTGTATCCTGTCAAACTGAAAGTGGAATTTCAGGGACAATTCTATGTTCGCTCGCAAGGAAGAAGCAGAAAAGGAATTAAGAAAGCTGATCCCGGGACTATTCTGATACATAATAGTGAGTCATGGCCGTTAAAGATATGGCAAGAATTAATAACCTACTGTCTGATCTATTTGTTTAAAATACGGGTTTTTATCATTACATATCCTCATTATTACTCGGACGCTATCTGTTTATGTTTTAATTACAGCTATAGATGTTTGTGCTTAATTACTTTTTTTTTATTTTTTTTTTTTATTTTTATCTAATTATTTTCTCTCTACGCTAAACGAGACTGTTCAACATCATACCCTTGGTTTATTGTTATTGCTATTATTGCACTAAGACATGCTTATTCTGAACCACTTTCTAACACCATTCCCCGGGTTTATTATCCGGGTGTATTATCTTAATACACTAAGATTGCTGAAGATTATATATATATTTTAAGTGCACAGTTTAATGATTAAATTTTATGCATATAGTATTTAGACTATATTGGTAATAGATATCTCTATTTTTTAATCCTAAAACGGAGCTGCATGGGGGCTTGTTTTGCTTTGGACGTGCTCTGTCTCTGAGTATGTCAGAGGTCCAGGACTGTGTGAAGTGGGTTCTAGCCTCATGTGGGGAGGCAAAAAGGGAGGGTGCAAAATTTAAGGGGGGAGAGAAAGAGAGCAGGCTATATCTATACGTAATCTATCATTTTAATCTTTATAATTATAACTAGCAAAATACCCGTGCTTTACAACGGCAAAGTACTGCCTTAAAATTTTTATTAAGAAGAAAATTAATACTTTTTAAACTGAGGGAAAATATACAAATAATTATTTGTTAAGGATCTCTTTGTATACCACATGTGAGTTCGGCCCTATGGTTATAATATGACCAAGCTGTGCGCTGAGCTTACTCTTGAGCATGCAACGTACAGTTGGCCATGTGAACAGTAATCTTGTTTCAAATCTCACAGCTTGGATTGCTGCTGTCATAATCGGTTTGAGTTTCATTGTTTGTTTCAATTAAAACAGTATTTGCAGAACTTGTGTTGAAGTGACATTCGGCATCTGTCAAGCGGTGTAAGCATACAACCGGTTTCATCGATAACTTCACATCCAGCTTTTGAGAGTTTAAACATTCATAAATATCAAAGTGTCCACTACTGAAATCGTCACCTGTAAATCTAAGATGTTTAAGAGGCATTGGCGGTTGTCGAAAGGTGTAAAATATTGGGCCATTTTGGTACACTTGAAAGCGAAAACTGAACAATTTGGCGGGAGCCATCAACTCTCATGTAGAACCATAGGTGAAGAGCTTAAGCATTTCACTCTTATAGTGCTCCTGTGTAGTATAATTATCTCCTGTACCGTCATCAGTCCACACCTTGAACCTGTCCCAGTCATTCAATACATAAGACACAATGTTCCTCCTTATATCAAGAGTGAGCCTGATATGGCCGTGTAATATGTAACAAAGAGAATGGAAAAGGTAGGTGCCATCTCCGGGCATGGAAACCACTCGGTAAGTGACAGTTCTTTGATCAATGGTGATCACCTCAATAGACATGTTAATGGGGGTATGGTTGGAATGATAAAGGAAATGGGTACCTGAACAATGTAAAGTAAGTCTAAAATACCTACACAATAACTATAATCGTAATAAACGAACAATAAAACAGCGGAGAAGCCATGGATTAAATAAAAAGGCTCTAGTTATCAGCAGGAAGATGTGAATCCCGTGGCGAACAAAGGAAGGGAATGTAGAGACCGGAGTGATGGACGGCCTTATACAGGCAGACAGCCAACAACGTGGGAGGCGTTGGGATGGGGACCCAGCGTTAAGCCTCACGGTGACTGAGCTGCAGGCTATGGACGTATATATGTACATAAGTAGGATTCAGTTAGCGTTGGGAATATGGTGGTCGACAGTGGCGTCATACCACCGAAATAAGTACTGTAATGGATGGCCGGCCATTTATCCCGGCCAATACCCCCAAGCTGCCAGGTGGAGCCCTCCTTGCAGCCTGGAGGTCCTCAGAAGACCAGCAGGGCATCATGGACATTGGAGTTTTTATGCAAAGCCCTGCTGGATGCCGTGGGGGCCACAGGAGGGAGCTGCAGGGAGGACCGAGGGCTTCTTCGTGCCCTGTGACCCGGAGGTTCGTCACAGGAAGAGCGACGGACTTCGGGTTGAAGAAAGGGACTATTTACCCTGACCCGGAAGATATAAGGACTTGTGGACTATTGGGCAGAAACACTTCCGGGTCAGGAGGTATAAAAGGACTATGGGAACTCCCAGACAACGAGCTGAGCTGGGTGGAAGGGTGGCAACGCGTCTGGGAGCTGGAGGATTGGTTTATTTGTTTATTATTGTGGTTTATTGTAATTTATGAGTATTGTGGAGGAGAGTGTGCTTTGTGCACTGTGGCAAGAAAATAAAGTCAACTTGAGGACTTTTACCTGGTGTCTGGAGTCGTGGACAGGGGTTCAAGGGAGCAAGGGCCCCCTATCGTTCACAGTGGCGTAGCCGGCAGGATACTCTAGCGTCGTTTGCAGAGGACCTGAATCAAAATTTCTGTGGGAAACGAACCCGAGAAGACTACGGAATCAGGAATCACCACAGCATCGCCAAAACCCGAAAAAACCGAGTCCAAAATGGGAAAAAAGAAGGGCAAGCAAAGCGACAACGCCAGCGGGAGTGCCGTAGGTGCAATGGCGGACGCTCAGGAGGAGTTGAGGAGAGGCCTTACAAGTCGGAGAAACCTCCAGGAAGCAGCGATCCCTCTAAGGTGCGTGCGGGAGCGACTTTAAAATCCTTTTATTGTTTCTCACCTTGTCCCGTGCATGTACCTTGGAGATGACCACCTGGAGGCTCCGAGGGAAAAGGAGACTGCCCGAAGGCGCGGCCTTCTCTTGTCGACGCCAGAGCACCTAGAAATCGACTTCCGCATGATGGCAGCCGACAAGGGACACGGTAGCAAACCCGGTACATTCTGGGAAGGAGGAGCTCCGCGTCCTGCTGTTTGCACCTTCAAGCCCGAAGGAACGGACTTGGTCTTTCGAAGGGGAAGGGGGAGGCGAGCGAGGCATCGCTCAACCCACAAGAAGGTAAGGAGGGTCGGGAAGTAGCTGATCGGGATGTCGCTACAGTATTAAAGACAGACCGCAGTTTGCCAAAGAAGGCAACTCGACCCTCCGAGAACTCCAAGTCCCAGAAGCCTCCGCGAGACCGTCAGAGAGCACGTGCCTGAAGCGGGCGTGCTCATTGGCTCCCGGTCGGCAGGTAACACGAACGAGGAAGTGAGTGTTCTGCCGGTCGAAATGAATAATTATATAAACTTGCGGGAGCTCGAAAAATTAATCGAGCCCGTAGCGAGTGTCTTGCAGGTCCTGACGACCATTGAAAAGATCATCGGGGATTTGGGAGCGGCAGCCAGAGAGCCGTTGGAGAAGGTGAGGGCCTACGTCGCGGCGATTTGGTGGGGAGCCTCCGTAATGAATGATGCGGCGATACAGGTAAGCGAGTCCCGTATCGTACATAATAGAGGGACGCGGTGTGATCTGGGCCCGTGTTTAATAAGTAGCGGGTGCCAATACATGGCGTACCCTACAAAAGAGGTCGGTACGTTAACTGAGTGGTCGGCGGAAGGGCTAATCAATCCGGGGCAGCTAGACAGTGCTGACTCGGAGCGAGGCAGCCCTGAAGACGCCGCCTCCGGTAATTTGCAAAAGTAAAGGGGTGCAGACAGTAAAGGGTCTCTCTTCATCTAGTAGAGAGACTCAAATTTGGACAAGCCCCAGATTAAGCAGGAGATCCAGGTAATAAAACGGGGGTCTCCTGACAAGAAAGGAAAAGCAGAAAGAGAAAAAACACCGGTAGAGGCGGCAGGGGTTTCTCTCCCAGCACAAGGGGCGGACCTAACGTTTCCTTATTGTTTTCAGTCCCGTAGGGGAAGAATACCAGGAGGACAGAGGCAGTGTTACGGGTGCGAAGGTTGGGCCATATTTGGCGGAACTGTCCTTGGAGAGAGGGGAACAAGATGTCAATTTGGAATAATATTCCCCCTAGGTTCTCCAGGGACCAAGATGTTCGTTTTAATCAAGGCTCAACCAGGGCGTCCTCTTGGAGGAAGACTTCCCTCTCGGGGCAGGCGCTCGAATAATAATTAGTCGCTGGGGAATACTGTAATGGATGGCCGGCCATTTATCCCGGCCAATACCCCCAAGCCGCCAGGTGGAGCCCTCCTTGCAGCCTGGAGGTCCTCAGAAGACCAGCAGGGCATCATGGACATTGGAGTTTTTATGCAAAGCCCTGCTGGATGCCGTGGGGGCCACAGGAGGGAGCTGCAGGGAGGACCGAGGGCTTCTTCGTGCCCTGTGACCCGGAGGTTCGTCACAGGAAGAGCGACGGACTTCCGGGTTGAAGAAAGGGACTATTTACCCTGACCCGGAAGATATAAGGACTTGTGGACTATTGGGCAGAAACACTTCCGGGTCAGGAGGTATAAAAGGACTATGGGAACTCCCAGACAACGAGCTGAGCTGGGTGGAAGGGTGGCAACGCGTCTGGGAGCTGGAGGATTGGTTTATTTGTTTATTATTGTGGTTTATTGTAATTTATGAGTATTGTGGAGGAGAGTGTGCTTTGTGCACTGTGGCAAGAAAATAAAGTCAACTTGAGGACTTTTACCTGGTGTCTGGAGTCGTGGACAGGGGTTCAAGGGAGCAAGGGCGCCCCCTATCGTTCACATTACGTACATCGGTTTCGGTTAGCGCAGGGAAGCCGCCTACCAAATTTCGTGAAGATGTGGTCAGCCTTCTACCTACATGTGAAGCTGGAGAATTAGTGACATTGGAAAGTTCAATATGGCGGCTGACAGTGGCGTCATACCATCGAAATAAGTACATACATCGGTTTCGGTTGGCGCAGGGAAGCCACCAACCAAATTTCAGAAAGATGGGGCCATAAATAAGAAAGTTCAACTTGGCGGACATTGTCGACCGTTGTGACCCTTACGTGTATAATTTTGAAATGAATCCTGCTTAACTTTTGTAAGTAAGCTGTAAGGAATAATCCTGCCAAATTTCAGCCTTCTACCTACACGGGAAGTTGGAGAATTAGTGATGAGTGAGTAGGTGAGTAAGTCCGTCAGTCAGTCAGTACGTCAGTCAGTCAGTCAGTGAGGGCTTTGCCTTTTATTAATATAGACTACCAACTGTAAAATGACTTTGATAAATGCTTATGCACCTAATGTTGATAAGGAATTTATACAAAATTTATTTGCATCCATTCCCAATCTGAACACTCATAAAATTATAATGGCTGGGGACTTTAATTGTGTTTTAAATCCACTCTTAGATAGGACTTCTACCACAGGGGGAACGACATCTAACACTGCAAAGATAATTACAAAGTTTGTAACTGATCACAACTTATCAGACCCCTGGAGGTTTTTAAACCTAAACTCAAGAATATATTCTTTTTACTCACCAGTACATCATTGCTACTCAAGGATTGATTATTTCTTTATAGATAATAACTTCTTGCCTATGATTAAATGTTGCAAATACAATGTCATTGTTATTTCTGACCATACACCACTGATCTTGGAGCTAAAGTTACTATGTCCCACACACTCACCTCGCAGATGGCGTCTCAACCTGCTTCTATTAGCAGACGAGAATTGTACAGAATTTATATCCAAACAAATCAGTTCCTTCCTAGAGACAAACACATCCTCAAAGATTTCTGCAGGAATACTCTGGGAAACTCTTAAGGCCTTCTTAAGAGGACAGATTATCTCATATCTTTCCCACAGAAATAAATTAGAAACCAAGAAAGTAGCAGAGATAAAAAGCGAAATTACTAGAAAAGATGAAGAACATGCCAGACTACCAAGCGAGACTCTACATAGGAAAAGGCAGGCTCTGCATTCAGAACTAAACCTCTTGACAACTAAAGAAACTGAACAACTAATTTATAAATCCAGACATCATTACTATGAACATGGAAAGAAAGCTAATAAGCTTTTAGCTCAACAAATTCACAAGCGAGAAGTCCGTAACTCAATCCCAGTAATCACCAACACGAACGGAGATAAAATCATCGACCACAAAAATATAATGCACACTTTCAGAGACTACTATAAATCCTTATATACTACTGAGTTTAAAGAAGACAATGCACAATCTAATACATTTCTGGATACATTAAAGATACCACAAATAGACACTTTTAGTGCAGAGGAACTCGATAAACCTCTGGTGTTATCAGAATTACTAGATGCTATAAAGTCACTTCAAGGCAGGAAAGCAGCAGGCCCTGATGGCTACCCTGCAGAATTTTATAAGAAATTCTCGCTCAGCTAGCTCCCCTCCTATTAGCAACATTTAATGAAGCCAGAAACAATCAAACTCTTCCTCAAACCTTTCACCAAGCACTAATCACCATTTTTCCAAAACAAAATAAGGACTTATTACAATGTGCATCATACAGACCAATTTCACTTCTGAATAATGATGTTAAAATACTCTCTAAAATCATAGCTAGAAGGATGGAGAAAGTGCTCCCCTCGGTAATATCACAAGATCAAACTGGATTTATCAAGGGCCGACACTTATCTTCAAATCTTCGATGCCTGTTTAATGTAATATACACCCCAGAAATATCATTGGATGCAGAAAAAGCATTTGACATGATTGAATGGAAATACCTTTTTACTACATTGGAGAAATTTGGGTTTGGCCCGAACATTTGTGCATGGATCAAATTACTGTATACCAATCCAGAAGCTTCAGTTTGTATCAACAACATTTGTTCAGACTACTTTAAACTAGAACGTGGTACTAGACAAGGATGCCCTTGTCACGCTGCTGTTTGCAATTGCCATTGACCCACTGGGAATACATTGTCGAAATACTGATCAGATAAAGGGGATTATCAGAGAAGGACTGGAACAGAAAATTTCACTATATGCAGATAATATGGTACTGTATATATCAGATCCACAAAATTCTGTGCCTGCAGTCTTAACAGCACTCACAGAATTTCAAAAGATCTCTGGTCTCAGAATTAATCTGAATAAAAGTGTACTCTTTCCAGTGAATTCTCAAGCATATAATATTAGATTAGACACCCTACCTTTTATCATTGCAGAACAGTTTAAATACCTCGGGGTAAACATCACAAGTAAACATAAAGCTCTTTATCAACAAAATTTCGCTGTCTGCATGGAAAAAATTAAACAAGACTTGCATAGATGGTCAACCCTTCATCTCACTCTAGCTGGAAGAATTAACACTGTTAAGATGAATATTCTTCCTAAGCTCCTCTTTTTATTTCAAAACATCCCAATATACATCAATAAATCATTTTTTAAGCAATTAGATTCAACAGTAACCTAATTTATTTGGAACTCAAAACATCCACGTATTCAAAGAGCGACCATACAAAGACAAAAGGCAGAAGGTGACATGGCTCTACCTAACTTCCAGTTTTATTACTGGGCAGCAAATATACAGCGATAAAAACCTGGACACAAATAGAAGAACATACACAGGCTTGGTCCGCAATAGAAGTAAAATCTATTCCCTGCTCTGTGCCCCAATAAACACAAATTATTGGCAATATAATAATAACCCAATTGTGCTTCACTCACTTAGAATATGGAACCAATGTAGAAAGCATTTTAAGACAGAGAAGCTTTTCTGTGGCACCTCTGCAAGAGAACCACCTCTTTCAACCTTTGCAAAACATTTCAGTTTTTAATACCTGGAAAAAAATTGGGATTAACTTGCTTAGAAATCTTTATATAGACGTCTTTGCATCCTATGAACAATTGCATTCCAAATTTAACAATCCAGCTACACATTTCTTTCACTATCTTTAAATTAGGAACTTTGTTAAACAGAACCTTCCGATTTTCCTCATCTTGCACCCTCATCCATGCTGGAAAAAATATTGCTCAATCTCAAGGACTCAGACACCATCTCTGCAATATATAAAATTATTTTACAGTCCCTCCCTTTCAAAGATCCAAGAGGACACTGGGAAAAAGATCTCTCAATTAATATATACTCACCTAAAGGATTATTAGGAACACCTGTTCAATTTCTCATTAATGCAATTATCTAATCAACCAATCACATGGCAGTTGCTTCAATGCATTTAGGGGTGTGGTCCTGGTCAAGACAATCTCCAGAACTCCAAACTGAATGTCAGAATGGGAAAGAAAGGTGATTTAAGCAATTTTGAGCGTGGCATGGTTGTTGGTTCCTGACGGGCCGGTCTGAGTATTTCACAATCTGCTCAGTTACTGGGATTTTCACGCACAACCATTTCTAGAGTTTACAAAGAATGGTGTGAAAAGGTAAAAACATCCAGTATGCGTAAGTCCTGTGGGCGAAAATGCCTTGTTGATGCTAGAAGTCAGAGGAGAATAGGCCGACTGATTCAAGCTGATAGAAGAGCAACTTTGACTGAAATAACCACTCGTTACAACCGAGGTATGCAGCAAAGCATTTGTGAAGCCACAACACGCACAACCTTGAGGCGGATGGGCTACAACAGCAGAAGACCCCACCAGGTACCACTCATCTCCACTACAAATAGGAAAAAGAGGCTACAATTTGCACAAGCTCACCAAAATTGGACAGTTGAAGACTGGAAAAATGTTGCCTGGTCTGATGAGTCTCGATTTCTGTTGAGACATTCAAATGGTAGAGTCAGAATTCGGCGTAAACGGAATGAGAACATGGATCCATCATGCCTTGTTACCACTGTGCAGGCTGGTAGTGGTGGTGTAATGGTGTGGGGGATGTTTTCTTGGCACACTTTAGGCCCCTTAGTGCCAGTTGGACATCGTTTAAATGCCACGGGCTACCTGAGCATTGTTTCTGACCATGTCCATCCCTTCATGACCACCATGTACCCATCCTCTGATGGCTACTTCCAGCAGGATAATGCACCATGTCACAAAGCTCGAATCATTTCAAATTGGTTTCTTAAACATGACAATGAGTTCACTGTACTAAAATGGCCCCCACAGTCACCAGATCACAACCCAATAGAGCATCTTTGGGATGTGATGGAACGGGAGCTTCGTGCCCTAGATGTGCATCCCACAAATCTCCATCAACTGCAAGATGCTATCCTATCAATATGGGCCAACATTTCTAAAGAATGCTTTCAGCACCTTGTTGAATCAATGCCACGTAGAATTAAGGCAGTTCTGAAGGCGAAAGGGGGTCAAACACCGTATTAGTATGGTGTTCCTAATAATCCTTTAGGTGAGTGTATCAGTAAAGGAGTGGAAAGTAGCAGTGCAGAGAATTCACTCGAGCTCCATATGCGCAAAACATACAATTATTCAAGTCAAAATCATATATCGAGCACATCTGTCTCATCTAAAACTCTCCAAAATGTTTCCAGGGCAAGATCCCACCTGCGAACACTACAATCAAGTCCCAGCCTCACTGGGTCACATGTTCTGGGCCTGCACTAAATTAACATCATTCTGGACAAAAAATTTTAATTACCTTTCAGACAGCCTCACAATCCCTCCTAACCCATTAACAGCTGTGTTTGTGGTTCTTCCAGATGGGTTTAAAGTGGAGAAAGACAAACAAACTGTGATTGCATTCACTACACTTTTGGCACGCAGACTTATTCTGCTAAACTGGAAGAACCCAAACTCTACTCTTTTAAGTCAGTGGGAAACTGATGTTTTATACTATTTGAAATTGGAAGAAATCAAATACTCAGTAAGAGGATCTGTACAGACTTTTTTCATAACATGGCAGGATCTAATCAGTAATATTTTAAAATAAGCTCTTAAAGCACAGAGGAAGCAATTATTTCTGTATTTCTTTGTCTACTGCATTCATCTCTATTGGCTTATCAAACTTATTAATTTAGGTATATATACAATCCTTAAATTTTACGCCGTTTGCCTTGCTCTCTCTCTCAGGGTTGGGCGTCGACTTATTCTTATTTTTACTTTTTTTAAAAGTTGATTGTTTTGTATGGAATGATTGCAATAAAATTAATTAAATTTAAAAAAAAAAAATTACAAAGCAACGTTCACATGAGGTCGATGTGACGCACCATTTTCAGAGACATTCATCATGTCTTTCTGGCCACTTTGCAGGCAAGTGATAACAAAGTCCACTCGCGGTGTTATTTTACACAAAAGGAATTTTTTGAAGTTTGAACTGTCATTTATAATCACAGATATGGACCATTTGTCAGACAATTTACTCGGCCAGGTGTCTATCTGCTCAGAAGGTCATCTCTGCATCTCCAGTAATTTTAAAACAGCCGTCCTTTCTCTGTTTAGATCCAAATATTGTTGGTGCCAGACCTTGAGTTCCGCAGATAAATTTTTATCTTTCACTCCCATAAAAGAGATGAAAAATAACCTCCAGGTGCTTCAAAGGACCTCAAAGAATTCCTCAGCGGCGTGGGGGTAGTTTGGAGATTACAGCTCTGTGTGACCCTCTAAATTGCACAGCTGAAGTATGAAGCTATGGGGCATGGATGCTCGAAACGGCCAGCAGTACAAAGCTGCTTTTAGATGCTTTATTTTCTAAAGATGCTTTATTTTCATGTTAAAGCACCTGGCCATTTTACTTGGCTACTGAACATGTATTTTTGTTCACTAATGCTTTAGTGTTTAATTAAGAATTATCTGAATATTTGATCATTAGTTTAAGCAGAAAGACGAATTAGCTCTGCTCTTTTGTGAGCTATACAAGACGGCTGAGCTGTTGGCTGAAAGCTGACTGGGGCTGCAAGGAGGGGGTAGACATCCATCAAACAGCCTTTGACAGTTTCCTGGGGTAAGCAGGTGGGTGTGGGGTAGGAGTGGGTTCAAGGAAGGGGCAGACATCCATCAAACTGCCCTTGACAGTTTGTTAAACCAATCAGGTACAGGGGCAGGTTTCAAGGAGGGGGCAGACATCCATCAAACGGCTCTTGACAGTTTGTTTAACCAATCAGGTGCAGGGGCGGATTTCAAGGAGGGGGCAGACATAGCAGGTCCTGGTATGTCTGATTTCTTTCTCTCTCGATGTGCCTATTGCTGCAGCAAGCTGAGAAAAGAATCTGTCTGTGAGATGAAAAAAAGCCTGGAGCAGCAAGTCATAAAGCAAAGATTAGATAGATATTTTAATGTTGTGTTATTATTAAAATCATAGATAGAACCGAAGAAGATGCTTCACTTTTTATACTGCACTTGCAGAAGGGCTTTCAGCAGGGAGCACATGTCCTCCGGAGAGAGGACTGGGAAGTGTGGGGTGGCCGACCATCAGGTGCTGCCTCACCGGGGGCTGAGGCAGGCCCTTCAGGCCGACAGGTACGGATGGGAATGTGCTCAGACTTGTCGAGGGCCGACCTTGTGCATGTCTGGATTTGTCGAGGTAAAGGCTGTAACATGCCCAGGCATGTTTTTCGGGAGGGGGGGCTAGGAAGTTGGGAGTGGGCAGCGGTGAATTCAACGAGGGGGCAGACATCCATCAAACTGCCCTTGACAGTTTGTTTAATTAAGCAGGTGGGTTCAAGGAGGGGTCAGACATCCATCAAACGGCGCTTGACAGTTTCTTTAACCAATGAGGTACCAGGGTGGGTTCAAGGATGGGACAGACATCCATCAAAATCCCCTTGACAGTTTGGTGAACCAATCAGACGGGTTAAAGGCGGAGTCTGGGTGCCCTTCACTAATCCACAGCCAGGGGGCGGTTTCAAAGGAGCGGGGCTAGGTCACATGAGGGGCCGGGACTTTCCGGTGTGACATCATAGGGTTTTAAGGCTTAAAGGTCATCATTTTGATTCACTTTAAAATGTTTTTATATATTACAGAAATGCTGTCTGACTGATCAATATTATTTCTGGAATAGAAGTAGGTGAGAGGTGAGGAAAATTGGACAGGTTTGTTTAACAAAGTTTCTGATTTAAAGGTACTGAAAGAAATGTGTTGCTGGAAAGTTAAATTTGGAGTGTAATTGTTCATAAGATGCAAAGACGTTGTCTATGTACAGATCTCTAAGTGATTTAATCCCAAAGGTTTTCCAGACATTAAAAAATGTATACGTTTGAGAGGGTGGTAAAAGGTGGTTCTCATGCAGAGGTGCCACAGATAAAAGCTTCTCTATCTTAAAATACTTCCTACATTGGTTCCATATTCTGAGTGAATGAAGCACAGTTGGGTTGTTAGTATATTGGTGATAAGTTGTATTTACTGGGGTACGAAGTAAGGAATATAAAGAAGTATTGCAGGATTGCATTTCAATTGCAGACCAAGCCTGTGTATGTTCATCTATTTGTGTTCACGTCCAGGTTTTTATGGCTTGTATATTTGCCGCTCAGTAATAAAATTGAAAGTTAGGTAGAGCCATGCAACCTTCTGCCTTAGGTCTTTGTAGGGTTGCCCTTTAGATACGTGGATGTTTTGATTTCCAAATAAATGAGGCTAAGATTGAATCTAACTTCTTAAAAAATGATTTACATATGTATATTGGAATGCACTGAAATAGATAAAGAAGCTTAGGAAGGATATTCATCTTGACAATGCTAATTATTCCAGCTAAAGTGCAATGAAGGGTAGACCATCTATGCAAGTCTTGCTTAAGATTTTCCAGACAGCAAAAATTTGTTGATAAAGAGCTTTATGTTTACTTGTGTGATGTTTACCCCTAGGTATTTAAACTGATCTGTGATGATAAAACGGAAGGTATCAAATCTAATATTGTGTGCAAGAGAGTTCATTGGAAAGAGCACACTTTCATTCAAATTAATTCTGAGACCAGAAATTCTGTTAGTGCTGTTAGGACTGCAGGCACAGTATTTTGTGGATATTATATATATATACTGCTCAAAAGAATTAAAGGAACACTTTTTAATCAGAGTATAGCATAAAGTCAATGAAACTTATGGGATATTAATCTGGTCAGTTAAGTAGCAGAGGGGGTTGTTAATCAGTTTCAGCTGCTGTGGTGTTAATGAAATTAACAACAGATGCACTAGAGGGGCAACAATGAGATGACCCCCAAAACAGGAATGGTTTAATAGGTAGAGGCCACTGACATTTTTCCCTCCTCATCTTTTCTGACTGTTTCTTCACTAGTTTTGCATTTGGCTACAGTCAGTGTCACTACTGGTAGCATGAGGCGATACCTGGACCCTACAGAGGTTGCACAGGTAGTCCAACTTCTCCAGGATGGCACATCAATACTTGTCATTGCCAGACGGTTTGCTGTGTCTCCCTGCACAGTCTCAAGGGCATGGAGGAGATTCTAGGAGACAAGTAGTTACTCTAGGAGAGCTGGAGAGGGCCATAGAAGGTCCATAACCCATCAGCAGGACCAGTATCTGCTCCTTTGGGCAAGGAGGAACAGGATGAGCACTGCCAGAGCCCTACAAAATGACCTCCAGCAGGCCACTGGTGTGAATGTCTCTGACCAAACAATCAGAAACAGACTTCATGAGGGTTGCCTGAGGGCCCAAATGTCTACTGCGCCCTGTGCTCACTGCACAGCACCGGGGAGCTCAATTGGCATTTGCCATAGAATACCAGAATTGGCAGATCCACCACTGGCGTCCTGTGCTTTTCACAGATGAGAGCAGGTTCACCCTGAGTATATGTGAAAGGCGTGAAAGGGTCAGGAGAAGTCGTGGAGAATATTATGCTGCCTGTAACATTGTTTAGCATGACTGGTTTGGTGGTGGGTCAGTGATGTGGATGATCTTGGAGGCATATCCATGGAGCGACTCAAAACTTCTACAGGCTAGACAACGGCATCTTGACAGCCATTAGGTATCTGGATGAAATCCTTGGACCCATTGTCAGACCCTACGCTGGTGCAGTAGGTCCTGGTTTACTCCTAATGCACGACAATGCCCGGCCTCATGTGGCAAGAGTATGCAGGCAGTACCTGGAGGATGAAGGAATTGAAACAATTGAATGGCCTTCACGATCCCCTGACTTAAACCCAATAAAACATCTGTGGGACATTATGTTTCGGTCCATTAGGCGCCGCCAGGTTGCTCCTCAGACTGTACAACAGCTCAGGGATGCCCTCATACAGATCTGGGAGGAAATGCCACAAGACACCATCCGTCGTCTCATTAGGAGCATGCCCCAACGTTGTCAAGCATGCATACAAGCTCGTGGGGGCCACACAAGATGCTGAAAAGCATTTTGAGTGGCAGAAATTAAGTTTTTGAAAAAATGGACTAGCCTGCCACATCTTCATTTCACTCTGATTTTAGGGTATCTACACAATTGAGCCCTCTGTAGGTAGAAAACTTTTATTTCCATTAAAAGACTTGGCATCCTTTTGTTCCTAAGACATTGACCTGTCGTTATTTGTATAGATATCCAACTTCATATTGAGATCTGATGTATCTAATGTGTTTCTTTAAAGTGTTCCTTTAATTTTTGTGAGCAGTGTATATAGTAACATAGCATCTGCATATAGTGAAATTTTCTGTTCCAGTCCTTCTCTGGTAATCCCCTTTATCTCATTAGCATTTCAACAGTGAACTGCCAGTGGATCAATGGCGATTGCAAAAAGCAGTGGTGACAAGGGGTATCCTTGTCTAGTACCACATTCTAGTTTGAAGTAGCCTAAAATAATGTTGTTAGTACAAACTGAAGCTTCTGGACTGGTATACAGTAGTTTGTTCCATGCACACATGTTCTGGCCAAACCCAAATTTCTCCAATGCAATTAAAAGGTAGTTCCATTCAACCATATCAAATGCTTTTTCTGCATCCAATGATAATAATATCTCTGGTGTGTTAGACTTTGTGGGTAATCACATTAAACAGGCATTGAAGATTGGAAGCTAGTTGTCTGCCTTTAATAAATCCAGTTTAGTTTTGTGATATCACCGAAGGAAGCACTTTCTCAATTCTTCTAGCTAGGACTTTCGGGAGTATCTTAACATCATTATTCAAAACCAAGATTGGTCTGTATGATGCACATTGTAATAAGTCCTTATTTTGCTTAGGAAAAATGGTAAATAATGCTTGTCGAAAAGTTTGAGGTAGAATTTTATTATCTCCAGCTTCTGTAAATGTTGCTAATTAATGGGGAGCTAACTTAATTGAGACTTTTTTATAAAATTTGGCAGGGTATCCATCAGGGCTTGCTGCTTTCCCACTCTGAAGTGAGTTTACAGGATCTAGTAATTCTGATAGTGCCAGAGGTTTATCCAATTCCTCTGCACTGAGGATATCTAATTGTGGTATCTGTAATGGATCCAAAAATGCATTAGGTTGTGTCTTGTCTTCTTTAAACTGAGTGGATTATATGCTTTTTCTCCGTGTTCATAGTAATTCATGTCTTGATTTAAAAATGGGTTGTTCTGTTTCTTTAGTTGTCAAGAGGCTGAGTACTGCCAGTGTTTTCCTATGAAGTGCCTCATTTGGGGACCTGGGACTTTATTTCACTGATTAGCTCTGATACTTTGTTGCTTTCTGATTAATTTTTGTGGGAAAGATATGAAATAATCTGTCCTCTGAAGAAAGCCTTAAGAGTTCCCCAGAGTATTCCTGCAGATACTTCTGATGATGTATTTGTCTCTAAATAAAAATAGATTTGCTTGGATGTAAATTCTGCACAGTTCTTGTCTACTAATAAAAGTGGGTTAAGATGCCAGCTGCGAGATCAGTATGCATAGTTATATGAGCTCTATGACCATTGCTGTTGGTGTGATCATTGGTATTTTGTACACCATTCTCAGCTATTTTTGTCCAACATCCTTTTACTTGAACCTACCGGCAGCACCCGCCATCTGGCTTACACATTTTGCTGTTTTTTTGGCACACATATATTTTCTCAATCTAGTACATGACAATTTTTATAAATGACAGCCCTGATCCTTTATTCATTTCTGTTCCTGACATTTACCATTTATACATAACCTCCTGCTTAGTCAGTAAAACTTTAGTAGCAATAGGGAGACTAAAACTTTTAACAGACTGACAAAAAAAGCTAAAACAAGGCATCATTGAACAATATGCAGGGATTTGCTTTAATCATCAAAACGTACATATCCAGAGATGAGTACTCTCCTGAAATGAACCAGCTTCTAAAGAGCAAACAAAACCTCACTGCTAAGGTGAAAGAACAAAAACAAGACCTGAAGAAACTTAAGCAGAAAAACCAAGACATGCTAAAAAACAGAGGAAATATTGAAAAAAAATGTCAAGTCTAGATTGAAAAACTGCTTGAAAACAAAGGATAAATGGTAATGTTTAGCTGTTACATATGGGTTCTATATTTAATTGCATGTTTTGTAAGTGTGAGCGCTCGTTTTGGTTTTTGTTTTTTCTGAATCTGATATCGGTTTTATTCAAGTCTTACCTTTGATTTTTTTTCATTTATTTGGTCCGTTTTCACCGCCAATTTGGTTACTTACAATGCACAATTTTCTGTTCTCTGTCATTGGGACCTCTCACATTGTTAGGCAGTGTCTCCTCAGTGGTCGTAATCTTTGGTTAATGATGTAAGGGGTTTAAAAGTTCACCAAAGAAAGCACTCCCTATCCGAGTTTGTGGATTCTAAAACCCCTTTTGCTGCATGTTTTGTGTTCCTGCATGGTTTTCAACTCATGTTTGATTTGGGTTTTGTTTCAGTGCAGTACGTTTCATGGTTTTTGGCTGTTTTTTTTGGTTCATTCAAATTCTTTGCTCCCAGATTACTCTTAAAAATATTTTTGCTAGTTTTTCCTAGCACAATACTAGCAGTTCCAAATGGGTAAGCCGAAGATGTATCAAGTTTTCATTTTACTATAATGTGTTATTTATATTTTTTGGATTTTTCGTTGTTCTTTCATGGACCTTCCATTTTGTGAGTGGGACAAAACTTATAAATCATAATTTCTTAAATGCCTGGAACTCATTATTGGCCATTTAGAGTGTGTATACTTTGTTTTTTGCACAGAGAAATTTTATAATTTGTATGGTGTTTTTTTGTTTTTCCTGGGCCCCATTATGTGTTTGTGGCAGTTTTTTTTTGTATGCATGTGGCCATGTTGCTTACAGTTATTACGTATTCAAACCTTTGATCAAAATAAAGGAAATATGTTCATTTTAAACAGCAAAAGCAATTAGGGAAAGATCTACTAGTTTCGTTTTATAGTATTGAATTTCAAAATTGTGTCGTTTCAGCCTGGGTCTTAACTGTGGCCTAAATGTAGTTTCACTTATTGTGTTATTTTTGTTGTTATTTAAATTGGTTTGATGTGTGTATTGTTTTTAACATTTTGTGAGAATTTGTTTTTATTAATTATTTATATATCTATTTTCAGTTGTGCATAAAATCAGGTCCTCCAGATCAGCATTGAGATTTACAGTGGAAACATTCTTTTTATGAGTATTTCTGTTATTTTTTTATTTTTGATTCTTTATGTTTTTAGTAGATTTTGTTTGTGGATTGGATTTTACTGCTTTGGTTGTCTTTTACATAAATCCGATGTTTTGTCTTCTTATTTTGCTCTTATTTTTCTTTTTGATAACAAATGCTATTTTCAAAGAGGCAGAGATTTTACGGTGTTCCTCTCCCTCCTTGGTTCAGAAGGTTAATTATGAGTTGAATGGCTGTTGGATTTCCCCTATTGTGCATTTGTAGGCTGAATCCTACTTAAAGTTAGTGGGGAAAGACCATTCTGAAATAGTATGTTTCCATCACAGGCCTGGATTTGAAAGGCTAGTGCTATGTTTTGGTTGGTATTTATGTGTATTTTATATTTTATTGTCATTTCTGAATGATGTATGTGTATACATCCTTCTGAGCCATCACTCTGGCTATTTAATGCCAGAGCTGAGGAAACTAAAAGCAGGAGAAATTTGTTTTTGAAAGGATTTTTGTTTCATTGTTATTTTCTTTGGATTTTCTGTTTTGGAATTATTTCTGGATTGTGCATTTGGACTTGTGTTCTGTAGGATTGCTTTTTAGGCAACTCCTTTTTGTCTGTATTTGCTCTTTTGAACATCTTGTTGGTATTTTTCTATTGTTGTTAATAAATTATTTATTTATAAGGATTTTTTGTTGCCATTTTTGTATACAAGTTGAATTGTTATAGCCATCCTCGTACTTGTGGGGATTAAGCTATATTTTGAGACATTTCTTTATATTTTGAACCTTTGGCCTTACTCAGGATGAAGGCTCCAGGTAGATTTCTGGGACAAGCTGGTCTGGGGTGAGAGTCCTTGGGCAGGTTAAAGCCCTGCCTTTCTGTCACTTTTAGCATTGCACATTTTTCTATGTTTCGGACATAACGTTCTCTTGATTTTAGCTTACTCAGCTCTGGCCTTAAATAGCCAGAGTAAGGGCTTAGAAAGAGGGATGTCAGGGTTTCCCCACCTTTGGGGCTCCACCACAACCTAAATGGAATTGACACATTTAAAAGAATAATACACAATTATGTTAATTAACATAACAAAAAAAATCTAAATTATTGAATTCTGCAACATGAACAATTGTTGATATTACCTTACATAAAATGTTATATGCCCTGAAGTAACCATTATGTTCCATTTTTGCAATAGTAACTGATTTACTTATTCAGAATTTACTGTTTATTAAATAGTGATTATTATCAACAACATATAATTAAAAATGGAAGTCAAAGAAACTCACAACAAAGACCACATTGACAGATTCACCCTGATTCTGTTGTGTGTGCTCTATACAGTAGAACAAAACAGTACAGTTGGGAAATCCTCCAATCCACTTATTCATTTAGCGAAGACATTTATCCAAATCAACTTACAAGGGATGAAATCCAGTGGATTACCTGTCGGGGTGAGCAATGCTACAAGTGCCACACAGCAAGCTACTTAAATTAGTAAAAGCAAGAGGGAAATGTGAACTAACCTAGTAATCTGAAGTGCTATAGTCAGTAGTAAAAGCCATCAGCCAAATGAACCACCACAAGAACAGAAGTCATATCGTTGCTTTATTCTATTACTGTACCCTGAAACAAAAACTGCATTAACAAGCATATTAGCTGCAGAAAGGGAGAGTTTTTGGAGATTTTTCTTTCAACAGAAAACAGTCCAATGCAAAAGAATAAGAAATCAGGAAGGGGGCAAATAGTTTTTCACACCACTGTATATATAAATATAAATTAAAGAGATCCAAATCGATTTCTCTCTTTAGAGCACATATTATATATCACAGTCAACTGAAAGAAAGTGTCTTCTTCACATCACCGATAACAGGGCAAGTTAGTCAATGAATTTCCTTAAGTTTGGGCTAAGGAAGTATTACCTGCCATTTAACTTAGGGATCCATTTTGTCAAATATGTGACAATAAAAATCCGCCGCAACACGATTTAGATCTCTGCTGTACTTTTAAAGATCGCAGTTCGTTTTTGCACAATGCAACGGGTTACCCAGTGTGCCAGGTTTGCCAGTGGATTTCACTAGGATATTCAAGTTTGGCTTTTTAGCAAGGGTACATTTCTTGTCTGAAAACGGCAGGAGTTACAGTGGCCCTATTTTGGATTGAACTCTTTAGATGCACGTTAAATCACACAGTTCATTAGTTCAGATATGCAATCGAGTGTGCCAGGTTTACCAGAGAATTAAATTAGTGAACCCGCATTAAACTGGGTAAACTTCACACGCACTAAATACGTGAAATATGAATTCCTTTCGTAACTTGTGCGAATAACAAGCTGCGGGCTAGAAAGTAAATGGCTAACTAATGTAATTTCCTTTTACTATAAATTAGTGTATTGGTTAGTGGTGCTGGGCTTGAATGCATAGCCTGCCTTTATAAACTTGCCAATATTCATTTCTGTGGACTGTAATTGTGTGAGGAAAATATCAGACTGTTCAGTGATATGTCCCGTTTCCAGAAAATGATGTACAGTAGCAAGTGACGGCATTTGGTGCTCATCTGAAAGTATGCGGCACACATGCAATATTGGCAGGTGCGACTTTAAAGAACCTGGTGCGCAGGCTATGGTAAGTGGTGGGCATGAGACAGTAAGTTATGCGCCAAATTGTTTCCCAGGAAGAAACAAAACACCATATCTCCTCAGGTGCTCCGTACGAGTGTGCAGACGAATACCTGTAAACTAAACCCTTACCCTCCCACAAGCCTACTCTTAACCATAGTGTAATGGGGTATGCGATGGGCATTTCGTGACTGACGTTCTGGGCATTACCTGACGTAGGTGTTGCATGCTGCTGTTAAACCCAACTCTAGCGCTGGAAGTGATGTCAAACTGAAGCGCCACAGCCTTGGTAAGGTCATAATTAGGAAGACCCAAAGCACACTTTTGTAATATTTTAATCTAAGTTTATCGCGTACGTATGTGAAAGTATCTCGTACGTACGTGAAAACATCTTGTACGTACATGAAAACATCTCAAATGCGTGCGTGAAAGTATCTTAATGCGTGCGGATATTTTCACGTCGCACGTACGAGATAAGGGTTATCCCATAATTTTTTTTCACTGTGCGGTTCAGAGCTTCTGTACCGCTCTTTAATTAATGTAATCTTTTGTAGGTTAGTTTCAGGGTATTGGTTGTCCCAATAGTAGAGCTGGATTTAATTAGACATTTCTTTCTGCAGCTGACAAATCCTGAGCCCTTTCCAAAAAGCCGGATAAGTAAGTTGTCTGCATCTTTGCCCTCATAGGTCACACAGGTTGGGATAAATCCAGGTTTGCTGGAATGGAATTAACCTGACTTTGATGAATCCCAAATTACCTGAACTGGATTTCACTTTGTTGCTTCTTTTTGGTGGTAGACTCCAGTGAAGTTAACACAACATTTATTTATATAGCACATTTTCATACACCGAATGTAGTGCATTACAAGATGTCAAAGACATAGTTACAAGCAAAGAAAAACAAATTAAATGTAGATAAGAATAATAATCTTCTTCTTTTGGCTGGTCCTGTTTGGGGTTGCCACAGACGATCATCTTTTAACATCTCTTCTTGTCCTCTGCGTCTTGTTCTGTTACATCCATCACCTGCATGTCCTTTCTCACCACATCCATAAACCTCCTCTTAGGCCTTCCTCTTTTCCTTTTACCTGGCAGCTCTATCCATAGCATCCTTTTCCCAATATACCCAGCATCTCTCCTCTACACATGTCCAAACCAACATAATCTCACCTTTCTAGCTATGTCTCTAAACTGTCCAACCTGAGCTGACTCTCTAATGTACTCATTCCTAATCTTGTCCATCCTCATTATAGCCAATGCAAATCGTAGCATCTTTAACTCTGCTACCTCCAGCTCTGTCTCCTGTTTTGGTCAGTACCACTGTCTCCAACCCATATAACATAGCTGGTCTCACTATTGTCCTGTAGACCTTCCCTTTCACTCTTACTGATACCCGTCTTTCACAAATTACTCCTGACACTGTTCTCCACTCATTCCACCCTGCCAGCACTCTCTTTTTCACCTCTCTTCCACAATCCCCTTTATTCTGTACTGTTGATCCCAAGTACTTAAGCTCCTCCACCTTTGCCAACACTACTCCCTGCATCCACACCATTCCAATGACCTCCTTCTCATTTACACACATGTATTCTGTCTTGTTCCTGCTGATCTTCATTCCTCCCCCTTCTAGAGCATATCTCCACTTCTCCAGGATCTCCTTAACCTGCTCCCTACTCTAGCTACAGATCACAATGTCATCAGCAAACATCATAGTCCACAGGTAATAATAATGAATAAATAAAATACAAAAAGTAAACAATGCACACTTACATAATATATACATACTCTGTAATTAACAGAGAAGTAGACTCCCTGTCTATAAACTTGGTTGTTTAGTCTCTAGAAATGAGTCCAATAATATGGTCAGATGGCTGGAGAGGAACAAACAAAATCTGCAGGGGTTCCAAGGCCAAAAGACTACCTAATCCCTATTGGATATTCTACCTAATGTAAATGTTCTTAAGTTATTTGTTATTGTTGTTTTAGGCTTCATCTTACAGGATTCAACGTGGTTGGTCAGTATCTTTGACTGTATGGTAGTGTTGTAGAACACAACCATAAAAGAACTGTAAAAGAAAGTAGAGAAAAGTAGAAACTGATAGTGATTGCAAATTAATTGAAGAGTAAACTATTTTTATGTATATTCTGTTTATTAAGAGAGAACTGCAACTGATTGATGTCTTTCTTAGGTAGTCCAGTTAGGAGTGTATTATGGTAGTCAACTAAGAACAAAAGTGGGAATTAATTTTACAGCATATTGCAATTTTATAAAAGGCCCAACCATTGCAATGTTTCTTAAATTGAAAAATACATTTGAAATAATTTAGTTAAAAAGTTTAGGTCAGAGTTAATGATTACACTTAAATTCTTTATTTTTGCCTTGACTTTTAGTGCTAAGGGATCAGGTTTATTTCTGCTAACCTCATTATTTCCATTTTACCATCCTTTTTTATCCTCACAGGTGGTGCAGTGGTAGTCCTGCTGCTTTGCAGTAAGGAGACTGTGGAAGATTGTGGGTTCGCTTCCTGGTTCCCCCCTGTGTAGATAGTGCTTTGAGTACTGAGAAAAGCACTATATAATTGTAATGAATTATTATTACCAATGAGTAAGCTTTTTTTTTTATTTAGCAAAGATATTACTAGTTATCCATTCATAAATACAAGTAAGATGTTTGATCAGAGAGCCCAGAGAATTAGGGTCATCAGGTGGTAGAGAGAAGTAACGCTGCATGTCATTTGCATAACTGTGGTAGTTCACCTTTTAAGATAATCTGGCCTAATGGGAAAATGTAAATTTAAAAAAAGCAGCATATGTAAAAAGTGCTTTTTAAATTTGGCCGAACCTCTCTACTGTTACTTGAAAAATAAAGAAGATATCTCGCTATCAAAAAAAGAAATCCTGGAATGCAAAAGCAAGGCGACAATACGTGATTTTCTCGGAAGTTCTCAAAAGACACGTAAAAGACCTGCGAGACAAAAGAGACTATTTGCCAAGAGTCTGTCCCAGGGCCGTCTAGCGGGGACGTGGAACATAAGATTCTTGCAAGACACGCCCTACTTACAACAGATATTATATAAGAGCACATCCATCAAAAAACAGTCATGTAAAAGCATGTAGTACACACCCATTCTGTGCTCTCAACACATATAAAGCGTATAAGAACAATACAGAGAATAGACACCCAAAGGCGTTGGAGAGAAAAAAAGGCAGATAAGAGATTATGAAAGCAGTAAAATTCGAAAGTATTGTAGCGTCCCAGCCAGGTTGCGGCCTTTTTGGTTTTAAGTAACTGTTCGGTCCGATTGAGGGAGGGTGGAGAACAGCACGGAAGACTGAAAGCAGGGTATTGATTGATGGAGTAAGGGGGGCGCGAGACACAGGGGTTAAGGGATTGGAGAGGGTGCTAGAAAGTTGTGTTTGGGGTTACAAAGTCTGCGATTGTTCAAGTAAAACTTTTGTGACACTTTATCATGTCAGTCGCTACAGTATCAAAGAAAAGATAGAAAAGATTGCATTACCGCAAAACAAAAGGTGATTAATCATCAGAACCAGGTGTAATTGAAAAAAGAGCAGGACAAATCGAGGTCAGAAATAACAGGCAAAGAGTAGAGTCTTTTCGCATTCGCATCATTCTTATGCACAAAATGTAGATTTACACAATAATAGACCATATGCTATGAGAATCTGTGGTCCCGCAACAGTTAAAGCAACGACAAGTTGAATTTCAAAGAATACATTACACAATTCGGTCAGGTGTATATTTATGATCATGGAGAAGCGATGCATATTTTAACAGGCTAAAAGAAAGGTAATGTATATATTCCGAGAATATCATTAAACATCAAAGGAGATTGTGATATGCCGTTCATATTAAAATGTTTACAGTTTACTGTGAGAATAGCTTTTGCTATGACAATCAATAAATCACAGGGACAAACATTAGAAAAAGTCAGATTATTTATTAGAGAAACAGAAACAATATTCACTCAATGTCTCTCCAAAAAATATTGTTTTTAATGAAGCTTTAAAGTAAAAGTGCAAATAATTAAATTGAAACAATTCCAAAGAAAAAAAAATTTAAATTGTATATCTGATTAACCAAACACAAGGGTTGGCGAGCGAAGTTAACAGGGGGCAAAGCCCCCTAGTTATTAAAAAAGGCAATCCACTTTCCGCCAAATACTGTTCATGACAGAATCATTAAGAAGGGTAAGAATTTGACAGATCAACAGATTAATGATACACAATTTGCATCTGTATTTTCTTTGGCATGTGACATATGGTGATGTAAAGGATATCACGCAAATTAGCCTTCTGGGAAGGTATCTTTGCATGTAAAGGTCTCCATGAAATAATTACTGACTTTAAAACCTATTAAAGGACAAACTCAAGGTGAAGCTATATCCACAGTAATTTTGGAATTTTCGACTGTTAGGGAATTTGCTATCATTAAACTGGTATCTGTCACTACAGATGGAGCACTCAGTAATGACGGGTAAAAATAAAGACTTTGTTACTCTCCTCAAACAAAGCTACTTTTGTTTGCAAAAGACCTGAAAAGTGGAAATCTGTTTCTTTTTGGATCTTTAAAATCCATGTGGAAACTACTGGAAGTGTAATTGATTGCAAGTTCTTTCTGACAACTATTACAAAAATTCATGGCTCATTTACATTCAAATATTTCAGAGATGAAAAGTCCACTCTTTCATTCTTGACAAAAGAACTTGTGGCAAATGCCAATCGAATAAATTCTTTGCCATTTCCAACAGATGACAGAGCTCAGGTTGAACTACATCTTAAAAAGAAAAGGACTTGAAAAGAAAAGATTTTTGGTGTTCAAAGTTTACATCTTTACAAGTGGAGCTAGAAAACCTGGAAAGAGAAAGGCGACTTCAGCCATGAATTACAAATGGATGGAACTTTCCAACTGTTGAAAGGAGAACCAACTGATTTTCGAAATGTGGAACAGCTTTCCAGACTATTATTGTCAACTCAAAATAGTAGTGTTTGGAATTTTGATGATTTTTGGATCCATTTATTTTTGTGAGCAGACGTTCTCCAACATGAATGATAACAAATGCAAGCTAGGAAGTCAGCTTAATGATGTAAGCTTGGAATCATGTTTAAAATTGAAGAATTTCAACTACTCATTGAACATGAAACAACTCTGTGGATATGCAGTGTCAGAAGTCTCGTTAAATTGTTTTTCTTTCTTTCCTATAAGTACTTGAAGTTTTGTTTTTGTGTTAAATGCGTATATACCCATACACATTAAAAAAACACATATAAAACCCCCATCTCTACCTATTGCGGCTCTTTGTAAAGCTTGGGTCAAACATTTAGGATAAAATGGCTCTTTGTTTTAAAAAGGTTGCCAACCCTTGGTCTGTGGTGTCACATGCAGTGCTCAGGTCCAGCAGAACATAACCAGATTTATGAAATATGTCTGCATTTAATAGTTTTAATCAGTGCCGCTTCTCTACTATGATTTGTTTCAAAACCAGAATATAACCTAACAAGTTTGTTTAAGTAAATCGTTTTTCTAGGATTTCATTTAACACTAGAATTCCTGAAGCCTATGAAAAAACTTGTAATCCCGGTCCACCTCTCCATCAGCATCTTTTGTTTTATAAATGTGTAAACTTCCTGTCGATTGACATTTGAGCTTGAGTGTTTAACTCATTGACAGCCCCATGTAATTTGTATGCTTTTTTTTTCTTTGGTTATATTCTTGAGTAAAAGCGCACGTTTATTTGATATTTGGTCTAAAGTCTTCACAAATTATACAATTCTCGTCATTATTAGTATAACATGGAAAAAGTTTCTGCTTTAGGCAGGTGTTCAGCATTTCTTGCAATCCTCGCATTTCCTTTCATCCTGCACTTACCCAGATCTTTGTAGATATGGAACACACATGAATTGCATGTATTCCAAATAACAATGTACTGCATTATTTACCCTGAACAACTCCAGATCTCATACGCAGATAAGAAGCCTTGGCTTGAGCTGGGAGAGTTGAGCTCCATCAAGGCGGGGGATGGGACAGTAGGCTGCTTGCTGCTTGCGCTGATAGTCACATTTACAAAACAAAACAGGGCTGTGGAGTCGGAGTCGAGGAGTCGGAGTCGGAGACAATTTTGGGTACCTGGAGTCGGAGTCGGCAAAAAGTTAACAGACTCCGACTCCTACTAAATTTAAATGGGAATTAAAGAAGTAAGTTGAAATGTCCCAATTCACAAACAGTCATAATGAACTACTTCTCTGCTGTAAGAATAAGGCCCAATGCATGCAGTGCATAATGTTACCACAAAACAAACATGTCAAGTAACCATGAAGCATGCTTTTCATTGACTGTATGCGTCACTATGTGGGATGTAATGCACAGGTAAGGTGCGGCACCGCTTTCCATTGTGTCGTGTTCCACTGTTACAGGGAACTGTGAACCTAGCCTAAAACCCCCATACATTTACAGATGCACTGCTGATTTTTCGGCCGTTTAACGAGTCATTACGCATCAAACGCCTGAAAAATCATCTGGTGTGTTCTGAGCTCCGTCGGCTCCCCTTCGCTAAGCGCTAGTGAAAGGGGCCGAAGGAGCCGAGAACACAGATCTCCCTACCTGTCTCCAGCAGAGGCTCGTTCTGCTGATCAGCTGGCCGGTGAGTGACACAATGCACTAAACTTCCGACTGGCTGACAGAGGAGACAGCCACTGCAGCAGACAGAGGCATCACATTACTTTGGAAGGGGGCGGTGGTCGAGATTTTTGGCAAGTTGGATCTGCCCGTCCATGTGGACACCCGCAATCTGCGGCTGCCAATCAATTGTATTTGTCTTTAATCTGGCATTATAATAGAGTGTTGGCTTCCTAGCCAGTAGTTCTGTGGTGAAATGACATGTATGTTGCCTTCCTTTCCTTCAATGGATGTAGAAAATACATTAGCATAGTATATACATACAGAGGAATCGGAGTCGGGGAGTCGGAGTCAGAAGATTTAGAAACTGAGGAGTCGGAGTCGGAGCATTTATCTACCAACTCCACAGCCCTGAAACAAAAGGTGCTGATGAAGAGGTGCGAAGGGATTTAAGGTGGGCCGTGATTATGAGTTTTTTCGTCGGCTTCAGGAATTCTAGTGTTGTAAAGGCAGGTTATAAAAAGGTCCAAAGCTGTCAAAGACAGAGAAGTGTAAATTATTATTCTTCAGCAGGGCTTTTAACTAAAATTAAATTCCTTCACTGTGACTTGTCACAAAAGGGTTAGAATGCAAACCTGAACACATAATAGCGTGCCAGGACTGAACTTGGAGACCCCACTTTAAACAATCTGGGAAGACTCCAGTATCTAATGACAAGAATACACTATCAATGAACACAAAATAATGACACATGTAGAAGATTTTAGCTGAAAAATTATTCTAGAGAGTTCTCAGTAAACGAATTTAATTTTCTAAAAACACCATGAGAGGTTTAACAGGATTAACTTTGATGTATTACAGTTCATTTAATATTGTTTATTTGTGTTTTTAAAATGTGGGAAAAACCTCAAATGTTTTACTAGAAGTTTTTCATTTCATTGACTGAACTGGGTTCAGAAGATGCTCGATATTTGAAAATAAAACTCTTGGATTTTCTACATAATCACCTATAAATTCAGAAAAACAGGAGTATCTCTCAAGATAGACTACTTTGTTATACTCAACTAACTGTGCCTTTAATATTTCATAGTGGAATGTTAGTGTAGGTTTCCTCTGCTTACTCCAAGTATTTTTTCTCAAGATCAGACACTGTGAGATTTCTAAAGTATTTTATCACTGGAGGATTTCTTCATTTTTTTATCAGGGACCACTATGTCGACTGCAACTCTCATATTAAGATTAAAATATTCTACCTTACTGACAACATTGCTGACTATTCTTGGAAAAGCAGTTAATTCAAAGTGATTATAATAAAAAATAATAATTAAAAATAAGAAGTTGCAGATACATCAAGATAATGTTTTTTTAACAATAAGCTGTTCTTTTGTTCTATTTACCAGTATATCTATGTCAAATAAAATGCAAAAATGGTCATATATCCACAATCTGCTTCATGTGAACTTTTAATTCTTTTGAAATTACTAAATCCAGTGTGTGTCTTCCCTTATGTGTAGGCTGGCTGATGTGTTGCCCCTGATTGAAAGGATTAATAAATTCTCTTGCTTTAGGGTCACACTGACTAACCAAATGAAAAATGAAATTACCTACAAATAAGAACTTGTCATAATTAGTTATTATTATGAACTCCAAGTCTGAGAATTCCTTGATAAATGACACATTATATTTTGGAGGTCTACAAGTAGTCAATATGAGAGACAGTAAGTATCTTCATGAAGATACTTGAAAGATGGAAAAGTACCAAAACTGCTATCTTTAAAGTTTTATTGGCTTGAGAACATACTTGCTAAGCAGCTGGCTTTTTTTAAACCTTGGTGAAGAGAATGAACAAATCTGTAATTCGGAGGTGCTGCTTCAGTTAACACTGCTGTGCCATTGCTGCTGAGCCATATTTCACTTAATTTACGAAAGCCTATTTTCCTATAACTGATAAGCTTGCTAAACTAAAAAGAACCTTTTTAGAAACTTTTTTAAACTTTTAAGATTCAGATTTAGATTCTAAAAAAGTCATAGAACAAGGGAGGGTGGGGGGTTGGGGGGGGGAGAGAAAGAGAGCAGGCTTGATCTATACCTAATCTATCCTTTTAATCTTTATAATTATAACTACCAATGTAATAATAGGCTGCATGGCAATAACTTTTGGGGAAATAGGAAATTAAGGCTGAAGCTGTCTCACTTCCAGTTAATACTATAAAAGGACATCAAAAATTCAGAATCAGTGTCTCCATGATGGGACAGTTAACTTCGTGAGCTGGAATTTTAAAGGCCTGAATCATGAATTAAAGAGAAAGGAAGTACTCTCTCACTTAACAGGTCTAAACGCTTAAATAGTATTTTTACAGGAGACCCACTTACAAAGCAAGGAGCAGTTCCGGCTGCAAAAGGACTGGACTGGCCTTTTGTTCCATTCTAGCTGTACAAAGAAAACTAGAGGTGTGGGAATTCTCATACATAGAACAGTCTCATTTGTAGCATTAGATGTAGTATTGGATCCTGAAGGGAGATATGTAATGGTCATGGGAGACTTATCTAACTGTAAAATGATTTTGATAAATGTTTATGCACCTAATGTTGATGATAAGGAATTTATACAAAATTTATCTGCATGCATTCCCAATCTGAAAATTCTAAAATCATAACATTATAATGGCTGGGCACTTTAATTGTGTTTTAAATCCACTCTTAGATAGGACGTCTTCCACAGGGGGAACGGCATCTAACACCGCAAAGATAATTACAAAGTTTATAGCTGATCACAACTTATCAGACCCCTGGAGGTTTTTAAACACAAACTCAAGAACATATTCTTTCTACTCACCAGTACATTGTTGCTACTCAAGCATTGATTATTTCTTTATAGATAATAACTTCTTGCCTATGATTAAATCTTGCAAATACGATGCTATTGTTATTTCTGACCACGCACCTCTGATCTTGGAGCTAAAGTTACTATGCCCCACACACTCACCTCGTGGATGGCATCTTAACCCGCTTCTATTAACAGACGAGAATTGTACAGAATTCATATCCAAACAAATCAATTTCTTCCTAGAGACAAATACATCCTCAGAGACTTCTGCAGGAATACTCTGGGAAACTCTTAAGGCCTTCTTAAGATTATCTCATATCTTTCCCACAGAAATAAATTAGAAACCAAGAAAGTAGCATAGATAAAAAGCGAAATTACTAGAATAGATGAAGAACATGCCAGACTACCAAGCGAGACTCTACATAGGAAAAGGCAGGCTCTGCATTCAGAACTGAACCTCTTGACAACTAAAGAAACTGAGCAACTAATTTATAAATCCAGACATCATTACTATGCACTTGGAGAGAAAGCTAATAAGCTTTTAGCTCAACAATTTCACAAGCAAGAAGTGTGGAACACAATCTCAGTAATCACCAACATGAACGGAGATAAAATCATCGACCACAAAAATATAATGCACACTTTCAGAGATTACTATAAATCCCTATATACTATTGAGTTTAAAGAAGATAATACACAATCTAATGCATTTCTGGATACATTACAAATACCACAAATAGACACTTTTAGTGTGGAGGAACTTGATAAACCTCTGACGTTATTAGAATTACTAGATGCTATAAAGTCACTTCAAGGCGGGAAAGCAGCAGGCCCTGATGGCTACCCTGCAGAAGTTTACAAGAAAGCTCCCCTCCTATTAGCAACATTTACAGAAGCCAGAGACAATCAAACTCTTCCTCAAACCTTTCACCAAGCACTAATCACCGTTTTTCCAAAACAAAATAAGGACAATTACAATGTACATCATACAATGTACATCAAGCAAGACTTGCATAGATGGTCAACCCTTTATCTCACACTAGCTGGAAGAATTAACACTGTTAAGATGAATATTCTTCCTAAGCTCCTTTTTTATTTCAAAACATTCCAATATACATTAATAAATCATTCTTTAAGCAATTAGATTCAACAATAACCTCATTTATTTGGAACTCAAAACATCCACACATCCAAAGAGCGACACTACAAAGAGAAAAGGCAGAAGGCGGCATGGCTCTACCTAACTTCCTGTTTTATTATTGGGCAGCAAATATACAAGCGATAAAAACATGGACACAAATAGAAGAACATACACAGGCTTGGTCCGCAATCGAAGTAAAATCCTGCAGTACTTCTTTGTATTCTCTGCTCTGTGCTCCAATAAACACACGTTATCGGCAATATACTAATAACCCAATTGTGCTTCACTCACTTAGAATATGGAACCAATGTAGAAAGCACTTTAAGACGGAGAAGCTTCTATCTGTGGCACCTCTGCAAGAGAACCACCTCTTTCAACCTTCGCGAACATATGCAGTTTTTAATATCTGGAAAAAATTTGGAATTAACTTGCTTGGAGATCTTTATATAGACAACGTATTTGCATCCTATGAACAATTACATTCCAAATTTAACATTCCAGCTACACATTTCTTTCACTATCTTCAAATCAGGAACTTTGTTAAACAGAACCTTCCCGATTTTCCTCATCTTGCACCCTCATCCATGCTGGAAAAAATATTTCTCAATCTCAAGGACTCAGACATCATCTCTGCAATATATAAAACCATTTTACAGTCCTTCCCTTTCAAAGATCCAAGAGGACACTGGGGAAAAAGATCTTTCAATTAATATATCAGAAAAGGAGTGGAAAGTAGCAATGCAGAGAATTCACTCGAGCTCCATATGCACAAAGCATACAATTATACAACTCAAAATTATATATTGAGCACATCTGTCTCGTCTAAAACTCTCCAAAATGTTTCCAGGACATGATCCAACCTGCGAACGTTGCAACCAAGTCCCAGCCTCACTGGGTCACATGTTCTGGGCTTGCACCAAATTAACATTATTCTGGACAAAAATTTTTATTACCTTTCAGACAGCCTCACAATCCCTCCTAACCCATTAACAGCTGTGTTTGTGGTTCTTCCAGATGGGTTTAAAGTGGAGAAAGACAAACAAACTGTGATTGCATTCACTATACTTTTGGCACGCAGACTTATTCTGCTAAACTGGAAGAACCCAAACTCTCCTCTTTTAATTCAGTGGGAAACTGATGTTTTATACTGTTTGAAATTGGAAGAAATCAAATACTCAATAAGAGGATCTGTACAGACTTTTTTCAAAACATGGTAGGATCTAATCAGTAATATTTTAAAATAAGCTCTTAAAGCACAGAGGAAGCAATTATTTCTGTATTTCTTTTTCTTCTGCATTCATCTCTATTGGCTTATCAAATTTATTAATTTAGGTATGTTTACAAGCCTTAAATTTTACGCCATTTCCCTTACTCTCTCTTTCAGGGGTGGGGATCGATTTGTCCTTAACTCAATTTTTCTTTTTGTAAAAAATTGATTGATTTGTATGGATTGCAATAAAATTAATAAAACCTCAAAAAAAAAAAAGGTCATAGAACTGCACAACTGTATCGAAGTTCTGGGGCATCTTGAAACAGCAATTAAGTTATTCATGTTTATTCCACTTTTTCCAGATATTTTAGTTAGACTATGGCACAGTACCATAGTGCTAATATAGTGCACATCTATAGGTGAAGCCCTATGGCCAGACATCAATGTTGCATGCAAGACCATGGAGCAGGTCGTTTACAATTTTCTAATTAACACTTCACCAGATTTTCTTGCCCAGTTGGTTCGCCATCAGCCTTTTAAAGACAAGGATGAACTGGCCGAGATAATAGAGCATAAGCGGGTAGCCCACCAAACTCAGTGTTCAGAACGCTTTGCTCACCAAACCAGGACAGGATGTGTGGTCCAGCTAGAGCCTTTCTGTCATGAAACAGAGTCCGTGGTCAAGCTGAAAGAAAAATGGATTCCGGTTCTAGGATGTTACAAATGTGGAGAGCCTGGACATACTTTAGCCCAATGCCCTTTGAACACAGAGCCTATGGACTGCAGTTAGGCGAGAGGAAAAAGGTATTGTGCAGTTGCTAACCCCTTTTCATGTCCTTGTACGGGAGTGGTGGTGGTTAATGGGTTTAAGGTGACAGCACTAATAGACTCCAGCAGCAAGATTCCCATTGTGGCTTACAAATACAGTATGTGCTACTGCAACAGTGGCTTAAAACAGTGGTCCCCAACCTTTTTGACACCAAGGACCGCTCTACTAGCAGCACATTTTTCCAGGGACGAGTGGTTCTTTATGGGGGTGGAGGATTTTTAAAGGCGGGTTCGTAGGGCAGTTTATACACAATTTACATTACATTTCTATTATTATTAAATTATAATATCATAATAGAAATTATACAGCTTACCATAATGCAGAATCAGTGGGAGCCCTGAACTTATTTTCCTGCAACCAGAAGATCTCATCTGGGGACGATGGAAGACAGTGACACATGAAGTATGTTGCTTATGTTAAGTCTACTCCGTAATCTCGTTTTGGTTGATGTCACTGCAGAAAATGCTGCCTCACAAAGATAGGATGGTGGAAATGGAAGCAGCTTCAATAGTTTCTTTTGTGTTAATTTTAATCTCCTCCTGCCTACAAGTTATGTTGACGAGAATTTTTCTCAGCATTTCCTTGCGATAATATACTTTTAGGGTACAAATGATGCCCAAACCCAATGGCTGAAGCACTGCTGTGCAATTGGGCGGGAGGAATTCAACGCAAACATTATCTGAATGTGGAAGTGTGTTGTGGGCAGCACAGTTATCAATCAGAAGCGAAATAATCCTCTTCTTCTTCTTCATATTGTGAGGTTTCTGAACTATTTTGGGATCCCCCCCACCCAACGGGAACATCACACTGAAGTGCATCTCGAAGCGCAATTGCATTGTCTGTGTAAGATTGTTTGTCCATTTCCTGGGCAGGGAAACAGCAGGCTCACAGTGTGTTGTCCCGTTGACGGAGGTCCCAAGAGAGTTTACAAACCACACATTTTCTTGAATGAGTGCTGCATTAATAGGAATGTTTCTTGAAGGAGCATCACTGAACCACATCAAAACGGCTTTTTCGGCATCTTCAAATGCAGCAGTTTGCATACATTTGCAACCCGAGATTTTTCTTCTTTTTTGCATATAACAAAGACATATGCATTGCATTAGTCATTCCAACAGATTGCACATCACAAACATTTACACTGTTATCGTTTTTTCGTGTCTGCCGTTTCTATAGAAGGGTGACAATGAGTTAAAATTCTGATGGATGTTTTTCAAATCTTGATGAGCAATAAGCCAAAGGTATCAGTGAAAACTACAGAAAACAAAAACAGCAAAAAAACACAGTATGAGCAAAGTTTGAAGAAAGAATATTTTTTACAATGTTTCTGTTTGGGGATCATTGTGCAAATGTGCACAACTGAGCTGTGACCACAGAACTAACTGCTCTGTGGATGATTCATTCAAGCATTTTAAGGTCACTTCGTTGTAATGAAAATATCTGCTGTTGAATGTACTTCGTAGTAACCAGATTTCTATAGACTCGTGTCATATGGAGAAACTGTCAGAAACATAAAAATACTTTGTTGTAATACTCTCTCACCTCAGTCTCTCTCCCCTCTATGTGCCACTGCAAAGCCCCGCCCGCCTAGCATTCTAAAAAGTGTCATCAGTGAAGGGGGCAGCCTTTTTGCTGTAGACCTTCACTGAGTCAGTCTCCTGGATTAAAGGAATGACCAGTCTAACCTGTATACATGGCGAAACTCGGTGGTATAGGTCTGCCACTTGCATCATCAACTACGAGGGCACTATCCGAACAATGCGAGTGGCAGTTCTTCAAAATCCACCTTTTCCCATGATACCGGGAAGAGACTGGTTTGATAATAAAAGCAGTAACACACACCTCACTTCCAGTAAATCTTTGGGCCTTGTAATGGACAAAGATGAGCTGTCCCAAACTGTCTCCACAGCGTGTAATCAGCTGGCTCTAAGCAATCACGTGGGGATTCAATGTGATGGGGTTGAGACCAAGATGGCCCAGTTTGGAATGTCTTCTGCCGGCGATGACCTGTCTCAGCCAGAAAACCCACCTATTGAGGTCAACACTGATCCTTTATCTTCTTTAACTTTTCAATTTAGGCAAATGCCTATCACCTCCTGGAAGCGAAAAAAGTAGAAGTGGAGCTTAAGATCAAGAGAATGTTGGAACTAGGTGTGGTAGAGGAGAGCCATATTCCTTGGTCCAGTCCAATAGTCTTGGTCACAAAGCCAGATGGGAGTTGAAGGTTTTGCAATGAATTCCGTTGGCTTAGTCAAGTATCCTATTACCCCATGCCTCATGTGGATGACCTCTTCAAGAGGCTGGGGGGTACAAAGTATTTGATCACCTATGACATGACCAAAGGGTATAGACAAATTCCTTTATCAGAATCCGCAAAGGTCAAAACCATGTTTAGTACCCACCACAGACACTGGCAATATCACGTGCTTCCATTTGTGTTGCAAAGGGCACCTGCCACATTCCAACGTCCGGTGGATAAAGACCTATGGCCCCACAATTCATATAATGCCACCTAACTGGATGACGTGGTTATCTATTCCGGTACATGGAAGCAACACATAGAGCTTGGGATTAATCCCAAGAAATGTTTCTTCGGATTTACTGAGGCCATATATTTAGGTCACCAGGTGGGCAGAGGTACAGTACAGCCATCCTGCATCGGACCAAACCAAATGGCAGGTCCAACATTTTCTTGGGCTAGAGGGGTACTACCGTCGGCTCATTCTCTGTTTCTCAGAGAGAATGGTGCCCTTGATAGATTTGACGAAGAAAAGGACTAATTTAATTTCATGACTTAAAGCAGGTTCTAATCTCAGCACCTGTACTAATTGCATTTTCATTTTATTGTGTAAACTTGATTTGCCTGTGGCATCACGCTTTATATTGTTCACTGCTGTTTTTCCTACTCCATAAATTAAAGCAATACTTGAAGCACTTTCACTGTTTCATAAATGTTTAATAATTTCATTTATTTGTGACAATTTCAAAACCACACATATTTATATTTATCGGCCATAACAATGTATAGCAAATTAACTTTAACAAAAGAGAAAAGCTATGAAATACTATTAAAACTGAAGGTATGTAACTGACACTGTGATTTCAAAATGTGGCATGACACGTGGTGTTAGGGAAGAACACTACGCACTAGCACAAGAGAGAATTGTTCCAATGTGCATAGCTCACCGCATACTGCATAACAGTAGCAGTACAGTAATAGGCATGTTTTTTTTTCAGCTTGATGGTTAATGTAGACTGATGGTTAATTGAGTGATGGATAAATGAGGTTTTACTGTAATCAGTTACAGTTTGAACTCTGTAGGAATGCTGGCAAAGTTGCATGCATGCCTTTCATAGTAGGATTTATTACATGATTAGTTCTAATGGGTAAATTTTAGTTGAAGGGTATTTGTCTTAAGTCTTTAATTATGTCTGTTGTTCTGATGAATTTACTCTTTATCATAGTTAATGAAGCAGCTGTTCATCCTTTATAGTAAAGACTTGAGTAAATGTGAAGCCATTCCTGGGGACACTGACGCCATAGGTTAGTTATAACAGTGTTAAAATCTTCCATCCATATATCATCTCAATATGCTTAATTTAATTTCAGGTTTATGTTGCCTATCACAGCACCTTTGGACACTTGTCCATCTCAGATTATACCACACAGTTCAAAGTTTCCAATAAACCTTACATGAACAGGGAGTATCGGAGTAAAACATTTTTTATAAAACTGCAAAATGGAATGAAAATGTTTTCAAAGCACTTCAATCTAATTATTTTAAAATTTGAAAGATGCAACCTGCATAATGTTATAGTCACCTTAATCACTCCTTCATATGTTAGGAACAAAATATTGAATTCATCTTTATGGCTATACCATCCTCTAATGTTATCAAACCAAGAGCACCCACCAACTGTTAAAAGAAACAAAATGTTCCAAGTAAGTTACACCTTTTGTTAGCTATGTAGGCAAAGGTTTTTAGTGTGCCACTTTGATCAGTAAGGGTTAGTCATACACATAATTTTATTTACAATGAGAACCTAAGTGATGGGTGAACCTGACTGGAAGATGAGATGAGTCAAGTGTGACACAATGCTGAAGTGCTGATGTGCCCTTTTTGGCCAGGGTTGACAGCTATTTTTAGGGCTCCCAAGCAAACAATACATCTGCAGTCAGCAAACCAATTGTACTTATGTTTGGATGTTGCATGTTTAAAGAGAAGGTATATAAATTGAACACTTGCATGGAACTCCAGAGCTCACCTACGGATGGGTGTCAAAGACCAGACAAGCAGCGATTGCAGGAGACCCCGACTACATCATGCTTTGGTCAAGTATAGCTCTCCTTTGAATATTATATTACCAGTAACAGCACACTGCACAATAACGTGCAGTGAATACACTTGACTTGAGTATTCCTAGTTTTCGTCCTCTTTCTCTCTACGTTTAGCATTCATTTGCTCAGAGGTCGATGTGCTTGCTGCTTCCTGAGCAGCTCTTGTTTTCTCCACCCTAAAAGCCCGCTTCTTTCCTCCTTCGTTGGAATCTTTTTGAGTTAAAACTGATTAAGTCAGTGTTTGTGTTGCAGTTGCTTGGTTTGTTTTCTTTAATTTTTCACTTAAGGTGGCACTTAAGTCTTCAATCAGCCTCAAGAATGATTTGAGATATGAAGAGGTAGGGGAAGTGACGGCGAAAGTGGTAAGGATGAGAATGGCGCTTTATGCATGAGCCACATGGCCGCCCTGCAAGCCACTGAGGAGAGTTGATTCTACAATAAAATTAAATAAAAATAAAAAGAGGAATAACCTTGGAGGTCAATCATCACCCTGAAAGCGGACATTAGAGTCACGTAGTATATGTGTACCAAATTTCAGGTCAACAGGTCAAATGATTTGCAAGTTACAGGTGATTTAAAATTCTGGACAGACAAACGAACAGCCACGGTAGCGTATTATATATAAAGATTGTCAGTGTTAAATCAATATTAAATAGAAGCAAGTATAATCTTCCGTTAGTGTTACTGATTCTTTCAATTGCCGCTTTACCACTAGGGAATGATATACACTGCTCACAAAAATTAAAGGAACACTTTTTTTATTGGGCCTGGCATGAAATCAATTAAACCTATCTGATAATTTTCTGGTTGGTTAAGCAGCTGAGGTCATTGTTAATCACTTTCAGCTGTATTGGTGTTCATGGACTTAACGACAGGTGCACTAAAGTGGCAACAATTAGAAAACCCTCAAAACAGGACTGGCTTTACATGTGGAGGTCATTTCAAGTTTCTCCCTCTTGATCTTTTTTGGCTGGTTTTCCACTCGTGCTAGTTTTGGCTTGAGTAATTATCTCTCCTGGCAGTATGAGGCGATTCCTTAACCCTACAGAAGTTGCACAGGTTGTCCAACTTCTCCAGGATGGCACATCCACACGTGCTGCAGCAAGAAGGTTTAATGTGTCTCCCAGCACAATCTCCAGAACATGGAGGAGATTTCAGGAGACTGGCTGTTATTCTCGGAGAGCTGGACAGGGCCGTAGAAGGTCCTCAACCCATCAGCAGGACCGATACCTGCTCCTTTGTGCAAGGCGGAACAGGCTGAGCACTGCTCGTGCCCTACAGAATGACCTCCAGAGGGCCACTGGTGTGAATGTCTCTACCCAAACAATCAGGAACAGACTTCATGAAGATGGCCTGAGGGCCCGACATCCTGTAGTGGGCCCTGTGCTCACTGCCCAGCACCATGGAGCTCGACTGGCATTTGCTCAAGAACACCAGAATTGGCAAGTCCGCCACTGGCGCCTGTACTTTTACAGACGAGCAGGTTCACCCTGAGCAGCTGTGATAGACGTGAAAGAGTCTGGAGAAGACAAGGAGAACGATATGCTGCCTGCAGCGTCGTTCAACATGACAGGTTTGGTGGTGGGTCAGTGATGGTCTGGGGAGGCATATCCATGGAGGGACGCACAGACATCTACTGCGTAGGAAATGGTGCTCTGACTGCCATAAGGTATTGAGATGAAATCCTTGAACCCATTGTCAGACCCTACGCTGGTGCAGTAGGTCCTGGTTTCCTCCTAATGCACGACAATGCCCGGCCTCATGTGGCAAGAGTATGCAGGCAGTACCTGGAGGATGAAGGAATTGAAACAATTGAATGGCCTTCACGATCCCCTGACTTAAACCCAATAGAACATCTGTGGGACATTATGTTTCGGTCCATTAGGCGCCGCCAGGTTGCTCCTCAGACTGTACAACAGCTCAGGGATGCCCTCATACAGATCTGGGAGGAAATGCCACAAGACACCATCCGTCGTCTCATTAGGAGCATGCCCGACGTTGTCAAGCATGCATACAAGCTCGTGGGGCCACACAAGATACTGAAAAGCATTTTGAGTAGCAGAAATTAAGTTTTTGAAAAAATGGACTAGCCTGCCACATCTTCATTTCACTCTGATTTTAGGGTGTCTACACAATTGAGCCCTCTGTAGGCAGAAAACTTTTATTTCCATTAAAAGACTTGGCATCCTTTTGTTCCTAAGACATTGCCCTGTCGTTATTTGTATAGATATCCAACTTCATATTGAGATCTGATGTATCTAATGTGTTTCTTTAAAGTGTTCCTTTAATTTTTGTGAGCAGTATATATATATATATATATATATATATATATATATATATATATATATATATATATAAATAGGTTAAGTAAAGGCTGCAATCCCTAAAGAAACTCTTCCCAGGGAACATGAATGCCCTGCTGGATACAAGCATTCAACAAGTTTCAACCAGTTTTTGAATGTTTACTACTAATTGTGTCATTTCACAGGTTTAGTGCACAGCTGTCAAGCTGATAATGAACTAAGCAGCCTGGAAAGCACACTAGGTGGGAGTAAATGTTAGAGAAAGCTGTAGCAACACATTATTACTGGGGATAATGGAGTGAATCTGCAGATTCCAATTTCTCTAATTAAAAATAAAAAAGGATAATTAAATGAAGAATGCTTATAAAAGTACATGTGAGTTGAGATAGGAATGTTTTCAAGAAACTGCTGCAAAGCATTGCATAACTGTAATAGAAATGAGAACTGGTTGTGTTGTGTATTTGTATGTTCAGTAATGAAGCATGACATACTTTGATTAGGCAGTTGTTTATAATTGTGAAAATAAAAACATTGTAAAATTTCCAATGGTGCAGGATTATAATGACACTGAAGACACTCAACTATGTCCTTATATGGAACATTACTTGGTGGACGAGGGTTCAACAGCGAGCACAAGGTGGAGTACGTTGCGGCTCTGCACACACTTAGTAAAATTGACCTCTTCTTCTCTGAATTGTCGATGTCATTTGCATGAAAGAAGCACTCAAGTCTCTCTGCGTATTCTTCGCACACCCCGGCCTCAGCATTGAATTTGTCGATATGACCCAACGTGGCCATTGTGAAAAACCAGTAACAAAATACAGTTAATAATACCAAAACATTGGCACAGTCTTCTCTTTCTTTTTTCGATTCAGGGGTACTTCTCCTCCTTTTGTCACCAGTATAACATCAATTGATGACACACAGACGTTGATAATGATTCTTAAATACTGTATAGTTTTTAATAACTGTAAAATTGTGTCAGTTTCTCATTAGGTTCTCTCAGTAAAAGACCAAAAAACCTTTTTTTTGAACTTCCTTTTTACTTCTAAAATCCCACCCACTAACCTTCTACAGGAAATTACCAAAAACAGGAACATCAATCAACATCAATATAAATTTAACTTGTTACTGAACATACAAATACACAACAGGTTGGTGAAGGAAAGCACTGAGTTTTTCAAAACCTTTGCCAAGAACAGCTGAACAAATTTAAATAGACCTGCATAATCTCATTATCATCTAGCAAATCTATTTACATAATAAACATACCTTTGGAGTTTAAAAACCATTTAGGAGCCAGCTTACCTAGAGAGCAACATTCCTAATGTGCATTTACAGCATATGATGTTTTTTGACTGTCAGATATATATGGTGATTGTTTATTTTGTAAGGTGTAACTAAATAATATCTCAAAGGACTTTTTAGGCATTTGTAGGCCTTAATTATTCAGTAGATAATAACAAGTTCAAAATGCCTACTGCCTGATATCTGATAGAACAACAACTTTAGTTACATAGTACATTTTCATATAAATGGACACCTCAAAATATTTTGCAAAAAGTAAAAGAAACAATTGTGAGCTAAAGTAGGTTTTGCGTCCCAGGAAGTTACCTGAACGATTCTATAACATTTCAGTATTTATTTACTACTGTGATGCTGATCTTTCTAACCTTAAATTAGGTCATTACGATAGCAATTGATGAGAAGAATTAATCATTAATTGCAGAATTACTATATTTGAGTGTTCCTCTTGCACGATTTGGCTCAAAAACTAATCAGCACATTGTCATCTTATTACAGGCTAGTTTCAAATTTTGTATTTTTCCATCCAGACATTTTAGCTCTAGACTGTCCTCAAGAAACTGTGATACACAGAGAGGCACACACCATCATTGAGATATTGATTTTTTTCGGTATTATGGATATCTAAAATGTTGAGATCCCTCAAAAACCAGAGATCGAAATTTTTGACGCATCTAAAACTTCACTCCTCCCCCATAGACGATTATGGTGGGGAAAGGGACAAAGCAAAATTACAAAAACAAAACAAAAAAAAAAAGAGAAATAAAAAAATATTGAACAGAAATAAAAGTAATTTAAATATAACTGTACATGACAAGCCTATCACCCTTCAAGTGCTTCATCTACTGTATATCTTTGTTACTGACTTACAAAGTTTTTAATTTCAACACATACGATTACCAATCATCTTTGATTGTCTCATATTGATCTGCCCAACATCTGAGATCTTTTTGTGTTCCAAGGTCTTATTATACAGCTCTTTAGAGATGCATCTCCTTTTCCAACTTTCTCCATAGGTGTGTCTGTGAAGCATAACTTGTGGTCATATTCTAATTTCCCTTTAAAAACCCAACCTCTGTCTCAATTATTTTCATTAGATTTATCTGCAACTATATTTACTAATGTTTTTTTTATCGAATGCATGAATCCTACGCCTACTGTTAACTTATGTACTGTAGTTACTGCCATGTTTCTTCTAAGTTTGTTTCTTTGTAATCTCAGGTGTTCAATATTCTTCATCTTGTTGCTTTGAAATACATTTTATTTCTTCTGTAATGTATGCTATGATGATATGCTGTACATAATATAGTTTGACAATGTATATGGAGGAACAATGTAATTAAATGTTCTCCACTTCTACTGTTAAATATGACCTCAAACAACCAGAAGACCTGTCATGTCATCGAAGACCTACCTGTTCTAGGCTGTCCTCTATTTAAATGGTGCATATTTGAAAAGCAAAGTTGCCATCATCTGCTAATAGGTATATGAGTAGAGCACATTGCTGATATACCTGTCTGGCACTGCAACCCTTTTTGATGTTGACATACATTGGCTTCTGGAAGATCAGCTTCCAGGGATGCAATAACCCACCAGGAAAAGAGGGGACGCCAAAGCAGAGAGCTCACTGTATCATCTCTTTACTCTTCCCTAGCTCAGAGAGCCACCTATGGAGGGCAATCTAGCCACACACCGCCACCCAAGTAAGCCACACCCCTTACGGTCAGGACTGTATAAATCTATGGACTCCAGGAACATGCCGTGTCAGTTGGAGGAACTACATCCCACATGAATGAGCTCCCAGACACAGACCCGCTCGAGAGATATATTACTTTGAGCACCTATTGCTGCTATTTTCTGTTGTGTCCAATGTTTCCACTTTTGTTTAGCTTTTTGGATGTTTGCTGTAAATGGGGTGGCCCAGTTGCCACCCCAAAGTTTCTTCAGTTCTGCAGTTCCTTATTTGCCTTCTTCACCTCCTACAATGTTTAGTGTGCTTTCTTTTATAGTTTATAAGACACTGATTGTTTATTTGATGGATTGATTTGGGGGCTGGTCGATTGATTGAATGATGGATTTTGAAATAGGCATTGGTGGAGTGTTATGAAACTCTTAAAAATCTGTTTCTGGATTTGCTTTCTTTACTCCAGGTAGGTATACTGTATAACCTAAAGCACAGAAAATTCATTTCCCAATATAGCATAGATCCATTCATGGTCCTTCTCCATATTTAGAGTTGTTGTTATCAGTTTTGGCAAAACTGTAAATAGTTTACAGATTAGTTTAACTAGAAAATATTTTTGTTTAATGCTTTTGAGCTACAAAACCAGAGTAATTACATTATTAACTAAAGACATGTCATGTAACATTTCAAAAAAATTCTTTCTGAGCAACCTGTTTGGCTGCCTTCCATTGTCTTTTCCTATTAAATAACGTGTGAGTGATTGATGTAATCTATAATAATAAAAAGCAAAGCCCTCACTGACTGACTCATCACTATTTCTCCAACTTCCTATGTAGGTAGAAGGCTGAAATTTGGCAGGCTTATTCCTTACAGCTTACTTACAAAAGTTAAGCAGGTTTTCATTTTGAAATTCTACACGTAACGGTCATAACGGTCGACAACGTCTGCCATGTTGAACTTTCTTATTTATGGCCCCATCTTCACAAAATTTGGTAGGCGGCTTCATTGCGCTAATCGAAACCGATGTACTTACTTATTTCAATGGTATGACACCACTGTCGGCCGCCATATTGAACTTTCCAACGTCACCAATTTTCAAACTTCCAGTGTAGGTAGAAGGCTGACCCCCATCTTCACGAAATTTGGTAGGTGGCTTCCCTACGCTAACCAAAACCGATGTACGTAATTATTTCGGTGGTATGACGCCACTGTCGGCCGCCATATTGAATTTTCCAAACGTCACTAATTCTCCAACTTCCCGTGTAGGTAGAAGGCTAAAATTTGGCAGGCCCATTCCTTACAGCTTACTTACAAAAGTTAAGCAGGTTTCATTTCAAAATTCTATGCGAAACGGTCATAACGGTCAATAACGTCCGCCATATTGAACTTTCTTATTCATGGCCCCATCTTCACGAAATTTGGTAGGTGGCTTCCTTGCACTAACCGAAACCAATGTACATACTTATTTCGGTGGTATGACGCCACTGTCAGCCGCCATATTGAACTTTCCAACGTCACTAATTCTCCAACTTCCCGTGTAGGTAGAAGGCTGAAATTATTACTTATTTCGGTGGTATGATGCCACTGTCAGCCGCCATATTGAACTTTCCAACGTCATTAATTCTCCAACTTCCCGTGTAGGTACAAGGCTGAAATTTGGAAGGCTCATTCCTTACAGCTTACTTACAAAAGTTAAGCAGGTTCATCCATCCATCCATCTATTTTCCAACCCGCTGAATCCGAATAGGGTCACGGAGGTCTGCCGGAGCCAATCCCAGCCAACACAGGGCACAAGGCAGGAACCAATCCTGGGCAGGGTGCCAACCTACCGCAGAAGTTAAGCAGGTTTCATTTCGAAATTCTACGCGTAATGGTCATAACGGTCAACAATGTCCGCCATGTTGAACTTTCTTATTTATGGCCCCATCTTCTCGAAATTTGGTAGGCGGCTTCCCTGAACTAACCGAAACCAATGTATTACTTGTTTCGGTGGTATGATGCCACTGTCGGCCGCCATTTTGAACTTTTCAACAGTCTTTGTTACTTATAGGCCCATCTTCAAGAAATTTGGTACACGGGTTCCCAACGCTAACTGAATCCTACTTACGTACATATATACGTCCATAGCCTGCACCTCGGTCACCATGTGAGGTGGCGTTGGGTCCCCCATCCCAACGCCTCCCACGTTGTTGGCTGCCTGCCTATATAAGGCTGTCCGTCGCTCCGGTCTCTACATTCCCTTCCTTGCTTCGCCACGGGATTCACGTCTCCCTACTGATAACTGCAGCCTTTTTGTTTAATCCACGGCTTCTCCGCTGTTTTATTGTTTGTTTATTACAATTATAGTTATTGTGTAGGTATTTTAGACTTACTTTACATTGCTCAGGTACCCATTTCCTTTATCGTTCCAACCCCCATTACCATGTCTATCGAGATGATCACTTACCGAGTGATTTCCATGCCCAGAGATGGCACCTAGCTTTTCCATTCTCTTTGTTACATATTGCATGGCCATATCAGGCTCACTCTTGATATCCGGAGGAACATTGTGTCTTATGTATTGAATGACTGGGACAGGTTCAAGGTGTGAACTGATGACAGTACAGGAGATAATTATACTACACAGGAGCACTAGAAGAGTGAAATGCTTAAGCCCTTCACCTATGGTTCTGCATGTGAGTTGATGGCTGCCGCTGAATTGTTCAGTTGTCGCTTTCAAGTGTACCGAAATGGCCAAATATTTTACACCTTTCGAAACTGCCAATGCCTCTTAAACATCTTAGATTGACAGGTGACGATGTCAGTAGTGGACACTTTGATGTTTATGAATGTTTAAACTCTCAAAAGCTGGATGTGAAGTTATCAATGAAATCGGTTGTGTACTTACAACGCTTGACAGATGCCGAATGTCTCTTCAACAAGTCCTACAAATACTGTTGTAATTGAAACAAACCATGAAACTCAAACCGATTATGACAGCAACAATCCAAACTGTAAGATTTGAGACAAGATTGCTTTTCACTTGGCCAACAGTACATTGCATGCTCAACAGTAAGCTCAGCGCACAGCTTGGTCATATTACAACCAGAGGGCCGAACTGACAACGTGGTATACAAAGAGATCCTTAACAAATAATTATTGGTATATTTTCCCTCAGTTTAAAAAAGTTTACTTTTCTTCTTAATAAAAATTTTAGGGCAGTACTTCGCCACAGCGAAGCGTGGGTATTTTGCTAGTAAAGAATAAAGTAAGGTCAGATGGCCAGGTAGGAAATAAAAAAACAAAATCTGCAGGGGTTCTGAGGCCATTCTACCTAACATAAACGATCTAAATCAGACCTCATGGTTTTCGGGCTTCATGTGAAAGAATTAGACAATGATGGTCATGTGGACCTCTGGCCTTCATCAGTGTAGGGACTACATGGTCCTTTGATCAGGTGGTGGTGGCACAGATCGGCACCACAGAAAACTGGAAAAAGAACAGCAGAGAAAGTAGGGATTACTACGGAGCCATGAAAAAAAAAGATAATTAAATGCATATACAGAATATCAGGGTTTGCACTATTTGAGAAAGTCATGTTAAAATAATGTGTTTTTAGCAGTTTTTTTAAAATGCTCCACCGTATTAGCCTAGTGAATTTCTGTTTTCTCAGTTTTAACACATAGTTTGTATACAGACCCCAAAGCTTTCCTAAATATTATTTTCTTTTGTTATGATGCAATATTCAAAATGACGGCAAATTATTTATATTAATCATCAAGCTTCAGCTCCCTTGTGCCACCTTGTGCTATTGAGCTCTTGAATGGATAACAGCAGAGTCCTTTCTATTTTCTCTCATTATCAAGTCTTTTTTTCAGATCATTTTTGTATCTCTCTGTCTTTTCATAGTCATTTTACATATTTGTCTAATATAGAAGGAAGAATGAGACACTAAAGTCCCCAACATTTAAAGTGCACAGACTAGAGGAAACTGGGGTCTTGATTTTAGAAAGGGTAAACCTTTTTCAGAAGTACATTTTATTGCTGTCTAGCAAAAATGTTTTATCATGTTGTCCCCTGTTGCGTGCTCTCATTCAATAATCATATCTGGCTCTGCAATCTCTAAGACATGCAAGTTTGGTTAATTGTCAATTCCATAATTGGCCTTGTGTGAGTGTAGCTGGTGTCCATGAGTACATCCTGTAATAGGCTGGTGTCCTATCAAGGGCTGTTTCCTGCCTTAAACCCACTGATGTTGGCTGGAGTTCTGACAAAAGTTATCTTGAATTGGCAAAAAGCTTATTGGAAAATGCTGTGTTATTTTATCTTAATCAGGAGAAAGATGTGAAAGACGAAGTAGTTAAAAAGTGGGAGATCAAAGAAAACAGTGTGTCAAGGCCAAAAATGAACAGCATAATTCTAAGACAAGGACAAGAACAAAATGTTCATACACAAAATAATGAAGCAGAAAGATTTTAGCAAATAACTGAATAGGGTTTTGTATCCTCGGCTCAGATAAGGAAGGATTACCTTGGAAGACCTTTTATTATGTTGTGCTGTAATACTCAATTCATGACCAACAAGGACATGCCTATACCGGCCATCACATGTCTTAACAGAATGGTGGAAAATATATGTGAAACAAACTGCAATTGAAATCGCACAAAAAATCATTTGCAATCCAAATGGACTAAAAACTCCAAGAAAAAATTTGGAGCTCTAAAAACACCCAAAATGAGTGTTGGTTCATGAAATTTGATGCACAATTGCCTAAAAAATTAAACAGGACTAATTTGTAACCATTCATGAAATTAAACAACTTGAATTCCATACATCGCTTTTTCAAATTGCAGCTGCTAAAGTTGCTTGTACAACAGTGAAAGCTTAATCAAATCAGAATCAGCTTTATTGGCCAAGTATATATACTCATACAAAGAATTGGACTCCGGTTCTACCTTGCTCTCTGTGCATGTGTATGCGTGTATACATTATATATACACATGGGGACCAGTTCAACACAATGGACGATAGCCAATGACAGGTCCATTGCACAAGTACTATCTATGATGCTGTGAGATAGACTCGAGTGTTCACAAGAGTAATGGCCTGTGGAAAGAAACTGTTCATGTGTCTGGTGGTTTTGGCATACAGCGCTTTGTAGCGCCTACCAGAGGGAAGCAGTTGAAAAAGACCATGACCAGGGTGTGATGGATCTGCAATGATGTTTTCTGCCTGTTTCCTGACTTGATATCTGTATAGGACCTGAATGGAGGGCAGATCAGCATCAATGATTTTTTCTGCAGTCCTGACTGTCCATTGTAGTCTGTTTCTGTCCTGTTTTGTGGCTGAACCAAACCAGACTATGATGGACGAGCAGAGAACAGACTGGATTACTGCAGAGTAAAATTGGATGAGAAGAGCCTGAGGCAGGTTGAACTTCCTGAGCTGATGCAGGAAGTACAACCTCTGCTGGGCCTTTTTGACAATTGTGTCTATATTTGGTGCCCACTTCAGGTCCTGGGAGATTATGGATACCAGCAACCTAAAGTTTTCCACGACAGACACAGTACTGTTGAGTAGTATGAGAGGGGCCAACACTGGGGGGCTCCTCCTGAAGTCCACTATGATCTCCACAGTTTTAAGCTTGTTCAGCTCCAAGTTGTTTTGACTGCACCAGAGGGCCTGCTGTTCGACCTCTCTTCTGTATACAGACTTGTCACTATCCTTGATAAGGCCAATGACTGTCATATCATCTGCAAACTTCAGGAGTTTAACAGACGGGTCGTTTGAGGTGCAGTCATTTGTGTAGAGAGAGAAGAGCAGAGGGGAGAGGACACATCCATGGGGGGCGCCAGTGCTGACTGTTCGTGTACTGGATATGATTTTTCCCAATCTTACTTGCTGCTTCCTATCTGTCAGGAAGTTTGTGATCCACTGGCAGATGGGGGCTGGTACAGTGAGCCAAGTGAGTTTGGTGTGAAGAACTTGTGGAATGATATTATTGAACGACGAACTGAAGTCCACAAACAGGATCCTAGCATATATCCCTGGAGAGTCTAGATGTTGCAAGATGTAGTGCAGTCCCATGCTGATAACATCATCCACTGACCTGTTTGCTCGATAGGCAAACTGTAGGGGGTCAAGCAGAGGACTTGTAATGTCCTTCAAATAGGTCAACACCAGTATTTCAAAGGATTTAATGACCACAGACATCAGGGCAACAGGCCTGTAGTCATTTAACCCAGCGATGGAGGTTTTCTTGGGAACCGGGACAATTGTGGAACGCTTGAGACAGGAGGGAACTTCACATAACTCCAGGGATCTATTGAAGATCTGTGTAAATATGGAGGCCAGCTGATCAGCGCAGACTTTGAGACAGGAGGGTGACACACCATCTGGACCTGGTGCCTTCCTGATCTTCTGTCTCCTGAAGAGCTGACTCACATCCCCCTCACAGATCCTGAATGCAGGTATGGTGTCAGTGAGGAGGGGCAGGGGCATAGTAGCAGATGCTGGAAGTATATTGTGGTCGGCGAAATTGAAAGATGTAAAAGAGGGATTATCAAACCTGCAGTAGAACAAATTCAGCTCATTGGCCAGTTAATGGTTCTTTACAGTATGGGGTGATGGTTTCCTGTAGTTGGTGATATCTTTCAGACCTCTCCACACTGATGCAGGAACATTGGCTGAAAACCTATTTTCCAGCTTTTCATTGTAGCACCTCTTTGCTATTCTGATCTCATTTGTCAATATGTTTCTGGCCTGATTGTACAGGATTCTGTCCCCACTTCTGTAGGCCCCCTCCTTAACCTGACGAAGCTGCCTGTGTTTTGCTGTAAACCAAGGTATGTTGTTGCTGTACATGCGAAATGTTTTTGAAGGCACACATATATCCTCGCAAAAAGTGACATAAGATGTCACAGTGTCAGTGAGCTCGTCCAGGTCTGTCACTGTAGACTCAAAAACACTCCAATCAGTACAGTCAAAGCAGGCTTGTAGTTCTAGCTTAGCCTCGTTGGTCCATCTCTTCACCGTTTTGACCACAGGCTTTGCAGATCTTAAATTCTGCCTGTTAGTCAAGATAAGATGAACCAAACAGGGATCAGAGAGTCCCAGGGCGGCACGTGGGACAGAGTGATAGGCATCCTTTAATGTGGTGTAACAGTGGTCCAGTATGTTTTTGTCCCTGGTAGGACACTTAATATGCTGTCTGAATTTTGGCAATTCCTGACTGAGGGTTGCTCTGTTATATAAATAAACAAGGAAAACTCCCGCGTTGAATAGAATGGTTTACAGTCAATAAAAAGGGCCTCTAAGTGAGGGCTGCATGTTTTGTTAAGCACTGTGGCATCTGTACACCAACCTTTTGTTTATGTAGAAACAGATTCCGACTCCTTTCGTTTTCCCCAAGAACTCTGTGACGCGATCCGCACGGAGAAGTTGGAAACCCATCAGATATAATGCACAATCGGGGATGCTCTCACCAAGCCAGGTTTCGGTGAAGCACTGAAAAAATCCGGGTTTGTTCTGCTTAGCAGTAGCAGTTCGTCCATCTTGTTGGCCAAAGAGCAGACATTCGCCAGGTGTATTTAAGGGAGCGCAGTTCGAAATCCCCGCCGGTGCAGTTTAACAAGCGCTCCGGCTCGCATCCCTCATCGGCGTCTCCTGTACTTATTCAGGTTCACAAAAACAAAGATTAGTTTGCTGTCCTTGAACCTTGGCTGAATGTCCTTTATCCACAGCATTTTATTTTTGTAAGTGCATGCCTTTCTTGAATATTCTGTATTTTCAAATATGGTTAGGTTTAGAGCTAGGTTAGGGGTAATCCATAAATATATAATATTTAATAAAAATTTCATAGCCTTATTCCTAAGATGTCAAACAAGTAGAATATATGTGACACACATACACATAAGGGGGCACCTTTAAGGTTCTGAGAAGGTAAGGAATACCACCCAGAGACAAGAGCTGGCACTATTGCTCACAACTTTATTTTTTCATCTGCAGCTCTGAAGGAGTGCAGCACAGATGATGCTTGACCATGCCCCACCAATCTTCTATGCCACACCCCTTTTGGGTCCACAGATATATATTGTCCTGACTAATGTGGGGTATTTAGTTTGGTCCTGGTGACAAACTATGAGGCAGAGAGGAGATGGTTTCCTCTCTAAGTCGAAGGTCTTTTTTTTTAGTGTAAACAGCACAGGCTGACAACTTAGTTTATAGTATTTGAGCTGATGTCTGTCCACATATGTTTGATTAACTAGAATTAGTAAATTACAACAGTAGACGCATGTTACAGGTTGAATACATATGATACTATTTATAAAGTGTCATGTATGCACAGGTATTTGGTATGATTGATTTGCAAGTGTGAGGGATTGCTGGCCGTGTATCCCAGCCAACACCCCCAAACCGCCAGATGGAGCCATCTCTACAACATGAAAGGACCCCAAATTCCAGCAGGGCATCATGGAACTTGGAATTTTTCACCACAGCCTTGCTGGATACCATGGGGGCCACAGGAGGACGCTGCAGGGAGGCCTAGGGACTTATACTTTCCTTATAGCCCGGAAGTAATTCACGATTACGGAAATAGAAGGAATGATATACTTCCGGGCTGAAGAAAAAGAGAATTACCCGACCTGGAAGTGTTGGATAATCACATGGACTGAGGGCTCAAACACTTCCGGGTCAAGGAATATAAAGGACTGTGGGAAATCCCACATGGACGAGCTGAGTTGGGAGGCAGGGTGGCTAAGCGTCTGGGAGATTGGAGGATTTGTTTATTGTATATTTGATTATTGGAGTATTTGGGAGTGGAGGGTGTTTTGTGCACCTATTATTATAATAAAAAATAATTATTTGGACTTTTACCTGGTGTCTGTCGTGGTGTCTGAGGGTACAAGGGTGAGAGGAAGCCCTAAACTATCACACTAGGTTTAAAGGAGTGGAAAGTGTCTGGCAAAGAAGTGCCATTTTATCTAAGGCTGTTCCTTAAATTTTGCTCAGTACTGCAAGAAATCAGTGGCGGACCATGCATTTCACACCTAGGCCTTCAGTAGTGCTCTGTCTGAATCAACCCACCCCTCAAAAACTAATTTATGGTTATAAAAACCATCTTAATATGCAGAAATACAGTATAAAGAGCTGTTGTATCACAGATAGATAACTCCTGTAGCCACAATAAATGCCTTTATTGAATAGACAAGCCAGGGGAGAACAAGTTCCTTTCTATTGCAGCTACAGCCGTGACACACATAAAAAAACATCAATAATACATGACAGTGACTGACATTGTGGTCAGCAACACAGGAGCGCCGCAGAGGACTGTACTTTCTCCGGTCCTGTTCAGTCTATATACATCAGACTTCCAATACGACTCGGAGTCCTGCCACATGCAAAAGTTCGCTGATGACACTGCTATTGTTGGCTGCATCAGGAGTGGGCAGGAGGAGCTAGTACAGGAAGCGAATCAAAGACTTTGTTAAATGGTACGACTCAAACCACTTACAACTGAGCACCAGCAAGACCAAGGAGCTGGTGGTGGATTTTAGGAGGCCCAGACCCCTCATGGACCCCGTGATCATCAGAGGAGACTGTGTGCAGAGGGTGCAGACCTATAAATACCTGAGAGTGCAGCTGGATGACAAATTGGACTGGACTGCCAATACTGATGCTCTGTGTAAGAAAGGTCAGAGCCGACTATACTTTCTTAGAAGGTTGGCGTCCTTCAACATCTGCAATAAGATGCTGCAGATGTTCTACCAGACGGTTGTGGCTAGTGCCCTATTCTACGCGGTGGTGTGCTGTGGAGGCAGCATAAAGATGAAGGATGCCTCACGCCTGGACAAACTTGTTAAGAAGGCAGGCTCTTGTAGGAGTAAAGTTGGACAGTTTAACATCTGTAGCAGAGCAACGGGCATTAAGCAAACTCCTGTCAATCATGAAGAATCCACTGCATCCACTGAACAGTGTCATCTCCAGGCAGAGGAGTAGCTTCAGTGACAGACTGCTGTCACTGTCTTGCTCCACTGACAGACTGAGAAGATCGTTCCTCCCCCACACTATGCGACTCTTCAATTCCACCCAGGGGAGTAAATGCTAACATTACTCAAAGTTATTGTCTGCTTTTAAATGCATTTTTATTACTATTTAATTTAATATTGTTTTTTGTATCAGTATACTGCTGATGGATTATGTGAATTTCCCCTTGGGATTAATAAAGTATCTATCTATCTATCTATCAAATAACTCATAAACTTGCAAAATTATTTAGGAAAATCGCAACATTTTACAGAGTAAAATGCATGCGGGAAATTTTTCTTGTATTCCCAAAACTTCTGAGGGTCGAGGAGCGTGACAAACATCAGTTTGTCGTGGTCTTGAAATCTGGTCTGTGTCTGGCAAATAATATTGTCCAGAAGCCTGCCATGGAGTTGGTGGTAGTGCGCACGAGGATCTTGCACTTGACCTCGTCGTGAGCTTGGAGCGCCTGTGCTGCATTCAGTAGCCTCGTAGAGTTCCTCATATCGGCTTCTATCTCGCTCAACGGTGTCACAGAACTCCTTTACCCTAGCCAGACAAAACTGCACATCCAGTTTTTTGTCCTTTAGTATTGAAATGAGCATGTGTATTGAAATGAGGCGTGCCTAGGTGACAGCAACACAAGGAGCCCAGAAAGGGAAAAAAAGGAACGACGAAGAGACGCTGACAGGGATTCAATGATTTGACACAACTTCTGTTTGGAAATGAGTGTCCAGTGAACAGAGTGTATCCATGGACAGTTGAACAATTAAGTGTTGGGGTAACACAGTGTACAAACTGGACAATTAGATTAAACAATGGCACATCTACATTCACTGGGTTTAACAATTAATGAAAACACAAGTTAACAAAATGTATTGTTACCAATCATGAATAAGTACAGATATGCTGATTAGAAGTCAATAGCGTCAGACATGTAATACCCAGGGGCGGCACGGTGGCACAGTGGTAGCAGTTAGGAGAACCGGGTTCGCTTCCCGGGTCCACTCTGCGTGGAGTTTGCATGTTCTCCCCGTGTCTGCGTGGGTTTCCTCCCACAATCCAAAGACATGCAGGTTAGATGGATTGGCAATTCTAAATTGGCCCTAGTGTGTGCTTGGTGTGTGGGTGTGTTTGTGTGTGTCCTGCGGTGGGTTGGCACCCTGCCCGGGATTGGTTTCTGCCTTGTGCCCTGTGTTGGCTGGGATTGGCTCCAGTGGACCCCTGTGACCCTGTGTTAGGATTCAGCGGGTTAGGAAATGGATGGATGGATGTAATACCCAAGTCAGGTAAATACACGCATCCTCCAAGGGAGGAGCAGGTCTATTATTCTATTGTTTGTATACTCAACCAGCCAAACTTCAAAGCGTTGACTCCTTAGCCAGACAGCAATACCTACATCCTGCAGACAGCCATGACACAATCAGTAAGTGGGATTATCCAGGAAATTGAAAAACAAGGTCCCCTTCTGACAATAGTACTGAACTAGCTCTCAGAAGTACGGAGCAGAATTTAACAGTAGATGATATCACATAATAAGATTTGTATATTTTTAGAGTCCTGGAGACCTCATTCATCAAGCTGCCTCCCCCATTTGGCCATTCCACGGCTGGAACAGTGCTGGGCCTGCCAATTCGCTGAAAGGACCCTTCTTTCCCATGATTCCTGCGATCCTCCATCAGGGAAGACTTTACCATAGGCAGGCAAAACAACTTGGCAGGTGGACAACTTTGTAATATACGCATTAAATGACATGCTAGAGTCAAAGATAACTCCTAGATTGTGGGCTGATTCAGTAAAATTAATTGGGATTCCAACTGAGTTAAATGATGACAAAATATTGTTGTGATCAGCGTCATTCCCTCCAACAATTAACATCTCTGTTTTATCTGTATTTAAAGACAAGTAGTAGAATTCACTCAAGCTCCATATGCGCAAAGCATACAATTATACAACTCAAAATTATATATCGAGCACATCTGTCTCGACTAAAACTCTCCAAAATGTTTCCAGGGCATGATCCAACCTGCTGAACGTTGCAACCAAGCCCCAGCCTCACTAGGTCACATGTTCTGGGCCTGCTCCAAATTAACATTATTCTGGACAAAAATTTTTAATTACCTCTCAGACAGTCTTGGACTCACAATCCCTCCTAACCCATTAACAGCTGTGTTTGGGGTTCTTCCAGAGGGTCTTAAAGTGGAGAAAGACAAACAAACTGTGATTGCATTCACTACACTGTTGGCACGCAGACTTATTCTGATAAACTGGAAGAACCCAAACTCTCCTCTTTTAAGTCAGTGGGAAACTGATGTGTTATATTATTTAAAATTGGAAAAAATCAAATACTCAGTTAGAGGATCTGTGCAGACTTTTTCAAAACATGGCAGGATCTAATCAGTAATATTTTGAAATGATTTTATAAAGCACAGAGAATTTGTTGATTTAGGTATTTTTAAAAGCCTTAAATTTTACACCGTTTGGCTTGCTCTCTCTCTCAAGGGTGGGGATCGATCTGTTCTTAGCATAATTCTTTTTTTTGTAAAAACTTGATTGCTATGTATTGATTGTAATAAAATTAATAAATAAAAAAAAAAATAAAGACAAGTAGTTCTCATTCATCCACTCCTTTAATTCGCTAAAACAACTAATTAAAGATAACATCGGAGAAACTTCTTTTGATTTAAATGAAAAGTATAACTGGGTGTCATCTGCATACGAGTGAAAATTAACATTATGTTTCCTAATGCGAGATCAGAGTGGAAGCATGTAAAGTGAAAACAGTAAAGTTCCCAGTACTGAGCCCTGTGGGACACCATATTGAACTTCTGTGTATAATGATGGAGTACTGTCAGCACATTTCTGTACATATTGGAATTGATTTGATAAATAAGAACTAAGCTTATTTTCTAAGCTGGCCTTCCCTGCCTGCATTTTAAAATTTAGATTTTTTTTCTGATCCTTAGGAATATATAGATTTTGAAATGCATGTGCACATGGGAGACAGTTTAAGGGCTTTGGTGATGTTTCTGATCCTGATCAGTCACCGGAGCTGGAGCTTATCTGTCTAGAAAGAGAATTCAGGACTGCTATAACTGTGGTAGGGATGCCAATCTACTGCAGGTCAAGCATGCATAAGACATTAACCAAGAGTTAATGACGAATTCACAGCTGGCAGTTAGCCTCTCAAGAACATCACAAGAAAAACAGAGTATCGTGTTCATAATGCATGAAGTGTTTCAATTTTGTTCCAAAAAATGTGTTTCAGTTTAAAAAGAGTATGTCCTATACATCCAGTGACACCCTGTTCACAGCCATCTGGTGTCATTTCTACAGCTGCATGTTGCAGATACATTCTGCTTGAGGAAATTGTTATCTGTTATTACAAGATGTGACAAAGGATTATAATAGCTTACCATCATACTGTTTAATTTTACCGTGGCCATAGCCTCACCGATTGTTTTCATTTGGTGAAGGTGCCTCTCCAGGTTGGGGATAACGTGCAACCTCGAGCTGAGGAGTTTACATATCTTGGGATATTGTTAACAAGAGTTGAAACAGCGAAGCCTGAGACTGACAGGTGGATCGAAGAAGATGTTGTTCTGGTCAGTCACGGTGAAGAAAGTGCAAAACTCTCGATTTACTGATAAAACTACATTCCCACGCTAACTTATGATCACGATTGGTGGGTAGTGACTGATAGAACTAGATCACAAATACAAGTGGCAGAAATTATTTCTCTTCACAGGGGGTCTGGAGATAAAGAGAGGAGCATAGACATTTTGGAGGAGTTCAAAGTAGAGCCTCTACTCTTCTGCATTGAAAGAAGCCAGTTGAGGTGGTTCAGTCATTTGATTAGTTAGAACACCTCCCCTTGTACTTGTTTTAGGCATGTCCAACCAGGTGGAGACTTTGGGGCAGACACAGGACATGCTGAAAAGATTATATCTCTTGGGTGGCTTGGAAATGCCTCAGTATTCCCCTGGAAAAGTTGGAGAATGTGATAGGAAAAAGACATCTGCAACTCAAACCAGGAACAGGAAATGGATGGAGGGATGGACTATCGGGGTACTTTTTAATTTCTTGTATACATAGTATAGAGAAAGTATAAGAATTGTGGAAAAATATAACATTGAGATTTTGATGAATCTTGATGTTTTAGACCTTCCTGTGTCCAAAAATACAATTTTTTATATTATGTCTGCCTGTGTGTGGAGTGGTGACTCTGAGGCTAGAGATTTGCAAGAGCAATCAGAAGGTTGCTGGTTCGATTCCCATAAACGCCAAAAGCGACTCTACTTCGTTGGGCCCTTGAGCAAGGCCCTTAACCTGCAATTGCTCTGTCCTGGGTGTGACGTTAATCTGCATCCAGCCCTGCATGTAGGCCCTCCAACCTGCAGGGAAAAACCCTAGGGGTTGATGGGAGAAATGGCACTCCAGCCACTATAAAAAAAAAAACCTTACACTGGTTCCATTCTATCTGAACTAGTGTGGTGCTGAGGTGTCACCCATAGCATGGCTGCACTCAGGTCCTAATCTGAGTTGGTTTGTCAGTGGTGTGTGCGCCAATGTGCTGTATCAGTGTGTGGTCCTAACCTCTCCATTGTGTAAACATGATAGCTCAAAAATGCTTTGACCTAGGTCAATGATATTTTGTACACCTGCTTTATATTAAAAATAAGGAATCCTATCCTAACTTTTGGACCACCTCTGACAACTGGAAATGGTACTTTTACTGAATACTTTTGCGAGTAACCAAGTAAACTATGGTTATAATTACAGATAAATGATTTAAATTTTGTATAGATATTTATAATGATAAAAAGCAAACAGGTATGAAATTTCAAAAAAATGACTCACCTGGAAGTAGTAGTTTATTTAAGCAACCATCTGAATTTTTTCTATCATGGAAATATAAATGTGTCCACAATATTAAAAACTGTATTCAATATAACGCATATTCTTTCAATAACTATTATTATTTATTATTTTCATTTATACATCATCAGTTTAACAATAACGTGTAAACATTGAACATTCCATGTACATATAAACAATAAGGGAACAATAAGCTTCTACATCCCAGTCGTGTTCCTGGTAATGCATTTCATTTTATTATTTTTTTTAATTTCTGCCATCATTATCATAATTAAATGTAGATAAATGCAGTTTTACTTATTGCAATTTATTGCAACAAATATTATACAATACTAACAGTTTTTTTGTGTTTTTAGGTGACTATAACTCCTTTTACTTTGCACGTAATCTAGGTAATGCATATGTAATCATAAAAAACACCTTTTTTTTGACTTCCCTAAGAGTGAAATTATCCTTTTAATATAAAGTTTGATTATAAATAGAGATAAATGATTGTGTATCGATATTATCAATTAGCTTTTAACTAACTGAGTCAAGTGTGCCTCTACTTGGTGCACCAGTAAAGATTTTGGAGAACCCATCATAACACAAAGAAGGTGACATTACTGCATTGCTATATGTTTATTTTTTTATTTAAAAATGCATACATTTTTTAGGTTTTAATGTTGTTGAAAATGTTCACAATTTTTAGGTGATAACATCTTAAACATGTTTCTGCCATGATTGCTGTCATTTTGAAACATTCTAATTTAAAGGGCCATTATGTTATTGTTAGTAATGTTGCAGTTGCTAGTCAAAGTTGGACTTGGCATGCATGTGATGTAGTTATTGCCATCATATTTAGTACAGTGATATGCAGCACATGGAGTTAAATCTTTTGAATTACATAAAAATCAACATAATGAACATTTGTGCAAATTTTTGTTAAGGAAATTCTCATTTAAGTTTGATTTGCATCTCACAGCTTTCTTACCTCAACATAGATTTTTGTGCAGCGTTTTGCTTCTGATTACTGGCTTTTTTGACATGTTGTCCCAGACCCTTGCATTGTTCGAGACATCTCTTTGGTAAAACCCCTAAAATCTCCCCATATTCTTGTTTGTTCGTCTATGTCCAGTTCTGAAAAGTTTTTTTTTTTTTTTTAACCAGGATAGTCAATAATTTTAAAATCCAAATATTGAAAGTTTAAGGATACAAAACACAAAATGCAAAATACAAATAATTAAGAATATGCTAGTTCAAAGTAAAATCCCTAAAATGATGACTGAAAAATAATCAACTAAAGTTATCCTTAATTCCAAATACAGAGCAAAAAGATTGCCTTAACCAAGTTATTCACTTTAATCCAATTATGTGCATAAGAGAACAGATTCTGGGCATTATCTCCCCCAGGAAGCTAAAGGGCAGTCCCCATGGGTTGCTGTGGTTCCACGTTTTTGCGCAGGGCATGCTGGGAATTGGAGTTTGCTCTAGCCCAGTTGGTTTCTTAGGCAGCCACCTTTTTCAGGCTTCCACCCCACCTGGGAGTATTCCAGACCTCCCTAACGAGCCACCTGGAATACTCCCGGGTGCGGTTTTAAAGGAGCCAGCAGCCACTACTCCAGGAGCCAGAGTCAGGAGGAAGGGAGACAAAGCTTGCCAGAGTAGCAATGGAGGACTAGAAAGAGAGAGTGACAAGAAAAAGAAAAGTAAGGGCTGTGTTTTGTGCTTTGTACTGTGCTGCTGTGGGGAGTGAGAGGGAGGGCTTCCCCACTAAATAAAAAAATGTGCTGTAAGCAAAACTTGTGTCTGATATATGCTTGTGTCAGGTTTGGGCAGCTGGAGTGCCCCCATCAGGTCACAGCATGTAAACGCACTAAAAGATGCTTAGGGCTGATTTATACTTTACGCTCAGAACACGTACACGCCCGCATCATGGCTGCCACACGTTCCCAGCGTTCATTTCACGCGTCCTCTGAGCAGGTCCTCAGAAATTAACGCAACACATGCGCGAGTTGCAGTACCAGCAAAAAGTCGGGGGGCGCAGTGTGCTAAAAGTCGGAACATTATGTCAGAGTCTCTGTTTACTATCTACATGTGACAGCAAGCCTCTATGGAGATCCTTCGGGGATCGATGTGCGCACTTTGCTGTTTGATGAATGGTTCAAAGTGGTGAAGCAAAATGCCGACATACAGATGCATTCGTGGTGCTTTTATATTCAAGCGTCGCATATTCCCGATCGTAATGACACGATACATTTTAAAAGTATCACATACCATTTGTGCCATCTATTTTTTATTTTTTTACTTTACCTGCGGTCAGGTCCAAGAAGCTCGTAGCGATTAAAAACTGGGATGACGTTTATGATGGTGTGCTTTAATAATAAAGTAAACTACGAGGTTAAAATGAACATTTCGAGATTAAAGCAGAAATTTCCACTTTAATCACAAAATACACGTTTTCACCGTGTCTTTTATTTTTTTCTCAGTGGCTCAAATACAGTGCTATACATTATGTTGCCAATGTGAAGTTGCAAAAAAAAAATAAATAAATAAATAGACAGCACAAAAGATGGTATGTGAGACTTTTAAAATGTATCGTGTCATTACGATCGAAGCATTCATCCCGTAGGATCTGCATAGAGGCTTTCTGTCAGTAATGTAGATAGTTCCCAAACGTAATGACACGATACATTTTAAAAGTCTCACATACCATCTTTTGTGTCGTCTTTTTTATTTTTTTTATTTTTGCATCTTAACAACAGCAACATAATGTATAGCGTTATATTTGAGCCACTGAGAAAAAAATAAAGGACACGGTGAAAACGTGTATTTTGTGATTAAAGTGGAAATTTCGGCTTTAATCTCGAAATGTCCACTTTAACCTCTTAGTTTACTTTATCATTAAAGCAGACCGTCGTAAACGTCATCCCAGTTTTTAATCGCTACGAGCTTCTTGGACCTGACAGCAGTGGAAAGCAACAATATATCACCACACAGAACAAATTAAATGTATGATATTCCAACTCTCTGCACATTTAGAATCTTTAGATTTATACTTGATATCACTTTCATGATGAAATGCATTAAAGTATGCATGTTACATTTTACATATAATTTAATTTAAATAATATATAAGGTTAATTACACACATGGGGGAATAATTACACACATGGGGGTGTCACGGTGGTGGAGCGATAGCACTGCTGTCTCGCAGGGAGTTATGTTGCTGGTATTTCCTGTTTGTATTCCACACTGTGCTCCGGTTTACTTCCAAAGATATGCAGATTTGGGGATTTGGTGCCACTAAAATGACGCAAGTGTATGCGAGTGCTTGTATTCACCTTGCGATGAGCTGAGGCCTCGTCAAGGGACTGTTTCTCACTCGTGCCCAATGCTTGCTGAATTGATGGATTTAATCAATAAACATCCTTTTCAGAGATATTGCGGTAAGGTGTCATCAGAATTTAATGAGTGTTCTAGGCAATTCACAACACATAGAGAAGCCGGACATGTTCTCACCGTGATAATATCTTGCACTGCCACCTGGTGGATTCCTCCAGATTTACGTAAAGTACGCTCGCAAGTATGAACACTACAATGCTTGCGTAGCAGGAGCATCCGCTGCAGCATGCATCGCGTCGCGTGAAGTATAACTCCGGCCGGGCTATGTAATGTTGGTGTAGTAATGAGGGGTCCTTTCATTGGATTGGCTGGCCGAGCAACGTTTCAGCCGTGGAATGGCCAAATGGGGAGGCAGCTTGATGGATGAGGTCTCCAGGACTCTAAAAATATCCAAATCTTATTATGTGATATCATCTACTGTTAAATTCTGCTCTGTACTTCTAAAATCTTTATTATTATGCTGTATTAAGGATTTGTTCTGTTCTGTGTATTGTATTGACCCCCTTCTTTTGACACCCACTGCACGCCCAACCTACCTGGAAAGGGGTCTCTCTTTGAACTGCATTTCCCAATGTTTCTTCCATTTTTCCCTACAAGGTTTTTTTGGGAGTTTTTCCTTGTCTTCTCAGAGAGTCAAGGCTGGGGGGCTGTCAAGAGGCAGGGCCTGTTAAAGCCCATTGCGGCACTTCCTGTGTGATTTTGGGCTATACAAAAATAAATTGTATTGTATTGTATTGTAACAAAATGATTCATGTAAAATTGAACTTGCATTCAGTTTTTTTGCATTTTTATATGTCTTTGTGTGGAAAATATGCATGACGTCACATTTTTAAAAAATGAAATTTGTTCCTCCACCATGATGTGAACAAGAATCATTAACAGAAGTGATTTTACGAGTGTGGTATGTATTATGTGTGTTATGCAGCTGAAAAAAAAAAACAAATAAACAGGAAGTGTGCTTGAGACTTTAGGAAGCAATATTTTTCATCCAAGATAAAAAATGTAAAATCCCCCAATCTTTTTTAGTGAGTTTTGTAATTTTTCAATTGCAACCTTGCTTATGAAACAAATTTTAGTGTCTAATTTGGTGTAGGCCATATTGAACTTTTTTAAAATTATTTATTATGGCGTAAAGTTTTTTTCTTCTCCCTAACAAACAGTTGTGTGTGCAAGCTATCAAGATTTGTATTGCCGTATAAATTCATTTTAGGAATTTCACTTGAACTACTAGGCATGGGGTACCCTTTACATACCATGTGAGTAGTCATCTATTCATTTTGCAAACACGGTGTCTCCATTTCTGCATCCATGAATGGATGAACTCTCGATGGAATGTCAGTCCAACAAAAGACATAGAAAGTACAATTTACAGAGCTCACTTGACCTAAAGCACATCTTTGTGGCGTTTGAAATTTAGTTGCCCATTTCTGATTAAGTGCAGTAAAGAATTTCATAAGACCCAACATCCAACACCACCAGGTAGGTTCCAACTAACCAATATCCTAGAAATTGGGCTCAGTTAAAATTTTTGAGTATGAAATTCTGACCATATAAGACCAGCTTTCATACAAAGGTGTGATATTTCTTTAGTCTCAGTTGTATGATATTCACGTTATCGATATACATTTACATGATCCATTTTATGAACTCATATTATGTTTTACAAAGTAGCATTGGGGCAGAACCTATTCCAGGAGTCCTGGTCACAAGAAAATTAAATAAAACCGCAGAAGAAGCTCAGCAAACAGGATGTCAGTTCATTGAAGTGTGCATGTAAAATCCTATCCATCCATTTTCTGAACACACTTTCTAGAGTTTCCGAATGGCAAAGCTTATCTCAGTGTCACTGGCCACAAGCAAAAAATCCTACAAGTATTCTGCACAGGATATCATTTCATCACAGAACATATAGTATGCACAAACGTATCTATTTTCAAATGCAATTTAGACTAGTAAAATAAAGTCACCAATTAATGTAAAAATGCTACTCGAACATTTGGAGAGGGCTGCACAGACTGTAACCAGAGAGAACACTGAACACAGATCTCATAAATTATGAGACAGTCATACTAATTCCTAATAATTCAAGTCTGTTCTACTCATTATATAAAATGTAATATAAATGTTGTTTTCTTCATTATTGTGTTTAAATGTTTAAATAAAAATTGTAATAGCTCTGAATGCATACAAATGTTCATTTCCATTATCTGAGTCAGATAACAAATTCCAAGATGATGACAACTTTAATCTCTCATAGAAAACAGAATGCTTACAGAATGCACAATATTTCCAAAAGGCTTCCTTTTACATGTTCCACACAAACTTTAAGGGGCAATCGCTCATTTTTTCCTCAAACACTTGATCAAATCTTTCATTTTGTGCTACCGTGAGTGTGTTCTTCCAGTCTCCAATTACTCCTAAACAGAAAAAAAGAAAAAGGTTTTAATATGAAAAAAAACAAAAAAATAATGCATGAAACCTGGAAAATTGCTTTAAATGTTAAGAGACTTCATGAGAAGCTCCCTCATTATATGAATATGTCTTGAACGGCAAGAGGAAAAGCAGAAAGTTTAGGGGCTTGGCCCCTTTTACTTTTGAGGGGCACCCACTCATCTTCTCCTCCCAGCCTCAATTCTTTATTCAGGAGGCCTCTGATGTCTACTTTCCAGGCACACTTAACCCTAACCCCAAACCTATGACTAAGAAGAGTAACTTTGCCTTTTCTCTATTTCAAAAGCTATTCTAATTTGCTAGTAATAACAGCTATGTACACTCTACATTTTTTAGTTGACACATATCATTTTGAGGTAATGCTGTCCTCCTGCATAAGTCCTAGTTTTCAGTTAGACACCATAGAATAAAATAATTAAGAGGTGGTCAGCAGCTTCTACTATAACTTTATTTTGCTCAGTTCTATATGGTGTTCCTATTCCCGTTAATGTAGATACATTCTTTTCTTCACTTTACATTTTTTTCACATCACCATTTAGCTTTCCTATTTCTTTCTTCATGTTTCTGTTTTTTTTTTTTTTATTGTTATCAGGATTATCTTGGTTGCTCTTTTTATCCATTTTGTTCTATTCTGTTCTTTTCTGCTTTGGTTCCTGCCAAGGAGCACAGTGTTCTTTGGCATCCTGCCTTTTGGACATTGCCCAAACAAATTTTTAAAAATTCTTAATTTCCTTCAGCAATAAGCCAAGAAAGGTCAAAGAAGGAAGACAAAGTTTCAAAAACTAAACACGTTAAGATTCACCATTTAAGAACTGGTAAGTCTTCTTTGTTTAATGAGGCTTTCTGTCCTGGCCTAAAGCCACAATCAGTTGTCAGAATTGTTACGGTATGTTCAGGATGGATGTAAAGCTGGAGGCTAGATTGAAATTTCCTGTCCAGAATCTACTAAAGGCAACACCATCTTGAGTTCAGAGCTAAAGGATAACTATTCTTTTCAGTTTAGTTTCAGATCAAAGCTGAACATAATCATTCCTGAATGGGACGTTCAGCTGCTCATGTGTGATGATAACACAACTTAAATAGCGAAATATATCAAATGAAAGAATGGTAAAGGATCTGTACAGGTATTTATTTATCATTAAACCCACTTCAGGGCAGCACGGTGGTGCAGTGGTAGCGCTGCTGCCTCGCAATTAGGAGACCTGGGTTCGCTTTCCAGGTCCACCCTGAACGGAGTTTGTGTGTTCTCCCTGTGTCTGTGTGTTTTTTCTCCGGGTGCTGCAGTTTCCTCCCACAGTCCAAAGACATGTAGGTTAAGTGTATTGGCGATCCTAAATTGTCCTTGGTATGTGTGTGTGCCCTGCGGTGGGCTGGCACCCTGCCCTGTGTTGGCTGGGATTGGCTCCAGGAGACCCCCGTGACCCTGTGTTACGATATAGCGGGTTGGACAATGACTGACTGACTGACGCACTTCAGGAAACTAATACAGCATGGCAAAAGACAAACGCTCACGTAAATATGTGTTATACAGTATTTTTTCTTCAGTGGCATGAATTTATGGTATTCGTCATTGTTGTCTAAATTTTCAATTTCCCTTTTCGTGTATTATTGTTTATTTTTTCCATTTACAACCCGTTTGACTGTTTTTGCATGGATGTGGCCATATTTTTTGCTGCCTCCATCCCAGTTTACTAACACATGATTCTTGTTGCACACCTTGTCACGTCAATATTAGCAACACTATTTAAGATGGTGTTGCACGGCTTTTGTTATCTTAGTTTTGGAATATTTTTTTTTAAACTCTGCTGAATTGTCTAGTTATACTTTTTTGGGTTGTAAGTACAAATAGTTTTTTGATTTAAGGACAAAAATTAGTTACATGTCACATATGGGCGTTTAGTCACTAGATTGTAAGGTTTCCTGATAACAATCTTGTGCTACTTTTTGAATCATCTATTTGGCCTCTTCTTTCTAGGCCAAGGTTATTGTTTTGCCTGTTTGCGACCAATTTCTAAACTTGACGTATTCTTTGTAAGCTAACAGACACATCTTTGTTGTGTTTTTTATGCTGTATTACAGGATTTACCGATTTCAAACTGCTAATACAGAGTTGGTACTGCAGAGGACAAGTTGGCTGATTAGGTCTGCATATAGATGTTGCACTAAAGTTCAATTAGCCCCACTCTTCTCCTTGTTTTATCATTTATTTTAATCATGATTGTTCTCATTAAAACAAATCAGATCAATTTTTAAACACTGCAATCGATACATGGCATACATAATGTGAAACAGGTACTAAGTGTTGGGTGGATGCATGGATGGACACAGAATAATATTAGTATCTTGCACACCTTTTCTCATAAATGATCCCTTGTCTTGGTCAAGCATAGTCTTTGGGATCTCCTCATAGTTGGCCTTTGGGTTGGTTTTCATGTTCCTGAAGGTGCTGTGATAAACCACATTATTCACCTGTTGATCATCCAAGTCTTTCCCCCAAAATTTGGTTATTTTGACAATAGCTGTTTTAAGATCCTGCAACAGAAGTGTATCAGTTCAATTAAAAGAATCATCAATCATATTTCATGAAACAAAGCTAAAGATACAAAACATACAAGATAATTCTTCTATATTTTTTAGAAAAAATTTTAGAGAATCCTTTTGTCCAAAATATTCTAGAAATGTCATATTTAAGTCATGTTAAGTGGTCAAGTCCCTGGAAATTCATACATTGGTGATAACACAACTTACCTTGCCAGTGTAAGAACTTGTACATCGCTTGTATGCAGTGCATTTTGGGAATACAAGGGGTAGAGCTGCAAAACGGATGCGAAGTTTACCTCTAATGATGACTTTCAATAATGTAGTTAAACAACACTTGGGCTAGTGTAATAACAATCACCTGACCCTGAATGTCGATAAAACAAAGGAGATCACTGTCAACTTGAGAACCAACCATGACGCCCACCTTTCCCTTTCTACAGTCAGGGGCACAAAATTCCAGGGAGTGGAAATAACAATGATCTCTCCATCTCTCCTGGACCCAAAAAACATCCTCCCTAGTCAAGAGAGAACATAAGAGACTGCACTTTCTTTGGTGCATGAGAAGAGATTACCACTGCACCTCCAACCCACCCACCAAAAAAAAAAACTCCAATGCCAATTATTATCTATAACATAGAGAGTAATTGACCATCTGCATCTCTGTCTGGCATGAGGACTGAACTGTCTCAGACCAGATTTCCCTACAGAGAGCATAGAGCGTGGCTGAGAAAATTACTGGGACATCTCTACCTCCCATACAGGAACTCTACAGCAAATTCTGCCAAAACAGGGCCACCAACATTATCAGAGACCACACTCCACCCCTCCTCACCCACAATGGCTGTTTGCTTCTCTGCCCTCTGGCAAGTGGTACTGAAGTATGCAGTGCAGAATTGCTGGGTTTTATAACATTTTTGTCCACAAGCCATCAGACTCATAAAGAGTGATCACTCTGATACATTGCTAGTCTGTTAATACAGTGCAATATTTAACTTATCTGGACAACGTGTCAGTGATTTTCTGCTGTTTTAACCATGTTTTTCCTGTTTATTTTTGTTGTCTATTCTTGCATATGTGATGCAATTTTGTTCCACTTTGCACTGCTGTGTGTTGTTTGAATGACAACCTTGAACCTTGTGATGGAAAGTTAATGCCTGTTGAGTTTATAGGTATGATGCTGCCTCATGAGTAACTCTTCACTGACAGGATGTCCTGACACACTCAAAGAAAGAACAGATGTCTTTTTGTTACTGGTGGCTCAGAGGTTCTGGAACAACCTTGGAGCAAATGGAAGTGTGGTCGTAACACCAGACATGAGTTCAAGACATGACCAAAGGTGACCTTATAACAAAGTATACAGCTGTCATTTCTCCAGGGCTTTAGTTGTGACATGTGGAGTAAGGAGGAGAGCTGATTCCAAGAACTGAACTGGCTGGGTCGGGAAAAATCAGCTAATAAAGTTAAATGAGAATATTAATGTTAAAGTGCAGTTCATTGAGTGTGGACTGGTGGATAAGCCTTACCACAAATAAATTAACCATTCTAAAAAGGACTAGGAAGGCTTTATACTACACTTTACCTGAATTTCCTCTTGCAAACCCTCTTACTCTATATTAGCTAATAAAAAAAACTCTTTAGCGTTATCTTGGGCTTGAGGCCACTACAAGAGTTCCACCTTGTGTTCACATGTATAGCTGTTCATTTTATGAAGTTGTTTTACTCATTTGGCAGCATCAGTTACCAGAGAAGAACCAAATTTATAAGGAATTTCACCCATTGTGGAACACAGACACATGCACATACAAACACACTCTTACTGACCTGATTTAGAATATTTAGATAATGTGACCTGTTTGTTTTGAATAATATGAGAGGAAACCAGAATACCTTAGGGTTTTTTTTAATGGATTTTAATGTTTTTATTCCTTTTATAAAGTCAGTAAGCAAGCTGTTTTTCTACTATGATTCTAATAATTGCTATAATCCAAGAACTCTGTCTAATGCCATATATATACAGTATATTCATGTGTATATACATACATATAAAGCAGAGTTGGGATCCGAGTGACTGTGTTTGTGTGTTTGTGGAGGGATGGAGAGTTAAGGCGGGTGGGGGAGTCACGTGATCATCTCCCCTCCCATTCACGTCATTTCATTCACTTCATTTCGCTCCGAGCTGAGCTCCGCAGCTGACGCGGTCTTGCCGTTCTTTTTCCTTAATGTTTAGTCCTCTCTCCTTTACTGATTTACTGTTTACTAGACGCAGTACTTACTGAATAGTATTCTTTCCTTTAGTGTTTCTACTTAGTGTTTAGTAGACGCGGTGTGCCGGTGTTCCCGGCGGTGTTGCGGTTTACTGTTACTTTCTACTTCGTTTTTGTACTTTAGTGTTTAGTAGACTTTTACTTTATCTCATTTACTGTTGTTTTTTACTGTTGTTCCCGGCGCTGTTGCCCTTTTTTTTCTTTATCTCATTTAGTGTTTGGTAGACTTTTACTTTATCTCATTTACTGTTTGGTAGACTTAATTTATCTCATTTAATGTTGTTCCCCGTGGTGTTGCTGTTTTTCCCGTTTATATTTTTATGTAGCATGTTCACGAATTAGTCATAGAGAAAATGTATATATTTTGGCTCCAGGAGGACAAACCAAAAAAGTTCTATATAAAGAAGCTCTATAAGTCGCATGTAGATACATAATTATTCCAACTACAGCGACTGCAGTGAAGCGCACATGGTCTGCTAGTTAGTTTATAAGTTCAGTAACAGCACAAAAGGGATCTTCATTCTAGATGTTCATGTGTTTTAGTAATTTCTACAATTACTTACAAGCTTAGGGTGACTGTTGTCACCTTTTCTCTGCCTAATATTACACATTTGGCAATGACATGTCTCTTTAGTAGACTGATTTGAAGGGTTCAGAAGGAAAGGATTTAAAGAACACCTTACACGGCAAGAGCTGTAATATGTGCAGATTCAGCTTCAGTGTTGTAAAATCATTTCAAACCAATTCAGTCCAGCTGCCATAATTTGTTACTGTAGGTTTATTATTTATGATATACTGTAGTTTGAATAAATGGGCAGTTATCCAATTTTATTGGGTACCTGCATGTGCTGGGGTTTATGGGAATGAAACGGATGACAGTGAAGTGAAGTCTATTATAATAGTGTCAAAAGATATGGGATGAGAGCACAAAGTATAGGTGGAATCATGGATCATTTGGGTCAGTGCAAGAGAAATATCTGTAGAAACCGAAATGAGAGTGAATGGCTGAGAAGGCTGAGACTTTAACATGTTAGATTAAATTCAACATTAGTACTCTTTGGAAAACATGATAATGGTATGTGTGAACTGAGTTACCAAAAAAGGTAAAATGGGATGATGGTTTGTCCCAAATACAGTACAAAAGTAAAAATATTTAATAAAATAAAGGAAGATACAAAATGATTTAAACTGATAGTGAACCTAAGAGTTAAAAATAATTCAAATAAGGTATTGTAACGACCCGGCAGCAAGCGCTGGCGGAGTGACGCCGTATGGGTAATTTATGTAAATAGTTTGTGGGGAATTTATGGGTAATTTATGTAAAGCTTATTGTTGTGTCGAAATTAACTTAGTAACCTAATTGTCTTTCTTGTTGTAAGTGTTGTATGTGTTTGTGCTCAATCAGTGGGGTGGGTTGGGTTATCGCCGTCCGGGGTTGTTGTTATTGTAAATAGTCACCATCAATGAGAAAGATGGCTCTGTAAATGACCTTGACAATGGCTATGCAATGAGTTTTTAAGCTTTGTTTTACTGGCTATCTGTTAATAAAAAGATACAACAGGACAGAGCTGTATCATTGCTAAGATTCTATCGAAGCAATTATTGCCGAGACACTCGGAGTCGTGTGGTGTATGGGACACGAGTGCTTGTTATCTAAAGAGCTGGGTGCAGCTGCGTGCATAATGCTGGCAATCCGCTAGCCAACAGCTTGGGAGAGGTGCACGGCAGAGTTCGGCTCTAAAATCTTTAAAGACTCCACCACGGGTCGCTACATTGGTGTCAGAAGTGGGAGACCAGGCTGTTTAGAAGACGCCGTTATGGAACAGAGTCTTGAAAAATTAGAGCGTGCCATCTTAGAGAACAGCGTTACGTTAGAGCGCCTGATCAGCGGAGCTGTGCGGAGAAAAGAGGCAGACCGGCCTGATGGTGCCAGTGTTCCCCGGACAGTGTTGCGATCTTCTAGGCACGGCCAGAGTGGGCCGTCGGCTGCCGCAGCAATACCCCAGGTTACCAGTCGGCCGGTCCTCTTCTCACGGTCACCTGCTAAGCTGCCGCGATACAGCGGATTGACGCCCTTAGAGCCATACCTTGCACAAGTGGATCTGGCCACGATACACAATGAGTGGAACCGCGAGGAAGCTGCGACACACTTGGCCCTTGCCTTGGAGGGTCCCGCACTTCAGGTACTCATTGATCTGCCATTGGAAGAGTGTCGTGATCTTCAAGCTCTCACCGCTGCTCTCACCCGTCGCTTTGGACAAAGAACCTCAGCAGAATGCAGCAGAGAAAAGCTGACTAGCCGACGTCGGCGTGAAGGTGAGAGTGTAGGAGCCTTTGCCGCTGACATCAGGGTATATACACGAAAAGGTTACCCTACTTTCTCGACAGCAGCGAGGGAGGAACTCAGTCTTCATGCTTTCCTGCGGGCCTCACACCAGAACGTCTTCGCCAGCATGTCTGTCTATCGTCACCCCGAGATTTGAGCGAGGCACTACGAGAGGCTGAGCGGGCTGAAGAGGTACTACAGGCTGAGTCACCGACAAGACAACGCCACGCCGAGTCGACTAACAAGAGCAGTTGAGCGAAGGGCGGAAGGGGACCCGTCTGAGGTAGTGGAGGTCAGTCGCCCAACCAACATCAACCCCGACAGAGACAACGAGTAGACTGCTGTTTCCGATCGCGGAGAACCAGGGCACTTTGCCAGGGATTGCCCTGCCCCAAGTCCTTTGCCTCGTACAGCATCACCGCAGGGAAACGACATCGGGGTGAGGCCGTGAGGGGACCCTCGCTCTGTTTTCAGCACCCCTCCACAATGACTGCTTTAAAGTTGGGCGCTGTGGATTTTCCACTGGACTATACCTAGACTGCACTATTGACGGAGGCCATGCAGTGCTTTAGTGGACACGGGTCCACTATTTGTTTGCTACAAAAGGAGTGTTGCCCGAAACCGCTGGTCTTCTTCCAGAGGGCTGGACCCCCACAAATAGCAAACTACGCACTGTTACGGGTGAACGGACAGTAATGCCCGGAAAGAAACTGTTATCTGTGTTGGTAGGGACGAGCCAGACCAACCACGAATTCTGGCTTGCGGACATTAAAGACCAGTGCATTATTGGGTTGGACTTGTTGGCCCACTGGGGAGCACGTGTTGATGTGTCAAGGGCCGTCCTTTGTTTGGGTAATGAGACTGTGCCACTCCGGTCGGGCTGGAACCGTCCTGGAAGGACTGCCAGAGTGGATTCACCTGGACACCACTGCTCACCGGCTCACAACCATTGTTTAGAAGTTGCAAGGGTTCAAGAGAACCCCCAGGAGAGTATTGCTGGACAGTCAAATTCCTCGCACGACCCCCCATCAGCTGAGACGGTTGCCACTGTGGAAGAATTAGGCCAACGAAGTGGTGAACATCTGAGCACGCCACAGCAGGAGCAACTCCAGGAATTACTGAACGACTTTGTGGACATTTTTGCGGCTCGAGAGGAGGACTGCACCAGAACCTCATTAGTAAAACACCACATTGACACTGGCCACGCCGCTCCCATTCATTTGCGCCCCCAACGATTGCCTCTTGCAAAACGCCAAGCTGCCGAAGAATTGATTCGCGAGATGGTAACCAACGACATTATTGAGCCTTCGGACATTCCCTGGGCCGCACCCATGATCATGGTGCGGAAGAAAACGGGGGGCTGGCGCCCTTGTGTGGACTTTCGTAAATTAAATGCAGTCACTCGAAAAGACTCTTACCCACTGCCCCGCATCGATGATGCATTGGACTATGTGGCTAGATCCCGTTGGTTCAGCACCTTGGACTTGCGCAGTGGATATTGGCAGGTAGAACTGGCAGCAGAGGACCGACCCAAAACTGCATTCACCATCGGACAAGGGCTGTGGCAGTTTAAGGTAATGCCATTTGGACTTTGTAATGCACCAGCCACTTTTGAAAGACTAATGGAGCGGGTCCTAAAAGACATTCCCCGAACCCGTTGTGTGGTCTATTTAGATGATCTGTTGATTCATGCCAGAGACTTTGACCAGGCTGTGCACAATTTAAGGGAGGTCCTGACCGCCATTCGTAGCGCCGGGTTGTCGTTGAACCCTGAAAAATGCAATCTTCTCGCCCGACAGACCCAGTTTCTAGGGCATGTAATCAGCGAGAGTGGGGTGGCTACAGACCCAGAAAAGGTGGCTGCTGTGAGCAACTGGCCCCCACCAGCCAACATCACCGAACTGCGGAGCTTCCTGGGTTTAGCCTCATATTACAGGAGGTTTGTAAAAAACTTTGCAACCATTGCCAGCCCTTTGCACCGACTGACGAGTAAGGGCCAACAGTTTGGGTGGACGGAGGACTGCACAGCCGCTTTCTAGCAATTAAAGGCTGCCCTTGTCAGCGCGCCTGTCCTGGCATACCCTGACCCCAACCAACCTTTTTTGGTGGACACTGACGCTAGCAATGTGGGGATTGGGGCCGTACTCTCACAGAAGGGGGAGGCTGGAGAGAGAGTGGTAGCTTATTACAGCTGCAGCCTCAGTCAACCAGAGAGAAATTACTGTGTCACTCGGCAGGAACTGTTGGCAGTTCTAGCCTCACCTGGATGTTGAATTTCCGGCAACCAGAGGGCCAGGTGGCAAGGTGGATGGAGATTCTACAGGAATATGATTTCGAGGTACAGCACTGACCGGGACGGCAGCATGCCAACGCTGATGCCCTCTCCAGGCGTCCATGCCTCAGCAATGAATGTGGATATTGCCGCTGACAGGAAGAAAGGGGTCTGGGGCCATCGTCAGCATCCGCAAGGATAGATGACACTGTTGGAGTAGGGGAGCCGTTCACTAGTGGCCAATTGAGGCAATTACAGGCGAACGACCAAGCGCTAGAAAAGGTAAAGGGCTGGTTGGAGACCCAAGAACGTCCCGACTGGCAAACCGTGTCTTCACAGGGGCCTGAACTCAAACTACTACACTCCCAGTGGGGCAACTTGGAGTTGCATGATGGCGTAATCTACAGACGGTGGCAAGCACCCGGGGGGGGAATTGACCGACTACAACTGCTGGTTCCCCAGGCTTTGTGCGGCGAGGTCCTCCGATGGGTCCACGGAGCAGCTGGATCCGGACACTACGGAAACGCTAAGACAGTGCGTCGACTACGGCAGCGGTTTTATTGGCCCGGGTGTCGGCAAGACGCGGAGCTGCACGTCCACTGCTGTGACATCTGCACTGCGCAAAAAGGACCTGGTCAACGTTCTCACGCCATTGCAGCAATACCTTGTCGGGGCACCCATGGAGAGAATTGGAGTGGACGTACTGGGTCCTTTTCCTGTAACGGAAGCCGGAAATCATTTCGTTTTGGTAGCAATGGATTACTTCACCAAATGGCCAGAGGCGTATGCAGTTCCGGATCAGAGTGCCTCCACAGCGGCTCAAAAACTAGTGGATGAAATGTTCACTCGATTTGGAGTTCCGGACGAGCTCCACAGCGATCAAGGGCGGAACTTCGAGAGCCGTTTGTACAGGGAGGTGTGTCAGCGACTGGGGGTGAAAAAGACCAGAACCACCCCCCTTCACCCGCAAAGTGATGGATTAGTCGAGCGATTTAATCGCACCCTGGCCACTCAACTGGCAATCCTGACCAGTCAACACCAGCGAGACTGGGACCAACATTTGCCTCTGGTCCTGTGGGCATATCGGACAGCAGTGCAAGAATCGAGCCAATGCACACCAGCAGGGTTGATGTTTGGGAGGGAACTTCGCACGGCAGTGGATTTGGTGTTTGGCTCGCCCCCTGAGCCTGAGATTGTTGGTGGGCCCGAAATGGATTATTTTAGACGGTTAAAAGAGCGGCTGGACACCATTCATCGACTGGCCAGGGAGGCCTTGGAGGGAGCTGGAGCTCGCTAGAAACGGGCTTACGACACACGGGCTCATGGCCCGACGCTGAAACCAGGGGACAAAGTGTGGGTATTTTGCCCACAACGGAAACGGGGACTGTCTCCAAAATTAACTCATCATTGGCAGGGACCTGGAGAAATTTTAGACAAAATTTCGGAGGTAGTTTTCCGAGTCCGAATGCCTGGACGGGGCAGACGGGTGGTGCTGCACAAGGACCGGTTGGCACCATACCACCCTCTGGCCCCAGAGAAAGAACGACTCGAGAGTACAAGTGGCTCTCCAACCTCCACCCCCGGCGCAGAGACAGACATTGACAGTCTCAGGACTGAGCCTGACCCGAATAATGGCACCTCCGGCAGGCCGAAGCGTGTCCGTCGCCGGCCAGGACACTTGCTCAATTTTGTTTGTGATGAGTAGGGTTGTGGGGACACTAACCCTCTTGGGAGGGGGCTGTGTAACGACCGGCAGCAAGCGCTGGCGGAGTGACGCCTCATGGGTAATTTATGTAAATAGTTTGTGGGGAATTTATGGGTAATTTATGTAAAGCTTATTGTTGTGTCGAAATTAACTTAGTAACCTAATTGTCTTTCTTGTTGTAAGTGTTGTATGTGTTTGTGCTCAATCAGTGGGGTGGGTTGGGTTATCGCCGTCCGGGGTTGTTGTTATTGTAAATAGTCACCATCAATGAGAAAGATGGCTCTGTAAATGACCTTGACAATGGCTATGCAATGAGTTTTTAAGCTTTGTTTTACTGGCTATCTGTTAATAAAAAGATACAACAGGACAGAGCTGTATCATTGCTAAGATTCTATCTAAGCAATTATTGCCGAGACACTCGGAGTCGTGCGGTGTATGGGACACGAGTGCTCGTTATCTAAAGAGCTGGGTGCAGCTGCGTGCATAACGCTGGCAATCCGCTAGCCGACAGCTTGGGAGAGGTGCACGGCAGAGTTCGGGTCTAAAATCTTTAAAGACTCCACCACGGGTCGCTACAGTATATTATGTGGTAATTAAATTAGTCAAAAAGAGGTCAGGGTGGGAAAATCTGAACTGGCTATTTCTATCTCACACATGTGGTGGCATTAATGCATCTACAAAGGGGATGTGGACCACCATAGATGCAAAGAAAAAGAAGAAGGATTTAAATGTGCCACTTTTTAGCCTTTATGGTAGAAGAAAAAAAATCCTGTTGATGACAAGTGATCTGACCTCTGACTTCACTTTTTCTGGCCCAAAACCTTAAATACTCTTCGCTACAAAACATGCTTGTCATTTGCAACTGAGACACCGGAAGAAGCATAATGGTCCTGCACTGTGTTTTACCTCCTTTTTGTAAATTAAATTGTTACCAGTGGTACCCAGTCTTATGTTCTTTGTTTGTTCTTATTGCTATATTAGAATTGGAACGCCTTGCTTCAGTAGCAGTATGCTCAGTTAATTATTTTGAAGTCAGTCAGTCAAGCATTATCCAACCCGTTATTTTGAAGTCTCATGTAAAAACATTTATCCTTTCACTTTTCACTGATTTAATTTTTTTGTGTAGTACTATTTTAATTTACATATTTATCTAATCTTGTTAATTACATATTAGCCATAATAAACCATTGAAATAGTCTAGTTGGTGATTTGAATTCATCTCAGTTAGGATAAGATTGGAGTTAAGATGCATGCCAAGGTGGCGGGTTTAGGTGTGGTTCTTGTTAAACCTTACATTTTAGGTTGTCATAGGATGAAATAAAAATGTTGAATATATTTTGTTGGTGCTTTTTTTGCAAAAACAAACATTGTGTGTTAGCATGGGATTACTTTGGACACCTCTCTATCTCAATAATTACAATAATTGTAAGAGAGTGAACCAATCGTTCATGATAGAAGTCCACAAAGGCCACTGGTCACAAAACTGATGTATCCATATGTCTATTACACTAAATGTCAGTTGGTCTCCATGTATTATGTTGGTTTGGGAACGTGGATCCTGTTCATAATTGGCCCTGGCAGTTTTTGGATATATTACTATTTTGACTTTTCAGCAGAAAGTATTATTCACATTCCATTTAAAATCTGTAAAACCTTACAGTCCCATTCCTTGGTGGTTTAAGGTGGTGTTGTTCACTCTTCATTTGCGTAATGAAAGATGCAATGAAACATCTATGAGATGTTTTCATTGAGGGGCACATTTCACTGCCAGTCTAGTTTTTGTTTGAAACTGCGTAAAGGCATGTGCAATTAGTTACAGCTGGTACTCTACAGGAATGAAGTCACAATTGAATGCACACCTTTTTTGGTAGGATTTATTTCATGATTACTTTGAATCAGTAACTGGCATTTTTCTTCAGTTTTTCATCCTCTTTTTACTTCTGGAAAATGAGCTCATTATCACAGTAAATGAACCAGCTGTTCATCCTTTATAAAGGATATAGATAAATGTGAAGCTCCTCCTGGGAACACTTGTTACAGGGGTTAGCTATAACAGTGTTAAAATCTTCCATCCATACATCATCATAACCTTCTCAATCCAGTTTCAGACTTGTGGAGCCTATGGCAGCATCTTTGGACACTTGTCTATCTCAGATCACACTCACTCACACCAGTTCACAGTTTTCAATAAACCTTACATACATGGGAGGAAGCTATAAGAAACCGATTTTTACAAAGCTGCAAAACCGAATCATAAGAACTACAATTCAAATTGCATAATATTAAAGTCACCTTAATCAATTCTTCATATGTTAGGAACAAAATGTTGAATTCATCTTTATGGCTATACCATCCTCTGATGTGATCAAACCAGGAGCCTCCATTAACTGTTGAAAGAAACAAAATGCTTGTTAACATTCAACAAATTTTAACCAGTCTTAGAATGTTTATATATAATCCTGCTACTTCACATGTTTAGTATTCAAATTTCCAGTTGACAATGGGTTTACCTAAACCTGAATTAGGCAGTCTGGAAATCGCACCAGGTGGGATTCTTCTATGCTGGTCAGGTTAAGTAAATGTCAGAGGAATTTGTATCAACACATTACAACTGTGGTTAATGCACAGCAATTAAAAAAAGGATAATAAATTGAACACAGTTTATAAAAATATGTGTGCGTTGAGTTAGGAACACTGCAAGAAAGTGTCACACACGTGTGAGTAATTGTAATAAAACATCTGACCAGGGGGTGACGGAGTTTGACTGTCTTTCTCAGTTCCCTACAGACATTTCCCAGGAAATCCTGCAAGGTTCCGGCGCCTCAGAAGACATCACTTCCGGTGCCGACCCCTCTGCTGATGTCAGCTTCCAGACCAAAAGACACCACTTCCGGTGCCGACCCCTTTGCTTACGTCGCTTCCGGACCCGAAGACATCACTTCATATTCCGGCCCTTTTGATGATGTCACTTCCTTTACGGGCCTTTAAAGCCTCCATCTTTGTCTCTGATAATCAGTTCTGTTTAGGACTCTGTTCTATGCCCATAGTGCTCAACTTTTGCAGCTGGGAAAACAATATACGGGTGATTGCCCCAAATCTTTATGATGTCTGTGTTCCATTATTATCACAAAGGAAATGCAGTACTGTGACTGAAATGAGAATGGAAATTTCAAAAAGCTTTTCAGCTACAGAAAAGAAAAGGATTGTGAGTCTTGTAAGTGATGAAGAGCAAATATTCAGGGAGCATCAATTAAACAGATCAATTTATCCTCAGTTCAATAAACAGACATAATCAATATTCATTAGCCCAATAGTAATTATTCATTAGTGTCCTAATGAATGTATTAGGAAGTTTATGAGGTTTGTTATCGGTTATTTAATCATGTTCATGTGCATTGATATTGAAAGCATTTAACAAAGCAATGTCCACAAAAAAAATAACTTTCAAATATGCATTCAGTACTAAACAGTGTGCCATCTCACCCAATATAGAGGAGGTGAAAAGAACTGCTTTTAAACGGGTTATTAAAGAAGAGCCACAGGAGATTTAGTTTTCAGTCATCAGTACACCCAAAACAGTACATGTGCCTAATGAAAATGGCAACACCCAATATCTCACTGCATATCTGAAGAAACAGCTGAATTAAGTTAATATTACTGTCGTATTTTTATTTTTATTTTCATTTTTATTACTATTTAATTTAATATTGTTTCTTTGTATCAGTATACTGCTGCTGGATTATGTGAATTTCCCCTTGGGATTAATAAAGTATCTATCTATCTATCTACTATCTGTCTATCTATTGGAAATGCCAAACATGCCATACCAGATTATAATTGCAGTATACTAATGCATAGTATGTATGGTATCTACAATGCTTCTCTAAAATTAATTTGCTGCTGTTATGCAATGTAATGAAAGCAGTAGACAAAATGACAACAGGCTATACAAATTAATCATTAAGCTTCAGTTATCTTGTGCTACTAAGCTCCTGAACTGATAACAGAAGTTTTGTGTTCCTAATTTTCTGTGTCAGGTCTTTCTCGTTCAGTTTTTTTTTTTCTCTATCCCTGTCTTTTCCTAGTTATTTGATGGATTTGTCTAATATATAATGAGCATTGGGGCACTGCAATCCTGAATATTTAAAGTGCATAGACTGGAGGAAATTGGGGGTAGGTATTTAGGAAGGCACCCTGTGGGCGGAACCTTTTCAGCAGCATCGTTTTTTTGCTATTCGCTACAAATTCTTTTGCGAATGGTCCCCAGAAGTGTGTTCTCAACTTGAGAACCAAATCTGGCCCTGCGAGACTAAAATCTCTAAGACATACAAGTTTGGTTAACTGATGATTCCATAACTGTCCCTGTGTGACTGTAGCTGTGTGCGTTAGTGGATTCTGTAGTAAACTGGCATCTTGTCAATGACACCATAGGCCTAGTAATGCCAGGATGGGGTCTGGTCCCCTGTGCAGGTTTTCAGAATATTACGTTATTTTATATGAATTTGTTTATTAATGAAATCAAACAACTTGAAATTTACACGTTTTCAGACTGCAGTTGCTTAAGTTGTGTGTACAACACTGAATGCTTAAGTGATTTTTCCCCATTTACAGACATTAGGATTAAACTGCAGTCTTTGAGCATTAAAACATTATATATTTGACTAAATAGCCTAAAAAATAAATGTGGTCCATGGCATTTTGCTTGTACAAATGTATGCTTTTTTTCAATATTCCATAATTTCAAATATGGTTAGGTTTAGGGCTAGGTTAGGGTTAATCCATAAACACAGTACTTTATATTTTATTATGTATCTTATTCTATAAAAAATAATCCAAGTGAGAGTACTGTTTTTGACTCTTCCATAAATGCTTAATGTTGCTATCATGCATCAATATTCTTAATTATAACGGAATTGTTGACCTTCTGGGACTTCCAGTATCCTCAGTTAAGACCAAGTACCTTGCTTCTATGGACTTGATAAACATTAATACATTCAGCCCTCCTCTTCACAACACGAGCGGCAGACTGACCGCAACTGGGGATTGGGCGCTGAAGGTGCCAGGGGAGCTTGCCCCCTAGTATTGAAAATATTATGTCAATTGGTGACTTGAAATTGGTCCTCTGTAAGTGAATGCTCCCTGTGACAGAAGGCAGGCGACAGAGAGTTGGATAAACTCTGATAAGTTTGAGACAAACCAGGCCTGAATAAGGATGGATATTTATGAGAAGGGTGCTCTGTCCTGTACCTGGTGGGTCATGGTGGCCACAGGTTTTAATTTAGCAACTTTGTGTTTTTAAGTGGACTTTTATTACTATTATACTGTATGTGCTGATATTTCATTTTGTATATTTTCATTACAGATATTCCAAGAAATGTTTATTGTTGACTTAATTAGATGTTCATGATATGCACTTTGATTATAATGTTTTTATTATTTAAAAATTTCTGTTTAAAGATCACGAAGTGCAAATGATCCTGAAATATCCATCACTCTTTGCACTTGTTTTTGCTCCCTTGTTTGGTGTTAATTATTAGTAGTAAGTTAATTAGTACAATTAATATTTTTTGCTTCTAATTAAACTTCTTATTTGATGAATGGTCTTTTCTGCTGTGATTCTGTACTCAGAAAGGCACTGTAATATGTTTTCTCTATATATTTTTCATCTTCACTCTCTTCTTTCTTCTGTTCATTTTCCTCCCACTAATTGCTTTCAAACAATGATGATTAACAAAGAAAAGAACATTGGGGCTCATACAAAAGAGAGGCCGCTATTTCAGTGAGATTAGTGAGCAATTACCAAGGCATTTTAAAATAAAAGGGAAAATCTAATCTATTTGTACTACTTCTTAAAATTATGTAAAAAGCGAATTAACCCTGATGTTCACTTTTATAGTAACACAGTAAAGGTCAAACAGTGAAATGACAGCATGTTTAGTTGACACAAAATATGAGTAGGAATCAGAGGGAATCGAAACCTACAGCTGCTTTTGACCTTTCAGATCCAGGCTTTGAACCCCACACATACTCGTCTGTGTGGAGTTTGCATGTTCTCCCCAGGTTTCTTCAGGTACTCCTGTTTTTCTTCCACATCCCCCAAAGATGTGCAGATTTATTGGCTATTACAAAACTGTATGCATGTGATTAGACTATGTGTTGATGGAACCCATTACTCTTTGTTATGTTTATTTTTTATTTTCTAGTTTTGTGATGTTTTTGAGTAGTTCATCTGTCCATAATAAATATAAAAGATAGGTACATATAAATGAACTATATTGTCCATGGGGCAGCAAAGTTGTACAATAAATAGAGCTACTTCTCAAAAATTAAATATCCTATTTTTTTATTTCATGGCTGGTTGCTAACTGTGTCTATTCCGCATGTTCATGGTGTTTCAGCATTCTCTCTGGTTACTCAAGCTTTGCTCATACATCCCAAATATTTTAGTGTTAAATGAATTCTAAAATTGAACTGACGCAGGTGAATGCATGAGTGGGGTCCTGGAAAGGGTGAATGCCTCATTCAAAATGTGGTGCTGGTCATGTTCCAGATGCTATCAGGATAGCTTCCAATGAAACTGAATTAGAAAAAAACAGTTTTGGGAAAAATGTGTCATGTGTCACTCTTTGGTCTGGTCATATCTGAATTTTCTGAAACAGATCTGACTGGGGAGCTGGATCTCACCCTTCTAGGGTGCAGGACTGCAAATAATGATACTAGGTTCTGCCAGTCTAAAGCAGGTCAAGCATGCATAAGATAGAGACCAAGAGCTTATAGCCATTTCCCAGCTGGCGATTGGCCTCTCAAGGACATCACACACAAAACAGAGTATCGGGCTCTCAATACATGAAGTGTTTCAATTTTATTCCAACAAAAAATTATATAGTTATATTTTATAGTTATATAATTATATATAATTATAATTAGTTTTAAAGGATGTAGTTTCCAGTACGTCCAGTCACCCTCTGTTCACAGCCATCCAGTGTCTACAGCTGCATACTGTAGATGACATTCTTCTTGGGAAAAGCAGCTTTTATCTCTCATTACAAGATGTGACAGAGGATTATGATGGCCTGTCACTATACTTTCTCACTTTACCAAGTATTAATGAAAACAGTCTCTGAACAGTTTTTTTCTTTTCTTTTTTTGAGTTCAACTTTTTCTTCTGTCATATGAATAAAATGAATACTGCTACATCCACATCTACGACATAATGAATGGGAGCCTAAGCTTACAGTATATGAGCAGAACTCAAGAGGCAAACATCTTAGCCACTCTAAGGAGTGATGAAAAAGTTTGTTTAACTTAGCATCTGTCTAAAGCCCAATTCTTAAGTAAGTGTTCCTTCCAGTCTATAAACAACACTTTGGAGTAAGTCGACTTCAGCATCTCATGTGATCCACTTACCTCTGCCATCAATAAATTTATCTAAAAAATCCTCAAAATCCTTGGGCGTCTCTAACATATTGGCAAAGAAGTGGAAATGGTAGTAGGATGTCAAAACATCTTTAGGGTTTCTTGACACATAAATGATCTGTAGTTCAAGAAAAATACAAACAAGTTTACTTTGCCTCTATTTCTTTTACTAGCTATTAAAGTAAAAGCACAACTATGTTCTTGGGTTACACTATCTTGAAGTGGGAGTTCAGAGCTAAATGAAAGACACTTTTTAAAATCACTTTTGTAATAACTGTTTAAGTGAAAGCTTTATATTTTATCATCGTTTTGTCACATTACCACAATGTCCATTGACACATAATTTTCAGTTTAAAGCTTCATACGCATAATAAATCATATTATACTGACCTTTCCCTTCTTTTGTCTTAGACCTTTTGGCAGCAAATACCAAGGTAAATGGGAGCAGTATAGTCGGGGGGATGGCCGGGAAGCAAAGTTCTTGGCAAATTCTGTCAGCTCAACCCAAGGAAAGCACTCACTTGTCAACTTGCTCTGACTGGCGCTCAGGTCTCCTTTAGCATCAATAAGTGTCATAATCTGCTGCATCCAAATTGTCCCTATTAAAGGAAACATTTTGGAGGAAATTTTTAGACTAGACAGATAAAAATATGCAGTATCGAGTTCCCTATTTCCTACCATAGTCGCATTTTTCTGTCTTTCATAGCATAAAATATTCCTTGTGAAGGAGCTTCAAAAAATTGTGGCATAAAAGATGCAGATATTTTCACATCAATCACCAGAAAAAGAGAATCTTTGACTTCACTGGTTTAGTCGATGAGGTGGTGGAAGACCTCAGATCCCAAGAATCAATGTGGCAGAAAACATGGATATCTAGCCCACTGCCCAAGCGCTGCATTGATTTTTGGATTTTTGAATTCTCTCCCAAATGCTACCCCGTTGATATGTTCTGGCAATTGATACGAAAATGTCTGTATCCTTACATGCTTCAAAGCTCTCGTGTGGAAGAGTAATTTTCCTTTTTAAAAGTTGGAAAAACATGACAGTTCCCTTTTACGTTTTTGATAACATAGTCTGTAAATTATATATACAAAATTTTACAAATATCTATTTTTTGTTGTTTAATATCTGTTGTTCGTCTATCTTCCAAATATTTATTGTGTTGTTCAGTTCCACTCAGATGTACTGTATTTTCCACAGCAGTTTATGACGTTGTATTGTTTCACGTGCAATTGAGTTACAGTTGTGTGAAAAACTATTTGCTCCCTTCCTGATTTCTTATTCTTTTGCATGTTTGTCACACAAAATGTTTCTGATCATCAAACACATTTAACCATTAGTCAAATATAACACAATTAAACACAAAATGCAGTTTTTAAATGATGGTTTTTATTATTTAGGGAGAAAAAATCCAAACCTACACGGCCCTGTGTGAAAAGGTAATTGCCCCCTTGTTAAAAAATAACCTAACTGTGGTGTATCACACCTGAGTTCAATTTCCGTAGCCACCCCCAGGCCTGATTACTGCCACACCTGTTTCACTCAAGAAATCACTTAAATAGGAGCTGCCTGACACCGAGAAGTAGACCAAAAGCACCTCAAAAGCTAGACATCATGCCAAGATCCAAAGAAATTCAGGAACAAATGAGAACAGAAGTAATTGAGATCTATCAGTCTGGTAAAGGTTATAAAGCCATTTCTAAAGCTTTGGGACTCCAGCAAACCACAGTGAGAGCCATTATCCACAAATGGCAAAAACATGGAACAGTGGTGAACCTTCCCAGGAGTGGCCGGCCGACCAAAATTACCCCAAGAGCAGAGACGACTCATCCGAGAGGTCACAAAAGACCCCAGGACAACGTCTAAAGAACTGCAGGCCTCACTTGCCTCAATTAAGGTCAGTGTTCACGACTTCACCATAAGAAAGAGACTGGGCAAAAACGGCCTGCATGGCAGATTTCCAAGACGCAAACCACTGTTAAGCAAAAAGAACATTAGGGCTTGTCTCAATTTTGCTAAGAAACATCTCAATGATTGCCAAGACTTTTGGGAAAATACCTTGTGGACTGATGAGACAAAAGTTGAACTTTTTGGAAGGCAAATGTCCCGTTACATCTGGCGTATAAGGAACACAGCATTTCAGAAAAAGAACATCATACCAACAGTAAAATATGGTGGTGGTAGTGTAATGGTCTGGGGTTGTTTTGCTGCTTCAGGACATGGAAGGCTTGCTGTGATAGATGGAACCATGAATTCTGCTGTCTACCCAAAAATCCTGAAGCAGAATGTACAGCCATCTGTTCGTCAACTCAAGCTGAAGCGATCTTGGGTGCTGCAACAGGACAATGACCCAAAACACACCAGCAAATCCACCTCTGAATGGCTGAAGAAAAACAAAATGAAGACTTTGGAGTGGCCTAGTCAAAGTCCTGACCTGAATCCAATTGAGATGCTATGGCATGACCTTAAAAAGGTAGTTCATGCTAGAAAACCCTCAAATAAAGCTGATTTACAACAATTCTGTAAAGATGAGTGGGCCAAAATTCCTCCAGAGAGCTGTAAAAGACTCATTGCAAGTTATCGCAAACGCTTGATTGTAGTTATTGCTGCTAAGGGTGGCCCAACCAGTTATTAGGTTCAGGGGGCAATTACTCTTTCACACAGGGCCATGTAGGTTTGGATTTTTTTTCTCCCTAAATAATAAAAACCCATCATTTAAAAACTGCATTTTGTGTTTACTTGTGTTATATTTGACTAATGGTTAAATGTGTTTGATGATCAGAAACATTTTGTGTGACAAACATGCAAAAGAATAAGAAATCAGGAAGGGGGCAAATAGTTTTTCACACCACTGTATGTGCTGAATATTGTTTGTTTCCTCATTTTGTAGTTTCATACTTGTCTTTATTTATAAAGTTGGAGATTCGGCAGTCCTTCACAAGCCAGTTTTGAAACTGCTAATTTTAAAAAAGGGAGTACTTTAGGTGTCAGAATGTCTATTACACTTCAAAAGAGAGATCAGAAAAGTTTGTAAAATGGCTTTTTTTTCATATCAGTCAAAAACTAGAATGCTTGAAATCAGTAAGAAAGTGACAGTAAAAGAAGAAAACATAAGTTATACGGTAAACCTAAAGGGACAGGACATGAGCGTGCAAAGGTAAGACGCAGCCGAGTGTAAAACAAAACCAGAGGTTGACGGTCACACATTTACGTTCCTGAAATTTAGCAGTCTGAATTTGAATGCAGAGAAAGAAAAGTCACAGAGAGGAAAATCTGAAGTGTCAAAAACACAGAGGCCTTGAAAGAACGTGAAACCAGCTAAACTGCTATATAAGACAAAGACGTCCTTTACCTGATTTTGGGTATGTGACAACAAAGAGATCATCATCATAAACTTCACCGTCCTCTAGTTTTTCCAGCTCCTCTGGTGAATGAATGTTGGTTATAATCTTATAGCCTTTATGATCAATGAGACGAAAATCGGGCATCTGTTCAATTTCAGTCATGGTGCCTGAACAAAAATGAAGAGACAGAGTATTACCATTTGCATTTAATGATTAAGATCAAGCAAGTCTTCCCATTTTTGAAAGGTAATCAGTTAGGCAATGTACAGAATGTGCTTGAGGTAAAACTATGGTATTTTAGGGGTACATAGAAACTTGAAGCATATGATTAAGGGATTTAAACATAGCACTTGATTATATGTAATTTAATCACAATTCAAGTTTCCACAATGACTCTTGTGTGTGCCTGGGCAAGGGCCTTGGCTGTACGCCAGAGTAGATAATCTGCAATATGCTGGATCATTGCACAGGGACTTGGACAGCATGTTTTGGAAGAATTGCTCACAATGACCCATTACATTGTTTCCAAGAAGAAAAATTATTTTTGATTGCCTTGCTGAATCACAAAATATAATAGTGTGGTCTTTATCAAGGTGATATGCAAAATACCCAATGGTAATATATCACCTGATGTGTGGAGACTATCACTATGTAGACTTTATGATGAAAAAGAGAAAGTTTAGGAGTTTCTTGTTTAAAAACACTTGGTTGTCCTAGGAGCAAGAAGACTGGATGGGCTGTAAAGCACCCTAGGTGTAGGACAGTGAACTGACTAATCAATAGGCTAGTTCATCATGTAGGAGCCCCCTCACTTTCTTTTTCCACCTCCCCAAGATCTCCTGCTGAACAAGACCTTCATCCATCCTTTTATTGGAGCTTTGATTCAGACTGAGTAGTGAATCTTTATAAGATGTTAACATCTATGTTTTTGTTTTAGAAGGCACACTGTTGTCATATTTTAGGAGTTTGGCAAATGGGTTCAGACGATAGAGGTCATGTTTTACTAACATGCTGGAATTCTATGAGGAAGCAGCAAAAGTATACGGTCAAAGTGGTACATACAATAATTATTTATCTTGACTGTAAGAAAGCTTGACTGCAGCACAAAACACCCTTTATTTCAGAGCTTGGGAAGTGTTTTTTTTTTACAGAGCACAGCACAGTATAGCACCAAAGTGTGCAAACGGAGTCCTTTCTTTTCTTTCTTTTCCCAGTCTTTCCGCCTCCACTCCTCTTCCGGCAAGCTTCATCTTTCTTCTTCCCGACTCTGACTTCGTGAGTAGTGTCGGCTGGCTCCTTGTATAGGGCATCCAGGTGTGGTGGAAGTGCTGCAAACAAGGGTTCAGCAAACGTCCAGGTGCCCCCTGGCGGTGGCCACAAGCCCCAGCAGGATTGAGCTTCCATGCTCCAAACCCGTGGCCCCGCTGCAAGCCAGGGGTGCTGCCCTATAGCACTCGGGGAGATATAATGTCCTGGAAGAGCTCTCCACCTCAGTCCTTCCAGTACAAAGCCGGCCAGGCAAGGACCTTGGCTGCACGCCACAGCAGATAATATGCAATATGCTGAATCATTGCACAGGGACTCGGGCAGCAAAAAGGCTTGGGCAGATTTGTGGCAGATGAAATTTAATGTAAGTAAATGTAAAGTATTATACATAGGGGTTAAAAATATAATATTAGGTTTGAATACACAGTGGGAGGTCTCATTACCATCAACTGCCAAACAGTGATCAGAAGCCATTAAGAAGGCTAAAAGAATTTTAGGTTATATAGCGCAATGTGTAGAGTATAAGTCCAAAAAGTTTATGCTTAAGCTTTACAACGCACTGGGAAGGCCTTGTCTGCAATACTGTGTACTATTTTGGTTTGCAGGCTACAAAAAGAACATAGCAGCTCTGCAAAAAGCTCTGACAAGAGCAACTAGGCTGATTCCAGGGCTACAGGAGATGAATTATGAAGAAAGATTAAAAAAGAATAGCCTTTTCAGTTTAAGCAAAAGAAGATTGAGGAGACATGAATGAAGTGTTTAGAATTATAAAGGGAATTAGTACTGTTGATCGAGACTGTTACTTTAAAACAAGTTCAACAAGATTATGGGGACACATTTGGGAACTCAAGAGTAAGTTTCACACAAATATTACATAGTTTTTCTTCACACAGAGAACCTCAGACACATGGAATAGGTTACCAAGTTGCGTAGTAGACATTAGAGCTTTAGGGACTTTCAAAACCGGACTTGATAATATTTTGGAGGAATTAAGTGGTTAGGACTGGTTAGATTTATTGGGCTGAATGGCCTGTTCTCGTCTAGATTGATATATTTTTTATTTCAATCCTTTATCCGCCTTATACAATTTCTCTCCAGAGACACACGGAGAGTTTTTGAGTAAATTTTTGGTATGCGAAAAGTAACAAATTCTTAATACAAGAAACTGTATATGGCGATTAAAGGACTGAAATAAAAAAAAACATCAGTCTAGATGAGAACAGGCCATTCAGCAGTTCTAATGTTCTTTAAGTCCTTTTAAAGTGAAATGAAGTATTTAAACTGAAACACATAAGTTGTACAGAGTCAAAGTGACTAATGGTGAAGAGCTGAGCATTTGGTTTCATTTCATCGAGACACCAGATATGACAGGTCAAGTCACAACACAGTAAAGAACAGGATAAGTCCTCTTTCAGCTGCTCATCCATCATGGTGACTGCTGGCAGTTATCTTGTCCACCCATTCTGATTGCATGAGGCATCAGCCACATTCCAGTTTTTGGTAGATTTACTATTTTGTTCACATAATTAGCAAAGTGAAATTAACTTGACCAACAATTGTCCTTTATTTCCTCACTTGTGAACAGCAATGAAGAAATATAAAAGACACATGTAGGGGAAAACTCGGTTATTCTTACTACATATGCAGAAATCCAGTAGGAAATGTAAAACGTGTCACTTTATTTGCCTAACCAGTTATGTAAATATTGAATTGTTAATTCCAATGGATAATACACAATCAACATCTATACTGAACAAAATAAGGAGAGGTGTGTTCTTTACAATGAATGCTGTGTTTTGGTTTCAGTCAACCTTTATTTTATTTACCTTTAATGAACATTGTGCCACAATAATGTACTAAACTCACAGGAGTGTGACATATTTCTTTATTTTAATCACATATAAGTACATTAACATGCTTAGGATGTCAGACTAGGAGGAATGTGATGTGGAGCTCTGATGTTTTAGACTCAATTTGGAGTGGCTTATGCATTAAGATTCACCTCTCACCTACATATATCATTACTAGCACAAAGGATTAGACTAACTAGGAAACCTTTTATTAGCTAACTAAAAAGATTAGAATATGCAAGCTTTCAAGGCAACTCAGGCCCCTTCTTCAGGCAAGATGTAATCAAAGAAGTGTTGCCTTGAAAGCTTGCATATTCTAATCTTTTTAGTTAGCTAATAAAAGGTATCATTTTGCTTGACTTCTCACTACATTCACAATGGCTAACATGTGTAATGGATGGCCGGCCATTTATCCCGGCCAATACCCCCAAGCCGCCAGGTGGAGCCCTCCTTGCAGCGTGGAGGTCCCCAGAAGACCAGCAGGGCATCATGGACATTGGAGTTTTTATGCAAAGCCCTGCTGGATGCCGTGGGGGCCACAAGAGGGAGCTGCAGGGAGGACCGAGGGCTTCTTCGTGCCCTGTGACCCGGAGGTTCGTCACAGGAAGAGCGACGGACTTCCGGGTTGAAGAAAGGGACTATTTACCCTGACCCAGAAGGGAAAAGGACTTGTGGACTATTGTGCAGAAACACTTCCGGGTCAGGGATTATAAAAGGACTATAGGAACTCCCAGACAATGAGCTGAGCTGGGTGGAAGGGTGGCAACGCGTCTGGGAGCTGGAGGATTGGTTTATTGTTTATTATTAATTGTATTGTGAGTTTAATGAGAATTGTGGTGGAGAGTGTGCTTTGTGCACTGTGGCGACAAAATAAAGTCAACTTGAGGACTTTTACCTGGTGTCTGGAGTCGTGGACAGGGGTTCAAGGGAGCGAGAGCGCCCCCTATCGTTCACACATGGTATAACCCTAGTACGACTAACCAGAAAGAAATCTTAAAGATACAGCAACTTTTAAAAAAAGATTTTGTTGTAGTTTTGGTTATTTCAGGTTTAGACTTTATCTCCATTTATATTAATGTTGTGGATGCTTATGTGATTTGGTTTCATGTTTTTTTCTTGAAAGTTTAGGTTTTCTTGAAATTCATAATAAAAATTACTCCTTTTTTCAATTTAGGATATTTTTTGGGGATTTTGAGCAAAGGTGTTTCTTGTTTGCTAATTTCTTTCGCCCCCTTCTCAGTTTGTTCTTTTACTGTACTTTGTTTTCCTTTTCCTAAGTCTACAAATACAATAGTGCGCAAAAGTATTCAATCCCATTGAAAGTCATCATGATTTTATACATGACAAAAGATTTGTACACACTTCAACAAAATAACAACCTGTATTAAAGTTGTAATATTAAATTTATACAGATGTCAAGGGATGAATTTAAATCACTTTTGACTTCTAAATTTACAGCAGGTGCTCAAAATGTTTACCATGAGCTGCCAGAAACTTCTGATTATGCTGAACTAATGCTTGAACAGCATTGGCCAAAGTGTCCAGTGAGACCGATGAACATGTGGTTCCAATTTCTTCTCAAAGCGTGGCCAGTGTAGCTGGTTTCATTCATGTGAGTAACAGCATCTTCTGACATAAAGTCATACTACACATTGTTACCACACCTTATGAGAAGGATTTAGGAGTCATAGTGGACTATCGACTTCCCAACAGTGTTCAGAAGCCATTAAGAAGGCTAACAGAATGTTAGGATATATAACACGATGTGTGGAGTACAAGTCCAAGAAGGTTAAGCTAAACTTTTATAATGCACTGGTGAGGTCTCATCTTGAGTACTGTGTGCAGTTTTGGTCTCCAGGCTACAAAAAGGACATAGCAGTGCTAGAAAAGGTCCAGAGAAGGGTGACTAGGCTGATTCCAGGGCTACAGGGGTTGAATTATGAGGAAAGATTAAAAGAGCTGAGCCTTTACAGTTTAAGCAAAAGGAGATTAAGAGGTGACATGACTGAAGTGTTTAAAATTATGAAGGGAATTAGTACAGTGAATCGAGACTTATTTTAAAATGAGTTCATCAAGAACATGGGGACACAGTTGGAAACTTGTTAAGGGTAAATTTTGCACAAACATTAGGAAGTTTTTCTTTACACAAAGAACGATAGACACTTGGAATAAGCTACCAAGTAGTGTGGTAGACAGTAAGACATTTGGGACTTTCAAAACTCGACTTGATGTTTTTTTGGAAGAAATACGTGGATAGGACTGACAAGCTTTGTTGGGCTGAATGGCCTGTTCTCGTCTAGATTGTTCTAATGTTCTAATTCGATTCAACTTCGGAAAAGTCCAGACAGAACAACTATTAAATTGTGTATACATTTTATTGGACCCGCTCAGTATTTAAATTAGTTGCTCTCCTATTCATTATATTTTCTCATATTCCTTTTTCATTGCTTGCACTGTGTTTTTTTTTTTTTTTTGTTTTTATTTATTGCTTAACAAGTAGTTATTTAAATTATTATGTTGTGAAAATGTTGGTGGGTTTTATAATACTTTTGGCCTTCTGTTTAAGGAATCACAAAATCCGCCAGGTTACATTACTGTGCAACTACTGCCAAAATAAGAAAATGTTTCTTTTAATCAGGCAGTAACATACCATGTAATGTTTCCTGAGTGAAATGAGCAAACACAGATAAGCAAACACAGCAAATGTTAACACCCACAATGTCAAATACCTCTAAGCATAAAGATCAAGTTTGCTTCAATCATGCTGCTACTAATGCTGGGCACATTTTGATTTAATATATTATTTACAAAAAAAAGGTAGTTCGGTCAATTAAAATATTTATTGATTTATTGAAAATATAAATATATTAAGTGTATTAATCTTAAAATGCACATACATTATCATTAGTAACTAGAGAAAGGGTTAATCATCATTTCCAATAAGACTTTATCAATTTTCTAACCTGTTTATCCATTGGGGTGCCTGAGACTCTCCCAGCAGCAATGGGCACAAAGTGGAAGCTGTAAGAAAATGAGGTGCCAGTCCAGTGCAAGGCACAATCACTGTCACATGCAATCACACTAATTAACCTAAAATAGACATCTTTGAGGTGAACCTTAAGCACCTGGAATAAAACCTGTTCAGGTACTGGAAGAACATATAAACTCCACTTGAGACTCAAACACCGGAGCTGTGAGTAAACAGCACTAACAATGTAGACAATGCCACTATTGTTTTCTCCTAAAACAGTGAAGATGAAACTAGCTCCAGTAAAGGAATCATTTCCTCCACATATGATAATTCAACAAGAAAAAAATGAATACATAAATAAAATGGTGTTCACAGAGGCACAAAAAGCAATTTTCAGGAATTTTTTAGGTTCTTTGCCTCAATAAAGTTCAGAAGTTAGCTATTTCCACTTACTTGAAAATAATCATGAGTCCTCTTCTTCAGATCCTGCTCTGAACTACATAAAAAGACATTATCAGCCTAACACGTAATGCTGCCAAGTTGCATAATCACAACTAAACCTCAGCTCTACGCCCTCTACCTTTGACTTTATTGTCCAGTTACAGTTTAACTGAATGAGTAGTGAGAAAAGCAATATATAAATGTAAAGAAAGAATTATTATTATTATTAAAATGCCTCCTATAAAACCATAACTCTACTGACAGCACAGAACTTTTTTAGTCAGATATCTTCCTGGGAAAAATCTGAACTTGTAAATGTGAGAAGTGAATGAAGAAATTAAAATGTTTTGGTTCATAATTTGGTGGTGCAGTTCTTAGCTTGGCTGCACTACACCTTTTTATTTCTTAGTCTGAATGAATCCATTCTCAGTCAGAATCTGTGTGGAGTTTGCATGTTCTCCCCTTGCTTGTGTTGATTTTTTTCACAATGCACTTGGGTTTTCCTCTCACATTCTCACTTTAAATTTCCTTCATATGGGCGAGTATAGATATATACAGGAATCGCCCTGTGATTATGGAGGAATATTTCGGACAAAATTAAATAAATAAATGCGTAAATAAATAAAAGTACTGTGAAATGTGAGCATAAATAAATAAACGTGTCATGAAATGAGAGCATAAATAAATAAATGTGTCACGAAATATGTTTTTTGTTGCTTATTTATTTATTTCATTTTGTCCGTAACATTCTTGCAAACCATCATGAAATACGACTTGAAATAAAACTGTCACTTTCACTCGTCAAAGTTGAGAGGGTGGGCTCTAACACGTCCTCTAGTTACTGATTGGTGAATCGATAGCACAAGAATTAATTAGAAAAATGCTTGCTACTGCCGATGAAATGGATTCTGCCGAAGATATTATATATTTCAGAGAGAGAATTGAAGATTTATCGGAAGAAATTAAAATGTTGGCAGCCCTTTTAGACTCTGATATAGATGAAGCTATTTTTGAAATTATCGAAGAACAGGTGGAACGGACTCGACTACACTCCAGTTCAGGTGACGCAGTTCCCTACTCTGGACGTCCATCCTTTGACATTCCATCTGAGTCAATAGAACAGACAGATTGCAGATCTATATGGTGTATCGGGGAAGACGATCACAAGGCGAATGAGCCTTGTTTGATATACGGTGAGCTGCAACGGCTGTATTAGTTTAGGTACTTTGACATGGAATGCACAAAGCAGCTCCAACTAATATTTTGAACTGAGTATTTGACCCTTGTTTTTTCGAGTATAAAGTCAGGTACATATTCGCAGCTACTTTTTCAATACAATGTGCCAACATTGTAATTTCTTCCGATAAATCTTCAATTCTCTCTCTGAAATACATATCTTCGTCAGAATCCATTTCATCGGCAGTAGCAAGCATTTTTCTAATTAATTCTTGTGCTATCGATTCACCAATCAGTAACTAGAGGACGTGTTAGAGCCCACCCTCTCAACTTTGACGAGTGAAAGTGACAGTTTTATTTCATGATGGTTTGCAGGAATGTTACGGACAAAATGAAATAAATAAATAAGCAACAAAAAACATATGCCGTGACACATTTATTTATTTATGCTCTCATTTCATGACACGTTTATTTATTTATGTTCACAATTTAATACAATTTACAATGGCGCCGACTGGTGTGGCTGGCCGTCCGCTCGTCTCTCTAGTCTATGTTTTAACTTTGTTTTTATGTTTTATTTCATCCCAACGATTACTGTCCTATGGTCGGGAGTCTTCACTAAACATATTTTCTGGCCTACTTTCCTCTCAATTTTCATCTTCTGATTTGATTTTTTGTGAACCTCCACCTTTGTTTTATTTATCTCCTGACTTCTTCACCTGGACGCCGGTGTTTACCTGTATCAGTGAGTTGAATGCCCCTCGGAGACGCAAACGTACCCGCCGCCGTCGTGGGGAAAGAGCCGGAATTGCTGTTAAACAACGCCGACTCAAGTCCCAGAGCTTTGTTTCCCGATGCCTGCGAGTTGTCTATGACCCATCTTCTCCTGCTCAGGAATCCATCACTAATTCATGGGCGCTGGACACCGGATTTAATTTGTCCATTTCAAGACAGCATCACTTTTCCTCGGTGTTCAATCGGACAGTAAATGCTGCTAATCTTCGCACTCTCACCCGTGCTCATCCTGCAACGAGCTCTTCTACTTCTATCAAGGCTGCTCTCCTAATCGTGAGATCAGTGTCTAATAAAACTTTTATTCTGCAAGACTTTATTACATCAAAAAATCTGGATTTCTTCTTCATCACTGGGACTTGGATTTTAAATGGTGACTCTTCATGTTCTACTGACTTGGTTCCATCAGGTTATTCATTTTTAAACTCTCCTCGTTTGACTCGTCGTGGTGGGGCATTGCCACTGTTTTTAAAAGTATGTTCTTGTGTCGGAGCCTTACAAGGGGTCCGTTTAGCAGCTTTAAACTTCAGCTTTTCGAAGTGTGCAGCTTTGTTGTTTGCCGTGGTTTATAGAACTCCTGTAATTAATGATACTTTCATTTCTGAATTCTCTGATCTCCTGGCTGATATCACCCTCTCCCATGACAAAATATTTATTGTTGGTGATTTCAACATTCACGTTTGTTGTCAATCGAAACCTTTGGTCAAAGACTTTTTATCTCTATTTTATACAGCATACGGCAACTCACTCTCTCGGTCACAAAATAATGATATCGATGACTCTGTCGTAAAATTTAATTCCTCCGCCCAAGATACGCAGTAATAAGGTAAGACCTGCTCCCTTGCTAAATGAAACTACGCGATCACAGCGCCGCGCCTGTCGAACTGCGTTGGAAAAAAGATGGACTGACTGTCTCTAAACAGATTTTCAGGCCTTCTCTTTTCAATTTCCAGGCTGAAGTTAAGAAATCGAAACATGACTTCTTTACCGATTTAGCATCCTGCCATTCAAACAATCCTAGGGTTTTATTTAACTAATTAATGCGGCCATTAACCCTCATTCTATGATGGGATTAAATAGCACTGTTCATTCGTGTGAGCAGTTTCTATCATTCTTTGTCAGCAAAATTGATACTATCCGCCGTGGCATTGTTCAAACTGGCTATGAACTTCTAGCTAAGATTCTAGAAAAAAATATTTATAATCAATTGGTCAATCACCTTAACTCCAATAATTTATTTGAGACCTACCAATCTGGTTTTAGGCGTTATCATGGTGTTGAAACGGCACTCCTGAAAGTGTTCAACGACATCTCTCTTATTACTGACTCGGGTGATGCGGCAGTCCTTGTCCTCCTTGACCTGTCCGCTGCCTTTGACACCATTGACCATGAAATATTGCTGATGCGGCTCGAACATCTTGTTGGGATTAAAGGGGCTGCTCTTAACTGGTTCAGGTCATATTTAACTGGTAGAAACTTTTCAGTGACTTTAAATTCCCCTTTTTCATCTACTGCTCCTCTTAAATATGGTGTTCCTCAGGGATCCATTTTGGGTCCTATTTTATTCTCTATATACCTTCACCCTATTGGAGCGATTTTTAGGAAATTTAACATTTCTTTTCACTGCTGCGCTCATGATACTCGGGTTTATATTCCCATCTGCAATTCTGCAACAAATCAACTCCACAACTGTCTGTCTGAACTAAGATCCTGGATGGCTAATAATTTTCTTGATCTAAATCAAAATAAAACAGAGGTGCTTATAGTGGGTCCACCAGCTAAAGCTCAAATTGGTCTTGGAATTCTTTTCCAAACCTCAAGTCCGCAATCTTGGTGTTACCTTTGATAGTAACCTCTCTTTTGAGAAACAAGTAAATTCTGTAGTCAAGAGTTGCTTTTTCCAACTTCATCTATTAGGTAAGATAAAGCCTTTTTTATCTTCTAAAGATCTTGAGAAAGCTACTCATGCTTTTATTTTTTCTCGCCTCGATTATTGCAATTCGCTGTATTCTGGGATTAGCAAATCTCTGATACACAGGTTACAGCTGGTCCAAAATGCTGCCGCTCGCTTTCTGGTTGGGGCAAGGGAGTAGGACTCTGTTTCTCCTATTTTAGCTTCTTTACACTGGCTGCCTGTCAGTTTTCGAATTGCTGCTAGTTTTTAAATCTTTACATGGGCTTGCTCCTGCCTATTTATCTGAATTGTGTGTTTTACACCAGCCATCCAGAGTGCTTAGATCATCTGGTCAGTTGTCTCTTGTTGTCCCTCGTACCAAATGTAAAACCAAGGGGGACAGAGCCTTTGTGGCTGCTGCCCTTCGCCTGTGGAACTCTCTACCTCATCATATTAAGGAGTCGTCTACAATTGAACAGTTCAAAACAAGATTAAAAACTCACTTCTTTTCACTTGCATTTAGTGACCTTCAGTAATACTGATGGTTTTCTCTTTGTGATCATATAACATTATTTCTATTTATTATCTATCTTATTTTATATTCATATATTTTATTACTATTTATGTTATATTGTTTATTGTTTTTGTTTTTTCTTTTATTCTATTATTGTAAAGCACTTTGGCCGCAGCATTACTATGTTGTTTTAAATGTGCTATATAAATAAATTGACATTGACATTTCACAGTACTTTTATTTATTTGCGCATTTATTTATTTTATTTTATTTTGTCCAAAACATTCCTCCATATGTGATTAGCTAGTGACCCATTCGTGATTAGTTCCCACGTGGAAACCCAGTGCTATTGGGATTGTCACCAGCTTTCTGTACCGATAAAATAAGATGGATGATTTATTGCTTTTGAGGAAATTATTTTTATTGTTTAATTTTGAAAATGTTTCTGTCAAATGCACAGGTTTACCAAGATTCACTATGTATTGAAAATTTTCTGGACACATGACCGTTACACTTATATGAGCTTACTGCACATCCTATTCCAAAACCATGTGCTTTAATATAGAGTTGGCTTTGCTTTTATGGCATTAACAGCCTCCACTCCTGTGGGAAGGCTTTTCATATGATTTTGGAGTGTGGCTGTGGGATTTTGTGCCCATCAAATGAAAAAAGCATTTGTGAGGTTAAATTAATTGAGAAGAATTTGGTACAGTTCCGGCCAGGGCTCTCTGTAGACCACTTGAGTTTCTCCACACCAAATACTTCAAACCATGTCTTTATAGACCTGGTATTGTGCACAGTTATGCTGGAACAGAAAAGGGCCTTCCCTAAACTGTTGCCACAAAGTTGGAAGTGTACAATTAATTAAAATGTCTTTGTACGCTGTAGCATTAACAGGACCCTTCACTGAAGCCAAGGAGCCAGGCCCAAACCCAAAACACAGCTCCAGACCATTATACCTCCTCTACAAAACTTTATAGTAGGCACCATGCAGTCTTTAAGGTAGCATTCTCCTGCCATCCACAGATTCATCTGTCAGACTTTCAGTGTGACTTATCATCCAAAGAACACATTTCCACTGCTTTACATCACTCCAGCTGACACATGGCATTGTGCATAGTAATCTTAAGCTTATGTGCAGGTGCTCAGCTGTGGAAACTCATTTCATGAAGCTCCTGGTACACAATTCTGGTGCAGTTTGGATCTCTTTTGTGAGTGATGCAATAGCGGAGTGGCAATTTTCATGTGCTATATGCTTCAGGCCTCAGTGACCCTGCTGTGTGAGTTTGCATGGTCTGCCACTTTGTGGCTGAGCTGTTGTTGCTCCTGAACTCTCCCACTTCTAAATAATAGCACTTACAGTCGGGAGGGGCAGATCTAATTGTCCAGAAATTTCATGTACTGACTTATGGTAAAGGTGGCATCCTATGACATTGCCATGTTTAAACTCAATGGGCTCTTCAGTACGACCCATTCTACTGCCTGTGTTTGTCAATGGAGGCTGATTGGCTACAGGCTTCATTTTGTGCTCCTGTTAACAATGAGTGTGACAGAAACACCTGAACTTACTAATTCGGAAGGCTGTCCACATACTTTTAGGCAAATATAATGTAAATACGCTTCCACTGAAAGCTAAATGTTTTATGAAATTTGATTCCAGTCACAACAGAAAGTCATCTTTAAGTCTGAACTCTTTGGCAATTAACATCACATGACCTCCCAAGTGATGGAATTTGGTAGCAGCCAATTTACTGCTGTCAATAAAACTAGAGAATTCCTAGAGTTTACATAATGGTGCTGTAGATATTCCCTGGGACCACTTGGGGTGCAGTTAGGCAGACCCCAAGCCGATGACAAAGCCAGGCAAGTTTTTCATTAAAATAGAAAAATGTTATATAAAAAAAGACAATAATAACCAGAACACACAACAAACTGATAAACATTACACCTTTCTAAACAACAATACAGACCCCCTTGCATGACTAGACCCCCTTCCAGTATACTAAACCAGAAGTAAAGCTCATTCCTACTCTTCTCCTCACACTTTACATGCATACTGGTTTCCATTTCCTTCCTGTCAGGTGAGCCTATGTCATCGATCTTGTCCCACTCCAATGTCGTTTAACACCAATGTCAGACTACACAACTTCTAGTAGGAGAGGATGTCAAATACAGTTGCTCATCTTGTCGCCTGAGTATGTTAATTAACACAAGAAGAAATCACTGTGGCCAAAAATAGGATCTGTGGCAGCATGTCTTGAACAGCAAAAGATGCAAATCAAATGATAACCGCAAACAAAATTCAAGAAATGGCCACAAACTACCAACATTGCGCTCTCATGTTTCCAGTCTGGGGTACATCTTTTTTTATCTCCCATGTATTTGTGCAAATCCTTCACAATTCTGTTCTTCCATCAAGGAGAAAGAAACGCCTTTAAAATAGTAATACCTCTTTCATTATTGTTATTTCACAGAGTCTGCCTTGTTATTTAATGAGAGAATGGAGAGGGGGTGGGCTGCTTTAACTGGGTAGTTGCGGCACATGGCTAATTATGCATGAAAATTAACTATGCAGTATTGCACTGTAGCACTGTAGTGTTTATATAGCTTTTTTTTTTTTAATTTTTTTTTTAAAGGCATGCAGAGTTGATTAGGTCCTGACAACGTGTATGCACAAAGAAAATTGGTAACGATCTTACAAAGTTCTGCACATGACTGCTACATTTCTGTGATGTCCTGCTGGCTTTGCAAAGCATCATGGAGCGCTAGGAAAAAGTGTTGTCTAAGCTGACCACACAGTGAACTTCCAGGAGATATTCAGTGGACAAGGTCACCGGCGAACACAGCACATTGTGTTTTCTAACATTTATTGGTAGTGAATTATTAAATGAAATATTAATTAGTACGCAGATTTATTCTCACTTAATTATCTTTCTATTTAGTTTTGCTATTTTTTATTCATTTCAACTCACTGTTGCATTAATAGTTTAAAACTATTATATTTATTTCACAGGAAAGCTTTATAATTTAAAATTGTGGTAATTTGTCACATTATAACTATATTTATGTAAACAGGCTGAAATTATTTTATTTCCCATCTGAACATCGCCCTTGCAGGTGCACTACTGAAATATTTTCAAGCTCCCCTCTTTGCTTCTCCTGAGTCCCTGCAGTCACCCACATCTCCATCTTGTGAGACTCAATCATTTGGAAGCTAGTGGTCACTCTGCCTCTTCTCCCATAAACCACACTCTATGCCAGCAGTTTGTGGTACCAGTCAACTACCCTCTTCCCACCATCAGATGCAAGCACTCTCTGGTGCCAGCCAACCACTGACTCATTCACCAGGATTGCCAGCTGTTGAGACAAGCGTATCAGAAGAAAGACAACATCTTGCTGCACCACCACTAGATCCTTCTGCTCTCCTGTCTGATTCTATTAGATGTGAGTTCTTTCATGAGAGGAGCCTTTCAGATTAAGGATAGTTTCACTTCACCAAAAACAGAGCATGGCGGTAGCTGCTATCAACATTATTTTATAGAACATTAGTTAATCAGGAATAAAAAATTAAAAGAAGCTGTCTCACATACTCAAAAATCAAATGAGATGCAATTAATTTTCATCCAAGAGCTACAAATTGACTCTCTGGGGATTTATTAACTTGATAGTGATTATGAAAATCATCCAGAACACTTAAAGCATACTGCTTGACAAGAATGGAAGGAGTTAGAATTGCGCCTTAAAAGTAGCTCAAAAACTGATAAAGAAGAAATGGCACTCTTGGAGGCTGAGGGAAGGCAATGGCGTGAGGTTCTTAATTGTTTAGTGGCAATACGTCTCTCTCTGAAAGGGAGAAATCTTGCTTTGAGGGGTTTAAGAACACTCTGCACCAGCCAAACAATGGCAACTTTTTGAAAGAAATTGAACTCCTTGCTAAATTTGATCCTGTTATAAAACAGCATAGAATACATCAAGAGTGTCACCAACACCCATACAAGCTACCTTGACAGGACAATTCAAAATGAGCTCATTAATTCCATTAATGAGAAGGTGCTTGAGCATACTGTATAATAAGTGAAATCAAGCAGTACAACTATTACTCCATTATTTTGGATTGCAGGATTTGATGGTAACTATAAGGAGCAAACTTCACTAAGTTTAAGAACTTTCACACTGGAGGAAGTACCCAGGATAAAAAGTACTTTATGGGATTCCTTCCAGCAACAGAGACATCAGGAGAAATTTCGGCTTTTCTTGTCCAAAACAGACTCGAGGAACTAAAAAATCCTATTGATGATTGCAGAGGGCAGTTATATGACTGATGCCAACATGAAGGGAATGCACATATGTGTGCAAGCCAGACTGGTGCAAAAAATTCCTAGGCTCTCTTTGTGCCATGTGCTACCTACATTCTAAATTTAGTGGAAGCAAATACAGCCAAAAGCTCAAGAGATGCCATTGCTTTCTTTGGACATCTGCAAAAGCTTTATAGCTTTTTTTTTTTTTGTTTGTTTTAGCTAGACCTCAAAGGTGGACCATCTCGATGGAAAAAATAAATATCAATATTTGCATTGTGCCAGTGAGGGCCCTGAGCAGAACCTTGCCTATGGTTCCAAAATGATTAGGGTTGGCTCTGTTGAAAGTAGTCCTGCAATAGATTTTTCTTCTTGCAGCATTTGTTATAACTCTTGTTTGGAGTTTAGCTGCATTTTGTTCTATGGCCTGTCCAAGTAATCTCACACAGTTTCACTTATGCTCTGATCTACTGCTGTTGGTGTTCTATTTGCAGACTTCTGCTCTAAGTAACTGCTAATTAGGTTCAGTATAGTTATCACTCTGAAACATTACGTTATTGTAACTCTCCCAAAATTATATTTCTCAGTAGTAATCACCCCATGCATTCTGACTAGACTTTTGTATTGTGCACCCAAAAACCATGAAAAAGCAGCCATTGTGTTTCACAGAATGCTGCAGACAGGCACCCATGTGTTTCTCTCCAACTCTGCTTCTGACAATACTTAGCACCTTTGTAAACCACAAATTTCAAAGTTGGGCTAATCGATCTGTAAGTCTTTTTGCCTCTAATTGCCACTCCATACTTTATGGTCTTTTATGTACTGCAGTCTCTCCTGCTTGCTGTCTTTCCTGAAGAATTGTTTCTTACCTGCAACTGCCTAAACTACCACAAAAGACCATTTCTGTAGAGATTCACTTGGTTGAAGCATGTACTTCTGAGTCAAATTTAGAGCAAACATTTCACTGGATTTTCTTCGCTCCCGCACCCTCCTTAGCATTATGTTTACCCCCCCTGGAAAAACAAGATCAAAAATACTGAATTTTTTTCACCAAGAAAAGAAGTTATTATGTGTAATGGAAACATGTACATGTTAAAATGTCAAAATAAATGCAATAGGAAAGGTACAGTATGTCTAGTGTCCACTGCTGTACTGATGCAGGTTTACTACACAGCTTTCATGTAATATGTTTTGAAACTGTCACCAATGTTGCAATCAGGACAGTACAAGCTTTTTCTTTGTGCAATTGGCTTATATTTTTTCTGTTGTTTGCTCATGAGAGGGTAGAATGTCAGAGCCTGATTCACACAATCGATATTGTCTTTGTATTATTGTAGGCTACCATAATACAAGGCTTAGTGACTTACACATTTGCCCTGACACAAACAACAATTGCTGCATTGTAAACAGTGCTGAGGGGGCTAACATCTTTCTTGTCTTTCTGCTTGATCGCAGTCATTTTTTTTTGCCACACATCTATTTGCATAACGATGAACCTTCAAGCAATTCAATTCACTAGATAGGTGCATATTACTTTGGTTGAGTTCTACATTGCCATGTGCATCTGTTTCACTATTTGTGTCAATATTTGATGGCCATTTCATGTTATTATCACCATCACTTGGTTCAACTAATGGCTCAGTTTCAGTTTGTTCAGAAACTGGCTTTAAAGCTTATTGTTTACATGCTATTGTGTTTTTGGTTGAAGGCTTCACCCCACTGAACAATGAATAATAATTAATTATCTTTGAGTGACAAAATGCATAGAAATAGTCATGATTTCTTTCGGCATAGTTATTTTATTCAACAGATGATAGCAAATACTCTCATTAGAGTTATTCAGACTTAACAATGTAAAAATGGATCATTACATATCACCCCAAGTCTAACTCAGGGTTAATTGTAATTTAAAGAATTCTGAGCTTCGGTTGCCCTCTGGGTTAATGCCAAGGATGCTAAGGAGGTGACCTTATAGACCCAGGGTTGGGCCATCAGCTTGCCCATTTTCCTCAAATTTATTTAATGAAAGCTTGAACACCACATCTTGAAAACCCAGTCTGGTATGCTGTCACTTGCTGATTACAGTCTTGTCAATACAAAGTATGGCATAATGTCTGTCAAAAGTGTTTTAGCTTAGCAATTTCTAAATCTCTTGTCAAGGGACTCCGGTATTTGTAGTTACAATTCAATACACCAATGTATTTGTTGTAGTTCTATTGTCGTGTGTACAATTACTATGACAAACAAATCTCTGGTCCAGATAGACTCTTCTGCTTTTTTTTTTATTACATGCACAACACAGGTTTCATTTTTCACGTTAATACCATTTTCTCCTTTCCAGCAGAACATTTGAAAAATTTTGTTGAGAACAAGCCATTAAGAACAACAAAGTTTGCCAATCCTATCCATCTACTTTCTCCAAAATAACATCAAGTTGAGGTCTGAAGACCTCTACCTCACAACATGATTCTTTATTTATTTTGTTTATGGTTCTCTGTGTGAAGAAAAACTTTCCAACGTTTGTGCAAAATAATCACCTAACAGCTTTCGAGCTGTGCTCCATGTTCTTGTTGAACTCAACTTAAAGTAAAACCCTGGATCCCTTGTGCTAATTCCTTTCTTAATTTTAAAAACTTCAATCATATCCACTCCTAATCTCTATTTACTTAAACTGAAAAAGTTCAGCTCATTTAATCTTACCTCATAGTTCATACCTCTCAGCCTAGTCACTCTACTCTGGAATTTTTCTAGATCTGCTATGGAGATCAGAACTGTATGTAGAACATCTGGTGTATCACAGGCATACCTCGAGTTAGACAGATAAAGGCATGGAAATCACCCCTTAAGAACTCCATACAGTTGCTCCATTGTTCCAAACTGATGCTGCCCACTCAAACTACAATTCCCATGCAGGCCTGTAGGAATCCACCCAGTGTCTGAGGCAACATATTGCCATGACAGGCAGCCTTCACATATCTATGCAGTCCGGATAAGGTACCGCTAACCATCCCTGTTAGTTTGCCAGAACATTTACACTTTCTCCTGCACAAGCTTATTTCACATACTATATTTCAAGCGTATGTTTTAATTTCAGTTAACAAAAATACATTTAGACTTGACTGTTATCACTGTTGTTCTAGAAGTTACAGTCAGTCTCCTTATCTGAATATGTGGTAGGTAGAGGTTTTTTTTCTATAGGTCATCAAAACACATCTACAGTTGGTTAAAAAAACAATCAAAATGTAGTTGCTGCAATGATGAGGATGAGTTCTGCAATGAAGCTTTCGGAATAATGAGCTTCTTCATTGATAGAGGACAGGGATATTGTAGACAGGGATCTCAATCAAGCTAAGAGTAGACCTTGTAGCATACACTCTAGGAGGAATCCCAATAATGAAACCTGCATCCAACTGGTCCGCTAATTCCAGCCTAACAATCTGTATCTCCCACAGGTCATAAACAAAATTCCTCCATTTTGCAGCCTGATCCTTCCACAGGAGCATTTTTTTCCTAACCCTCCTTTGATCTTCTTTCATTGATCATCTAACCTATGCAAACTTTTCGTTCGCACTTCACTTTACGGAGTAGAGTCACATTCCTCACCAGGGGCCTCATGTATAAACAGTGCGTATGCACAAAAATGTTGCGTAAGAACTTTTTCACGTTCAAATTGCGATGTATAAAACCTACACTTGGCGTAAAGCCATGCACTTTTCAACTGTATCTCATGCCTTGTCGTACGCAAGTTCTCTCGGTTTTGCAGACTGGCGGCACCCAGCATCAAAGCAATGCTACTGTTCCTGTGTGGTTACTCCTTATTTTCCTGACGCAGCTTTATAAATACACTGAAACTAACCGCATATTGTTTATTAGTGTAATGCATCTGATTGTAATTAACTTGTGACAATATAATAGTCCAGGGAATAGCCATAGTATTTCAAATACCATAACTGCTTTAGCGTTGTTACTCTAACTGCACCTTCTTCCTCTTTCAGCTCCTCCTGTTAGGAGGTGCCACAGTAGATCATCTTTTTCCATATTAGTCTCACTGCACCACTCGGAATATTTATATCACTGTATCTGAGTGTGAATCACAGCAGCAGCTGATCGGAAAAAGAATTATTGGTATACAGCTTCAAGCACACGCTATCTCAGCCACAGCAAAACCTTTCAAAGCCTTTCCTGTACTGACCTCGCAGATCAGAAACAGTTTCATCCCAAGAACTTTAAACGCACTCAATCAAGTGCTCCTTGTAGAACTGTTTGTACTTATAAGTACAATTACCTCACTGTAAACTTGCACTACAGTTATAATATTGCACAATCTGAGACACTTTATAAAGCGCGTATTTATATATGATGACAATATCATTTTTATGATGAAATGCAGCAAAATATGTTTATATTATACAGATAAAACTTTAACTTCATTTAAATAATCTATATTCTTCACTGAGACTGGCGTGAAGAATAGAATAATTAAACATGTACTACGAAGATATTTCAATGTTCCTTAAACGTTTTGAAGAATTGCCGCTCTAAGCTTACAGATGGCTTGACATCTATTACAGAGCTGATTGTGTGGAGATCGGTTACTTGGAGAAAGAAAAGCAAGGACTACAGGGGTGGCCATGCTAATATATATTGAATATAAAACAGAAAGAGAAAATAATGACACAGCTAAAAACGCAGCGGCAAATTTCGACAAAAGTTAACCTCTTGTGCAATGAGCACGAGGCGGCTATGCAGTGTCCGCAACGGACGTGGCCACCCACCGTGCATAAGATAACATATTGACATTGGCGGGCGAAGGAGCCACCGATTCTTTCTGTGCCTAGAGCCGCCCATGAGTACTGCTGCAATAAATAATTTCATCGAAGGTCGCACACAATCACTGCGCCGTGTTCCCATGTTTAATAACGTGCTTTAACTCCTATCATCATGAAAATGATATCACGTATACATCTCAGTATTTTAGTTATTCAGAGAGCTGTAATATAACAAATGTAATGGATTCTCTGTCCTGTCAGAGGAAGAGAGCCGGTTTAAGAAGCAAGTAGTGATTCACACACAGAGCACAAAGAAGATCAAATACAAAACAAAGCATTTAACGTGCTACTTTAATTACGATGTGATTTGAGAAACTGGTTAATTAAATGATATTAAGATGAAGTTTATGATGTTCTACTTTAATGACAAAATAAACTACGTGATTAAAGTGGAAATTTCGAGATTGAAGTTGACATTTCGTGCTTTTTCCCCACTGTGTGCCTTTTTTCTTTGTACCCTAATAAGCTTTCATATGACACTCAGACAGTGGGCCACAACTCGCCTTTTCACGGCGACTTTGATATGTGACTTCTTTTTTATTTCCGGCACTGTGCGACTTTGTGAACGTGAGCTTTCCAGTTTCTCCAAAACGTTATGCCACTCGATCAACTTCCTTTTGTTGATTATACCACGGTTTAATTAAACAAATAGTATGTTTTTCCTTTGCCTCCACTTGGTATTCGCTGAAATTCTTATATTTTCCCCCGTGCTTTTCCCATTGTCTTTTCCCAGAAGGCTGAGCTTAAGGGCGATTTATATTTATTTGCATATTCAAAGAGGCATAATTCTGGGAGGAATTGGGGCATTACATAAAGCGCGTGCACGAGCGCTACTTTTCACGCTTACCGGGATTTATGTAGTGGAAGAACGTGGAAGTTGGAGTACGCACAGATTCTTTTCTGTGCGTAAGCACATTTCGGCTTTTGTGCTTACGCCATGTTATAGTGCGAGTTATACGCATGCCATTATACATGAGGCCCCAGGTGTTTTGAGCTGTAATAGCAGTCTCTGTGTTACCTACAAATATGAGACCAACAATCCCCTTGTATCTGTTCCCTCTGGTAAATTCAACATTAAACAACTGGCCTCTTTCCAGTCTAAAAATTGTATTTACTGCTTTTATTGTAGGAAGTGTTCAGCCATCTACATAGGTGAAACAGAGAGATGGCTGTCAGACCATTTCAGGAGAAACGTTCAAGCTGTTAAGATTAAACACCTTACTCAGACTATTGTAAAACACTTCACATCTCTTTATCAAAGCCACACAGATCTCTCTGTGTTCTTTCACAGGACTTCAAAGACACTTTTCCAAAAAAAAAGAAGCTAAGCTCATTCTCATCTAGTGATCACATATTTCTTAAGGTCTTAATGACCAACTAACTTTTTAATCTTTCCCTTCATTGTATCTAATGGCAGCTTTGCTCACCAACTCTTACCTGTTCTCTTTCTAATCTGCCTGTTGTGTGAATAAACCAAAAAGATTTTTTAAGAGCAAACCAAGAGAAAGACACAAAACAGAAAAGTGTTTAAAACATAGAGACTGATAAGTGCCAAAATAAGGAAGCCAAATAGTAAGACGAAAATCAAGGTAAGCAGGACCAAATGAAAGCCAGGAACTTAAGATGTCAAATCTAAAAAACAAAGAAATATTAACAATTGGTTTAGCAAAAGCTTTTATTATCCAGATTGGATAAAGATACGGTGTAGTTAGTGGCTATTTGAAACCCACAATGGCCAACAGGTTAACGGACCTGGGTGCCACATTCCCTCAATGACGGGAAGGGTAACCCTGGCAACTGGAGCAAGGTGCGGTGCACTCAAGACACATGAGACAACCTAAAAAAGAATTAAAATTCAAAATATAACGTTGCCTGGGCGTGTTCTCTTCTTCCCCTCCTATATATGCTACCTGATCTTTTCCTTTTAGTTGCATACCTGATGAAGGCACTACAGTCAAAATGTTGTGTCTCTTACCTTGCTTCCTGTTCAGCATGGAAATAACCTTAACCATATTTTTTCCTTTTCATATTTTAGGTTTTTGATTGATCCTTTGGATTAATTTATAACCCAATTAATTAAACTCCCGAAGAGATATACAGTATTTACCTCTTTCAAGTGCAAACAGAAGAAACAGATAAATAACAGTTGATCTTCTCTAATCAAAGTACTGTGCAGCTGCCTGTAAAGCTGCAACATAAGTCGATTCTCCAACTTTCCAAGACCCACCACATCAAATCCACCAGGATTTACCTATTTCTAATTTGTTTTTCTTTTCTTATAATGTTATTTGATATCATTGAGCTACATCCTTTGTAGCAAAATTTGCTATGTGTTTTTTTGTCCTCAAGTAAAGGAATGGATACCAAAATATGAAAAAAGTTAAACCTATGTTTAAACACTTTCAGGTCAAGTAATTCAAAACCACTACATCTGTGATTTTAAAAATAGTGGTTCTGAACTGGTTCTTTACTTGTGTGGTTTTTTTATAGAACCATTGCTTGACAAAGAACCATCTCATTCTGGGAAGAACTCTTTGTATATGAAATTGGTTCTTTTGCCTTTAAATGGTTCCTAATATGGTGTCACTGTGAACAGGGTGGAATTATTTACATTTCTTGACACAACTATCACTCACAGTCTGAACTGGGATTAAAACATAACTGGTCTTATCAAAAAAGCTCAGCAGTGGATGTTTTTTCTCCATCAGCTTGAGAACTTTAACTTGTCTTAATCAGAGCTTGTTTAGTTTTATTGGGATTCTATTTAAAGTATGCTTACTTTCTCCATAATCACCTGGTATGGCAATACATAATCTCACTCAAAACATAAATTGCAGTCTGTTATTCAAAAAAGATTGTAGGCCTGAAACTGGAATCCATTGAGGTCCTCTATACATCACAGTTCAGGAAACTGAGAGGAAATATAATTAAAGACTACACTCACATCTCTTTCTATTATTCATGGAAATGTTCTTGGTCACTAACGGCAAGAACTACTTGACATTGAAACAAAATCTTTGCTACTCCAGTTGCTATGGTTAAACTCATGCTTAGATTCATCTGTCTTTTCCCGATTTCTAAACTCCATCCAATTTAAATTATATTTATCAATCCATCCATTATCCAACCTGCTATATCCTAACTACAGGGTCACGGGGGTCTGCTGGAGCCAATCCCAGCCAACACAGGTGTTGTATCCAGACACAAAAACTTGTCACACACATTTTGCTCAAATGTTTTCTTTTTTTTTTTTTATTTCAACCTTCTTGTTCCCACAAACCACCAGTTCACCACACCCTCTTTATTCCCATCCTGCCTTGTCTTTTAGTAAATCAACTATGTACAAACTCTTAAAGAAACACAGGGTTCAATTCTGGACATAACATTTTTCTCCCTTTCCTCCTTAACCTTCCATTACATAGTCACTGAGCCAATGCGGGGGAACCTGTGCCCTTTTTCGGTCGATGATAAGTTTGTGAAGAAACAGGAAGAATCTGGGAAGATAACCCCAAAGATGTAGCTTCTGTTGTGGGGCACTGCCAAGTGAGGACCGAAGTCTCCGAAAGTGTAGTGCTGGCTGATGAAGGTGGTGGCACTGCACACAGATGATTAGCATGCCAACGTGACCCATCTGTAAGCTGGAAAGTGGAAGGACCCAGTTGCCTTAGAATTTGAATGGGATCTGACCAGTAAGACTGTAGCTTGTTCTTGCGATTTGCATGCTTTACCCTTACCCAATCTGAAACAGCCAGTCTGGGTGACTTTGCATGTTTGGCCCTGTCCTAATTATGTTTCATTTGATATTGTGACTGTAATACCTTTTGAGCTGCTTTTGTGGGCACCTGTGCCCTATAACCAGGTTTGGATTTTGGTGCTAGTCGCGTTAAAGGCAATTTTAGTTCCCGGTCTATCATTAAAGAAGCAGGGGAGACACCTGTAGTAGCATGCAGGGAAGCTTGTGTGTGCAGCAGAGTTAGGTGGAGGGCATCATCAAAAATCCTTCCTTCCATTAAGCATGCTCTGATGCCCTCTTTCAGTCTACGATTCAGGCGTTCCACCCCACCATTAGCTTCAGGGTGATACACTGCTGTTTTGGTGTGTTTAATACCATTGTCTTTGAGAAAAGAAGTAAACACTGCTGATGAAAACTGGGGTCCATTGTCTGTTGTAATAACACTTGGCAAACCCCACTGACTGAATAGGTAGCTTAGGGAGCGTATGATAGAGTGTATTGTGGTGGAGCTCAGCATGATGGCCTCAGGCCATTTTGAATACAAGTCATGCACAACCAAAAGGTACCTTGCATGAGCCGGAGCCCCATGGAGTTCCCCACAAATATCTATTTCTGAATGTTCCCAAGGGAATGCCGGCCATGCCACAGGTCTCAAAGGAGCTGGTGTGGGGCTCAGTGTCTTGCCACTCGCTAAACACGCTGAGCAGTCTTTTACCAGCAGTTCCACATTACGGTCAATGTTTGGCCACCAGACCGTGTCCCTGCAGCGTTGTTTTACTTTCACAATCCCCAAATGGCCCTCATGGGCCATGTGGAGTACTCTTGCCCGGAGAGATTCAGGGATTAAGGTTTGGTGGCCCCTTGCTACACATACTTCGTCCCAACAAGAAAGTTCATCTTGCACCTGATAAAAGGGAAGAAGTGCTGGCTCCACAACTTTTGGCCATCCCTCCACAATATATTTTCGTATCAGACAGAGTAGTTCATCTTCACAGGAGGCCTGACGTAGTTCCTCCATGGCTACTGTGCCCTTAAGTGCTTCCTGAAGCATGTGAATCCGGGCACTCTCCTCCTCTGAGACCACACCCACAGGCAGGGATACGGAAACAGCCCTAGAAAGTAAATCAGCAACTGTATTTTCATAGCCAGGGGGCTGTTCCACGAAGCGAGCTTATAAAATCGAGGATTATTTGCAATAGCCTCGCTTGAGTTAGCCTAACAGTTCACTTCAGGCTCACTGAGTTCCACAAACAAAATTCAGGTGTATTTAATCTCCGCTAATTCAAGCCAAGCTTGATAAGCGAGGCTCGTGCGCGTCCACGCGATATAAAAGGCAGCCTTGTTAATCGATGCTGGATAAGTAAGAATGGAAACTAAGGAAAGAGCTGCGTTTTTTTCGCAGTCGGAGCAAGAATTATTATTACAAACCTATGAGGACTACAAAGCTATAATAACTAGAAAGGGGAACACGAGCTGTATTATCAAAGCTCGTGAGGCTGCATGGCAGAAAACAGCTGACAGGTTAAATGCGTAAGAACATGATTTTAGTAACTTTTGTGTTAAGGATGTCAAACTATTTAACAACTAAATGAGAACAGTTTCAAGCCTTCAAAATGTATAGTCATTAAAATTTCCTTTTACATATGCATTTTGTTACCAGTTGTAAGGTACTTTAAGGTTATTTTAACACATTGATAAACAGGACAGCATGTTAATTATATGGGTTCATCTTGGATAAAAAGTGATATATAATTGTAATTATTAATATAATTATTAATAATGCTTGGTTTCAGGAGCAACATGAGTGGAACGAAAAGGTCCTGGCAGCAAGTGAAGAATGCGTCATTATTGGCATACGCTCCTGCTGCAGTATTGCCACATTATGCAAAACTGCACAGGCTACTACAATGTCACACGCTCTGTCTGGTGTAACTCTGAGATGCCGCAGGCAGTTAAACCTGGATTTTAACTGTCCAAATGTCATTTCAATGCGTGCCCTTGTCTTACAATGGGCATGGTTGAAATGTCTTTCTGCTTGTGTTGCAGGATCTGTATATGGTGTGAGAAGAAACGGTAGACATGGGTATCCTCTGTCACCAAGCAGCACACCAGGAAAAATTCCTATAATGGAAAGTAGACACATTAGACTGTAGTATAATAAACTATAGTATATTTGTGAATTTTAGTTGACTTGCCTTGTCTGAGGCTTTGAGCCAGTGAAGACTCATGAAAAATTCTGGCATCATGTACTGATCCTGGCCATTTTGCCACAATGTTTGAAATTAGATGTTCAGCAGTGCATACCATCTGAAACATTTTAGGAAATGGTAATGACATACATTGCTAATGTTGGACGACTACACTTTCACCTCTTGTATATAAATGTGAGATATTATCAGTACTTACCTGTACATTAATACTGTGATATGATTTGCGGTTTATGTAATCAGGCTCTGTTGGACCTGCTGGAGCCTTTATCCTCACGTGTGTACAGTCAATGGCTCCAATGACGTTAGGAAAGCCTGACAAATTAAATTCAGTTACTTATCAGGTAATGATTTATGTGCTGTAAATGAGTAGATGTTTAAAGATTAAGCACCATTAATTCCAAAGAAAGTTTCCTTAATGACAAGAATTCCTCAGTGGCCAGGAAAGGTAATGAATATATTTAAAAAGGACTTTAATGCAACGCAAACCTTCCTGATTTCACGGCACACTGTAGCTTTGCTTAAATGTTCAGCATCCCCCACACTGTACAGAAATGAACCACTGGCAAAATAACGCAAAGCGATACACAAAGACTGTGCAACCGTAAGGGCTTTAGAGCGACGTGTGTTTTTAGAAATGTAAGGTTCCAATAACTGACACAAATATGCAATACTGTGTCTACTAAATCTATAGCGCGCGTATAAATAATCATCCAAAAATGCAACGGATCTATCCTGGGCCGAAGTAATTGTGGAACCTGTTGCCTTAAAGCTCTACGAATGAGCTGGATTATGATCATCAACTGGATTATGAATAAATGGGCACGCCATGGTTATTCATGTAAAAGCCTTCAATGCACTCCTTGTCATTTTATACTTTCTAAGTAATTAGAATCGCCTGCATGTAATCTGTAATAATTTTATATTGGAGGGTCGATGTGTGCGAAAGAGGTAGTGAACAGCAGCAGAATAATCCCAGCCCCGCAGAATATCGTGCTGTGACATCACATGGCTTGTCCAATCATATTCATCAAGCTAAGCTAAGCTTCACTACTAACCTGCCACGGAGCAGGCTTGTCCAAGAGCATATGTTGGCATAGTAATTAAGCGGAGCTTCAGGTTAGCCTCGTTCGTGGAACCGAATTTCGAGAAATTAAGACGGGATTAACGAAATAAACCTGGATTTTGAGGTTAGCTCGCTTCGTGGAACAGCCCTCAGGTGTGAACTGTAGTTTAAAGTTATACTGGTTTAACCGATCTGCCCACCAGAGGAGCTGGAGTGGCTTGTGACCTGAACCCTCCTTGCTCAGAAGAGCGGATAATGCCTGGCAGTCAGTGCGCAAGGTAAAATGCCAGCCATAAAGATAAATATGCCAACGTTCACAGGCCCACAAGCAAGCCAGCGCTTCTGTCTCTCCCGCAGAGTACTTCTGTGAGGGCACGGGAGGCAAAAGCAACTGGGCGCTCCACACCATCAATTATCTGGGATAGAACAGCACCCAATGCCACAGCTGAGGCATCACATGTGACCAGAGTGGGGGCAGCTAGGCTGAAATGAGCTAGTGTCGGTGGCCTTGTGAGCTGTTGTTTGATGTCATGAATTGCCTGTGTACAAGCAGCAGTCCAAACCCATGTAGCATCCTTTTTCAAAAGGGCCCTCAATGGTGCTGTTTTATCAGCATAATGTGGTAGAAAATGAAGGTAGTAATTTGCCATACCCAAAAATGAAGCCAAGTCGGTAGTTGATTTAGGCTCCGGCAAGGCTAGTATAGCATCCACATTAGACAGCAAGGGCTGGATGCCATTGCACGTAAGTTTGTGCCCCACAAAGTCAATTTCTGGAGCGCTAAAAATACACTTTTCAACATTTAAGGTGTCCTGGCTTTGCTCCAGTTGGTGCAGTACCTGCTGCAAACGAATATCATGTAGTTCTTGTGTGGGGCCATGTACCACAATGTCATCTAAATATATCGACACACCAGGAATGTTTGCCAGTAGTAGTGACATGATCTTTTGGAAACAGCTTGGAGCTGAGCTTAATCCAAAAGCCATCTGTGTCAACCTGAAAACCCCCAAGTGAGAAACAAAAGCAGTCAAATCCCGACTAGCAGCATGTAATAACACCTGTAAATAACCCTGTGCCAGGTCCAATTTAGTGAAAACGGCTGAGCCCTGAAACTGCACTGTGAGCTCCTCTGTTGTAGGCAATGGATATTTATCAGGAATTATGGCTTTATAAACTTCCCTCAAATCCACACACACAATCGAATTTTGCCATTCTTTTTCTGTGCCATAACAAGATTTGATATCCAAAGTGAAGCATCAACTGGCTCAATGAGGCCAGCCTCCTGCAACCTTTCCAACTCCGCAGAGCCTCCTCATGTAGTGCCAGCGGAATTCGACGAAGGGGCTGAATCACTGGGGCTATATCTGGGTTAATTGTCGGCTTGTGGACAAAGCCAGTGATGCAGCCAAGACCTGTGAATAAGGCTGGAAACCTCTGTAGCCAGGAGTCCACAACTTGCAAAATTTGGCAACCCTCAAAGTCTGATACTGTAAAGCTTAAAGCAAGGAAAAGATCAAGCCCTATGATGTTAGCTCCACCTGTTGTGATGTGGAAAGACACTGCTGAAGTGGTTCTATCTTTGTAACTCACAAAGTAACTGTACCCAGGACATTTATAGGAGACTGATCATAGCCAGTGAGTTGTACTGCTGCAGGTTTAACAGGTACATGAGAAAAAAACCTGTCAAACGTGGTTTTATTTAAAAGAGACACTCTAGCGCCAGTATCTAGTAGGAGTAGGATTTCCACACCACCCACCATGCAGATGCATTGTTTTAAGAACGGTGTGTTCTGCCGCACCCAATTTATAGGTTTTGGAGAGTGAGCACGATACACCGGTGCAGGCTCACGTGCAGTTACAGGTGCGAGAGCTGACTGCCACCAGCGTGAGAAACGATTACGTTTGTTACAGCGACGGCATCGCTGGCCTTGTGCAGGGCATGTGGCTGCCCACGTATTATGCTGATTTGACCCACAGTTTGAACAACGTTGCGATGTAGTCGCAGCTGTGACTTTGTGCACAGGGATTTGATTTGAAGTCTCCGCCGGCGGCCCTTGCAACTTTTGCGCATCCGCGACAGCGGTTTTTATCTGTTTTCCTAGTGACACCGTTTTCTCTAGTGTGAGGTCATCGGGTTCAAGCAGTAACCTAGCGCGCAGCTAATTGCAATTGGTTTTCTCTATGATTTGATCGCGGATCATTTCGTTTTGCAGGGTTCCAAAATTACAATGCCAGTTCATGTAAAGCAGAGACGTACTGAGTTATCGACTCACCCGGCTGTTGTGCTCGTTGACGAAAATGAAAACGATGCACAAGGACACTGCGACCAGAGCTGAAATATGCCGCTAATGCTGCCTTTGCTGCTGCATATACAGGTATAGGTGCGTCCGGTTGCAACGTGGAGAAAATGCGCTGTCCCTCTACTCCCTAACAGTGCAACAACAAAGCCCTCTTCCTAGCATCCGCCCGGAGGCGTGACCACGGGGTGGCTGGGGTGGGCACTGCCCCCCAGAGACAAGCCGTGCCCACCCTGCGAAATGCTCTGTCTGTCCAATGAAAAATAACACCTGATTTTCAAAACTGAGTTGCGTTCCAATTAGACAGGCACCGTGCTGCTCACAGTTCACTTCGCCACACATTTTGCAGCACGTTTTGAACCCGTTGACCGCATTATTTAATTAAAACAGCGTATACGTTCCATTCTTTAACACCAAAGGCTATGCATAGGTTGCTTATTAAAAAGCAGACATCTTCAACCTCTGTCCCTCCGCAAGCTGCTGGCTCCACAGTTGAGCCCAGCACCGCTGCTACCAACACGGAGCACAACGCACCCACGTCAGGAACTGAAACTCCAAAAGATGTAGATAAGCCTACACAATCCTCCAGCTCTGCGCCCGTATCGGGTACTCCAAACCTCTGCCTTCAACAAAATATACAGTCCGGTCTGCCTGACTTAAATATGGATAGACGATCCCAGACCATTTTAATTAATTATCCCAAGCGCGATTTCGGAAAGACACTCATATGTTTTAGTGCAAGCTGGTATCAGTCTCGACCATGGCCTTGAATATTTTGCTGTCCGTGATGCCAGCTTCTGCTTTGCCTGCCGCAAATTTAGTGTTTCCAGTTCGGACCGCGAGGACATATTCACCAAACACGGCTACACTAATTGGAAAAAATCTCTAGAAAAAGACGGTGGCGGCTTCCACAAACACGCGTCTAGTATCCCGCACGTCAGAGCCATGTCTGCATGGCAAGAGTATCGGCGCCGGGCAGTGACGAGTGAAAGCATAATTCAACTGCTGGGTCCAGCCAAAGATAGAAAAGAATAGATATTATGTGAAAAACATTGGGGAGTCCGTTCAGTTCCTTGCAGTCAATGAACTGGCTCTGCGTGGTCACAATCACGTAGGTGGGGAGGAGGGACTTTTCCTTAAGTTCTTTGATTACACAATCAAAAAAGATGCCAAACTTGCAGAAATTGTAAAATACGTCCCAGACAACGCAAAATACACATGAAAAAATGAAATGAAATAATTGAGACTCTTGCCAAAATGGTGATAAAAGATATCAGGACCAAATATGAAAAAGCTGACTCTCCTGGACTTTGCATTAAAAGTGATGGTACCAGGGATCACTGTAACATTGAGAATTTGTCTGTAGTGATTAGATTCCTCCAGAACTCCATCCCTGAAGAACACCTGATTGGCTGAATTGAACTGAATCAGCTTCATGCTGAATATATTTGTATCCAAATTCTGTCACATCTCTCTGAGCTAGGTTACAGCCCATACAATTTAGTGTGTCAGTGTTTTGATGGTCCTTCTGTCATGTCTGGGGCAAGGCGTTGAGTCCAGGCTTTGTTACAAAACAAAGTTGGTAAGTACATTCCATATGTACCCAATTAAAAAAGCAGAATTTCTTCAATACAGGAAAATTCCTCCTTCATGTGCTTGGTGTGCTGAAACCAGCCAATGCAATTCTATAGGCACATGCAGTGGATTTGTGCACTGCTGGGGAGGTGGTGACAGCTTCACTGGCCACACTGAAGGAGATGAGATGCAACTCAATCTGGGAGGAGCATTTCTCTCAGTGTGAAAGTAGGCCTACCAATTTGCTCAAAAGGAAATGGAAAGTTAATTCACAGCTTGATGCTAGTATTGTCGTGTCTACGTTTGGGCATGGTGACTCTGATGAACAAATTGCTCCTAATCATACTTTTAAAAGGGCTTTTAAAAATGTTCAACATTCTTGATAGAGCTACTGTGGAAATGGAGACAAGATTCTCTCAGAGAAATGTTGAATTATTGAGGGCCACATTGCTTCTTCTGCCAAAATCAGAATTATTTCTTGATCATTCTTTCCTGAAACCACTTCAGGCACTTGCAGGCACAGAGCAAAACAGCATGAGTTTGCAAAACGAAATGGCTGTGTCAAAAGCAATGTTGATCAAAAAACTGCCAGCTGATGCTAATCTCTCTGAAGCAAGCAAATGCATTCAGCAGTACAAAGAGGCCTTCCCTATGTTGCATTCGTTATATGTCACAGCACTCATCATTGGTGTGTCTTCAGCTGCATGCAAGAACTCTTTCTCTACTTTGAACTGCATTCTCACTCCACTCTGCCGAACAATGCTACATTAAAGGAAGAGAAATTTAGTCATTCTGGCACATGAGAAAAACATCACAGAAAATCTAGACATGAATGAATTTATTTCAGAATTTTCCAAGGGTAACTGCAGACTGGTCCTGTAGATAATATCCAGGTTAAACACTGGAAACTGATATCCTATAGCCTCCCTAATGACTACAATGAGCCACGTTTCTGTTCTTGCTCTCATATGTTGTATACATTTGATTTTATTGATATTTACCTTGTAGATGTAGTTCTATATTTGTTCACAAAAAATAATAATACAAGTTCCATTGCCTTTGTTAATTTTATTGAACAATAGGTTATGATTTATGCCACAATTTTTGCTTTTATATGTTATATAAAACTATGTTCTTATTATTATTTGACCCCCTACAAAAATGGGGGATGGATGGGTGGATATTTTTTGCCCCCCCAGACAAGCCAAATGCCCACCCACACATGATGTTCTGGTCACACCTCTGCATCTGCCATATCCTGAACATCAAGGGCTACCAAATATAGTTTGAACGACTCAATCCATCTCTGCCAGGGAACCGGAGGCTCACCTGGGATGGTCAGGAACGGGTTAGGAGGTGGTAACGTGAACTCAGCCATCCTCGTCTGCCAAAATGTTGTATCCAGACACAAAAACACATCACACACGGGTTTTCCCCAAATGTTTTCTTATTTTTTTTTATTTCAACCTTCTTGTTCCCACAAATCACCAGTTCACCACACCCTCTTTATTACCTTCCTGCCTTGTCTTTTAGTAAATCAGCTAAGTACAAACTCTTAAAGAAACACAGGGTTCAATTCTGGACATAACAACAGGGTGCAAGGCAGGAAACAAACCCCGGGCAGTGCGCCAGCCCACTGCAGGGAGCGCATACACACACACACCAAGCACACACTAGGGACACAATCCATCCATCCATCCATTATCCAACCCACTATATCCTAACTACAGGGTCACGGGGGTCTGCTGGAGCCAATCCCAGCAACACAGGGCGCAAGGCAAGAAACAAACCCCGGGCAGGGCGCCAGTCCACTGCAGAGAAAACTATATGTCCATCTACTAATTGCAAACTTGTGTAACAGTCTGAGCTAACAGTGAGACTGCTTCTTCCTAACTTCCTAACACTCTGTTTTAGAGATATAACTAAGAAAATTCTATTTCATGTTAACTTACAGGGGGAAAAAGGCCCTACTGTATTATATGGAACTACTGTATGAGGAACGGACATTCGATAGAAACTAAGCAAACACTTATATGAATTTACCATCAAACATTAGCTTTCTAAGACTGGCTCTTACAATGTGTGTATGTATGGATGTAACACCAAGAGAAATTTCAACCAGCCATCTTGCAATAAAGTTTAATATATGGATACAAAAGAAATCTTTACTGTATAGATAGCTACATAGCACAGTAATGACAGATTATGAAAACTTGCAGTTCTTTTAAAATTAAGATCCTAGTGGTATTTTATAAACCTTCTATTGCATATTCATGATTATTTATGGAATGTATTATATATTTAAAAAAGTACTGTATGAGATGTTTTGGGAACCGAAAATAGTTCCCTTTTATTGCATCTCTCTGAAGAACGACTTTCACACTTTTATCTGTTAACTGCATCATGCCCACACGTACTATGACAGATGGGAAAAAGGAGAGAAAGGAACGCCAATAGCTGGTTACATCTTGGGGTCTCCAAGTCTCCAACTCAACAGTCACAAAGTGCACCCATGAAACAGGCACCCATAAGAAAGCCCTTATTGACAAAACAGTACGGCCATGTAAGGGCTACTGGGAAGGGCTGCCAAAAGAAACCCTTACTGACAAGAAGAAACAACCTTAAGCAGCTCTGAGCCTGTACATGGTGATGTGCACCCTACAAGTAAAGAAATTGATTAAAAATAAACTGAATTGAAGCAGCTGAAGATTGCCAAATATGTTTGGGACTTTGATTGAGGGCAGTTACTTTGGGTAGGCAGGACACTCTACTCGGTACATTTGATATCAGAAGAGGAATGCAATAAAAGTAACCCTTTATCAACAATGGAACCATTGTAAAGATTAATGGAGTCGTAAAGTCTAGCAACTATCAGAATATTCAGGTCAAATATTCTGCCTCTTGCCAGAAAGCTGCAATTTGGTCACAGGTGGACCTTCTCGCAGGACAAGGGCACCCAAATCATATTTGTTGTATACAGGGGGCAAAGTACAGACCTAAGGACATGAATGACCTAAAGAATATCTGCTAGCTAAAACAGTCCAATGTCCCCTTCTTAGTATCCTTTGTATTATGCACAATGAATGGACTCAGACATTTAGACAAAATGCAAAGTAACCGGAGTCCGCACACAATACAGCCTTTTAAATCATTGCTTTCTTTTCTGAAGGAACATAGCTACCCAACACCCCTATCATCCATGTGATAACATATTTACATAAAAATACTTAAATAAAAAAACTTAAAAGAAGTGGTGAGGTGGCCTTCTGCTGTTATGTATCTAAAATCTGGAATAGCTTGCTAATAGGAATTCGCCGGGCTGATACGGTAGAGGACTTTAAAAAACTGCTGAAAACACATTACTTTAACATGGCCTTCTTATAACTTCACTGTAATTAAAATCCTGAAACTCTGTATCTCCAACTCATTATAGTAACTATTCATGGTGGCTTTTAAATCTGTACTAACCCCTACTCTCTCTTCTGTTTCCTCTTCTGGTGTCCTTTTGGTGGTGGCTTGTGCCACCACCATCTACTCAAAATCACCGTGATGTTCCAACAATGATGGATGGATTAAAAGCCAGAAGTCTGTTTGACTATTAACATCAAGTGACTCCGTGAGGACCCGAACTACAAAGAGGACTATTTCATTTATGTTAGGTAGAATACCCAGAGGGGACTGGGTGGTCCCGTGGCCTGGAACCCATGCAGATTTTTTTTTTTTTCTCCAGCCGTCTGGAGTTTTTTTATTTATTTATTTTTCTTTCTGTTCACCCTGGCCATCAGACCTTACTCCTTTTCTATGTTAACTAATCTTGTCTTATTTTACTTTCTTATTTTGTCTTTTATTTTTCTTTTCTTCATTATGTAAAGCACTTTGAGCTACTTTTTGTATGAAAATGTGCTATATAAATAAATGTTGTTGTTGTTGATGTTAAAGTTTGTATGATTTCAAATCAGTCTTTCACCTCACTATTGAGGAATAGTAGCCTGCTTTTGTTTGCTTTAATTCGGACACATTGGCTGGTTTGTGAGTGTGAACAGGTTGTTTCAGGTCCTGCCACAGTATCTTTACAGGGTCCAAGTCAGGACTTTGACTAGGCCTCTCCAAAGCTTTTATTTTGTTCCTTCTGAGCCATTCAACTGTAGACTTTTTTTCATTTTTCCATTGCATAACTGAAGTACTCCACATCTCCAGGTCATGGAAAGATAACCAGACACTTAAGAATATTCTGTGTAGAAGTGCAGAATTCATGGTTTGTTCAGTAACAGCATGTCTTCCAGGACCTGAGGTAGCAAACCATCTACACATCATTACACTGCCACCCCCATGTCTTATCGTAGTCTTACTGTTGAACACTGTACAGTGTCACACACTTATGCATGGGGGACAGTTTATAGGCTCAAATAGTGTTATTTGTCAGCCAGACCAGGGGTTGGCACTTTTACCTGATGCTGTCTCCTCTTATTCCTCTGCAGCAATGACATCTCCACCGGTCCACCCACTGTTGACATCATCACTTCTGGCAAACCCTGCTGACATAATTTCCGGTACCCAGAATCCACCTTACTGCCACATCAGTTCCTGTTTCCCTGACTCCACCTCTTTCTCCTATCCACCACATTTATAGACCTGACTCGACCTGTTAGTCACTTCAGTTGTGAACTCCGCTTATGTGAAGACGCGTTTCTTTTCTTTTGCTGATTTTTCAGTATATGAGGTGGCCATCTCCACACCTTTTTCTGTCTGCTGCCTAATCTTTTTACCACAACAGTCAGATCTCAGATTATAGCAATTTGGTATAATAGAGCACAACTCCCCAAATGTTTTTTTTACATGAATTTCAATTCAGTGACTTCTGTTTTTTTACTTGAAAATTAAACAAAATAGTTTTGACACCGGTGAATATGTAGTGAGGAGTACTACATACTATGGACTTTGTCACCTTTTTCAATGATTTTGTACAGTAAGCTCTTACACAGGTGAATAGCTTTTCCGCAACTGGCTGTTTAGCTGAAGGTAGAAACTGCTACTTGGAATTCTCAGCATCCTACGTATGTTCATTTTGGGGAACCTTCAGTGGTATCTTAGCAGAGACAGTACATGTCACCAGCAGCATGCACAGCTACTCAATAAGTTCTGTAACAGGTAAGCAACTAGACAGACAGCTGTCCATTTAACTGAGGAGCAGAGCATAATTCCCAGTAGTGATGTCACCATACCAGAATTTCAAAGCTTTTTATTAAAGTATCTTCATTATTAAAATGAACAATATTGTGCACTGCGGTGGGTTGGCACCCTGCCTGGGATTGGTTCCTGCCTTGTGCCTTGTGTTGGCTGGGATTGGCTCCAGCAGACCCCTGTGACCCTGTGTTCGGATTCAGCGGGTTGGAAAATGGATGGATGGATAGACAATATTGTGCATTTGTTTGTATTATGTTCAAACATATATACAGTAAATACTAACAGTAAAAACCTTTTTAAAATACTGGTATAATGTATCTGTTAAGTAGTTACCTATGATTTAAGTAAACAGTTATTGGCATTCATAGATACCAAAATACAATACAGGACTTGTTATTTAATGTGTCAAAGAGGTGAGGATCCTCCCAATGTAACAGCAAATGAGGGGTTTATAATCTTGAGAGAATTTCGGCATAGAGTTTATAAAGAATGGTATGATCATAAACTATCTGCTTTATCTAGGTATGTGCACATTTTTAATTTATTTTGACACCTTCTGTCCACTGTGGTGAGCTGGCGCCCTGCCCGGGGTTTGTTTCCTGCATTGTGTTGGCTGGGATTGGCTCCACCAGACCCCCGTGACCCTGTAGTTAGGATATAGCGGGTTGGATAATGGATGGATGGGTCTTCTGTCCAGTAACTGAAAAATACAGCTTAAAATCCATACTAAGTATAAGAATCTAAACATTACTATACACTGCTCAAAAAAATAAGGGAACACTTAATCATCACAGTCTAACACCAAGTCAATTAAGCTTCAAAGATTTCAGTTTGTCCAGTTAGGAAGCATAAGCAATTGTGAATCAACTTTACTTGCTTTGGTGCCAATTAAAGTGGCAACAGGTGCACTGGAGAGGCAACAGCAAGACAAACCCCAAACAAGGAATGGTTTTGGAGGTGGTGGCCACAGGCAATTGCTCTCTCCTTACCCCACCTGACTGATTCTTCTGTAGTTTTGCATTTTGCTAGTGTCTTTGTCACTACTGGTAGCATGAGGTGGTACCAGCAGTTGATTCAGGTTGCACAAGTGTCCAGCTCCTTCAGGATGGCACATCCATATGTATTGTCGCAAGAAGGTTTGCTGTGTCTCCCAGCACAATCTCAGGAGCATGGAGGTGATACCAGGAGACGGGTCATTACACAAGCATGCCTGGACAAGGCCATGGGAGGGTATCAGCAGCATGTATATCACCAGTATGTGCTGCTCTGTGTGAGGAGGAACAGGAGGAGCCCTAAAAAATGACTTCCAGCTGGCTACTAGTGTGCATGTTTCTGATGAAACTATCAGAAACAGACTCCATGAGGGTGCCATGAAGGCCTAACATCCTCTAGTGGTACCTGTGCTCACAGCCCATCACCTTGTTGCCTTAACTGGTATTCACCAGAGAATACACAATTGGCAGCTCCAACATTGGTGCCCCATTCTCTTCATAGATAACAGCAAGTTCACATTGAGCACATTTGACAAATGTGGAAGAGTCTGGAGATGTTGTTTTGAATGATATACAGCCTGCAACATCACCCAGCATAATAGGTTTGGTGGTGGGTCGATGATGGTCTACTGGGGCATATCCTTGAAGGGTCACAGACCTCCAGGTACTAGGCAATGGTATCCTGACTGCTGTTAGGTATCAAGATTAAATTGTCAGAGCAATTGTCAGACCTTAATGGTGGTGTACTGGACCCTGGGTTCCTTCTGGTGCAGGGCAATACCTGGCCTCATGTGTAGACAGTTCCTGGTTGATGAAGGCATGATGCCACTGACTGGTCCACACATTCTCCAGACCTGAATCCAACTGGGAACCTCTGGGATGTTATGTCTTGGTGAGCACCACAGACTGTCCAAGAGCTTACTGATGCCCTGACCCAGGTCTGGGAGGGGACCCTACAGGATACCAACCGTTATCTCATCAGGAGCATGCTCACATGTTGTAATTAGTGCATACAAGCACATGGGGGCTTATACACACTACCATGTCACAATATGAATTACCGTGATAAAATTCACACAAGTTGGGTCAGCCTGTGATTTCAATTTTTGACTTTGATTTTTGGTGTGATGTTGAATTGATTTCCATTGACCAATGTTACATCATTTTGTCTTCAAAGAATTACGCAGTATTACTCAGTAAAGAGTTTTGATTTGAATATTTCACTCATCGTAATCCGATGTGTGATTTAAATGTTCTCTAATTTTTTGAAGCAATGTATATGTACTGTTGAATTAATGAATTCCAAGATCATTCAGGATATTTCTATTTAAATAAACTCTTTAAATCAACATGCTTTTTTGGTTAGTTTGTAATATTTTCTATTATAAGATTTATGTTTGCATCATTAGCTGGTTAACAAAAATATTTCAAATTTCATATATATGAAACTCATGATGCTTTAAATTTCTGTCCGTCCTTTTTAAAACTTTTACAGCTTCATGTGTAAAACTATAATTTCTAGCTTTAAATGAACCGTTTATTTCTGAACTGTGAACAGTCTTTGTTTGCATGTTTTCAATGTTTCTTATGTGAATGATCACATTTTATTACTTATACCTGTGTTCAAATCCAGAATTAGAAAATTACTTGGGCTGTTATTACCTGTGCTCAAAATATTTACTGCATACAGTAACTGTGAGGCAGCATTACATTCTTTAATGAACCATTCAGACACGACTTGTATTTTTTCTTACAGGTTATACTAAGAAGTGGTAATTTGCTTTCAAAAGCCAAACAAGTGACACAATTTTAGTGTGTACAGATTTGTATTTAGCAATGAAGCATGCAGTTGTATTTGTCCTTCTGTGTGTTTCGGCAATTACGCATCTCTATTAACAAGGCACATGTATTAATAGGAAGGTGTGCCTTGTCCTACAAAGCAATGAAACATTAACCTTTTTCTTAACAAATGAAGCAACTTATGTCATTGATGGTGCAGAAAAGCCAAATACCCACTTTGTTTGAGTACTGCATTGATGTTTCCATGACTTTGAACTGCAATTGAATTATTGAATTGTCATCAATGTACCCCTTGGGGTAATTTTTGGCAGGGTGGCCATTTCTGGGTAAATTCACCACTGTTCCAAATGTTTTCCATTTAGAGATAATGGCTATCACTGTGGTGCAGCAACTCCAAGTTCCAACAACTTTTCTGCTCCTCTCTTCTTGAATTTCTTTTGATGGAAGCATAGTGTTCTTCAAGAAGCCATCTGGTGATGACTAGTCTCATGGCCAGAGTTAATATATTATGAAGATTTTACTCAACAGGAATGGCTCCAGTCAGTCTGGCTGTGTTCAATCTAATATGTTTGGTCAGCTGTTTAAGTAACTAAAGCCAATGTTACATTACACAACTTCTAGTCATGCGCTATGTCAGACTTGCAGACTGCAGTTGTCAATCTTATTGTCAGACTATGGTAATTTAAACAACCAAAAAATCGTTGGACACATTGTATTTAGTGATCATGTACCGACTTTCCAGCAAAGTCATACTTGACCTTTTTTCTGACAATTAACAACAGGAAACATGATGGAGCTGGCGCTGTACAAAAGGTTAACAGGTATGGTGAGTTCACCTTTTTTCTTCTTTTTTCATTCCGTTGTGGTATGTAAAACATGAGATATCAGACAGACAAGTCTCTCATCCGTTTGTGAGGTCCTACTTCTCATTACTACATTATATGAATTGTACTTTTAGATGAGAATTCATTGGTTGTAGCTCTCATGCAACTCATAGCTCACTCCTATGACAAAAGACAAAATCAAATCTGTTTGACTGTATCAGAGTGAGACATTGGGCATGTCACATTATGCAACTGAGCCTTCGACTTATATTATGTGAATGAGGGCTACAACTGAAAATCAAGGGAAAAGTCACATAATGTGGTATTAGCCTAAAGGAATACCCTTTATCTAACATTATATTTTGTCCAAAGATCTGAAGCATCTTATTTTGACAAATATATAAAAATAAAGGATATCAGGGAGGAGGCAATAATATAACATTGCTGCCTGACAGCTCTATAGCTCTGGGTTTGTATCTTGACCGGTTTGTGTGAAATTTAAATATTCTCACTACATCTGACTTTATTTTCTTTCTTTTGTCTTGTAATAAATCTATCAAAAATAATGATATCTAATAATAATTAAATCACTAGTAGAAACGTATATAAATAAATTCATGATGATCAAAGGGAAGTTAGCTTTTTATGTTTGTGCATGACTCAATAGCATCAAAATTTCTACCTGTATTATTGGAATGAATGAGATCGAGAAACAAAACACCCAGAGTACATCTGTGAAATATGCTGTATTCCTCCCTCTGACCATAACAACTCAGAATGTGCAACAGCCTCATTTTGCAGTTAAAAATAAAACTTACAAACTTATACACACAATAATGACATGCTATGAATTGCACAACAATCCATCATTATATAATTCCATGTGATGAACTAACTTGCTTAGTGCCACAGATTGATATCTCTCTGTTATTAAAAAAAAAATCTTGGAAAGCTTGGAAGGAGACGTGATTTTCTTGGAGACACTAACGTCCCACGAGACAAGGCAGTGAAACAAAAGGACGGCGGGTGTACAGGCTTTTAAATGTTTGAAGCGCTGCGCCACATGCAGATCACACAGCACGGCAGCAGCAAGCCAGTAGCAATGAGGAGGTAAAAAAAAAGTATTTGCTTCCCATTGTATCACTGTTTAAGAGGGGATTTCGGAGGTGTGACCGTATCTCCTTAGTGTTTTTATTTTTTCACAATATACATCTTTTTTACGATTTGAATGTAAATGCTAAATGTTTCAAATTGTAATAATAGCTGCAATTTAGTATTAATAATCCTAAAACAAGGAAACAGCTTTTAGATTTTAACTAAACATTTAATATTGAGGAGTTTTACCTTCCAAGTGTAAAGGAACCACTTTTGATGCATTTCCCTCCAAACAGGAGTTTGAAAATAAAGTATAATATACATTGCACCTCTCATCCCCTCCTTACAGAGATGCACTTTGCGTTGAATTATCTAAAATCAGCAAAGAACTATTTCTTTGAAAATTGAAATCATATATAAAATATACTGTACAAAGCAAGGTAGTATTAGGTTTGTTTTGTCTTATAAAAAAAAGAAAAGTATGATTGACAGAAAACAATCTGCACATTGTCTGGATCAAGGCTCAGGTGAATCTTACCCTTTTATTTGAACAAACAAAAGCATGACTGTAATGGTTTATGTGTGAATGGACTAAAAGTAATATGTACAATGTATTAGTAAAGATCTATTTATTTGAATCTGTGGATCAAAAAATAAACAAGCATTAAAATAATTTCATGTTGGGTGAAGACACTGTAACCATGTATTTTTGTTTCCTGAATACAAAGTTAATAATTTGACACTGGCGTAAGTAACAAGCAAATTAGTCGTCTTCACTGTCTAGATTAGCAGGATTAAAATCTGGATCATCATCATCTTCTAATTCTAAATCATCCATGTCTTGGAATAAGGACTCATCCACTTCCACATTATTGCCAGCTACAAAGAAAAAAATAAAACAAAATCATAAATATGTGCACACTATACTCTTTACACTTAAAACAAACTTTAAAATTAAAGCATCTTATTTTCGTACCTTCTTCCAGAAATTTGATATCAGAAGTATCCAGATCATGGTCTCGCTCAAAAAGTTGCTTTCCTAATAAAAAGAGGAGTGTCAACATTACTTTGTTTACATGCCATTAAACTGTTAATTTCAAAAGGTGCCATGTTATGGTACAATGAAAAATATTGTGTCATACAATTGCTGCATCTCAGAAAATAAAAAATACTCAAAATATTACAAAAAAAGAGAAGAGTTTAGTGTCCATGGAATCTCTTTGATTAACTATTAGCTAATCTACCTCTATTATTAACAGTTGTTAAGGTTTCTGCTTTAAATACATGACACAATAGTACAGGGTATTTTTGGGAGTTTTTTTCTTGTCTTTTAAGGGAATCAATGCTCAGGGGCTGTCACAAAACATGGCTTGTTAAAAGCCCATTGGGTGATTTTGAGCTATATAACAAAAATTGTTGTTATAGCAAAAAAGTGCTTCCTTACACTCTTAAGTGTACGTTTCTTTAATTTTCCATATTTGATGGTGCCATCGCATATACAATTCACAGCTTAACAATACATTTTATTTATATAGACCTAAGCACCTAAATGCTTTTATACTGATGTTATCTTACAAAAAGCCATCATAAAAAAACTTTAACAGTAATATAAAAAAAAAATAAACACCAAGGAGAATATTTTTCTAAACTCAGTGTTGACTACATGCATTTTACTTTCTTTGAGTAAATGACAATTTCTTCCCTTGATGTTTCAATTTTAAGAAACAGAATTTAGCTGCTTACTAAGGTGATTTATAAAATGTGTCCTGAATAAACATCCTGAATAAAACAGTCGATTGAAAAAGGCAGCACAAAAAAAAAAAAAAGAGTTAAGACTATGCTGTTATGGCATAAAATGCAATCAGTGTTTCAGAGCTAGGATTGCTGTTTTATAAAAACTTCAAACTTTAAAAGTTCAAAGCTCAAGCTGTAGATTGAATTCAAAATAAACAGTAGTCTTTCAATGAAAGTTCTAAAAGCACATGCCAAATTTTGTGACCTTCCGAGCAGTTGTTTGTCTGTTATTGGTATCAGCTTCACAAATTATGAACTTTAAAAGTTCAAAGCCAAACAACTGGAATATGTACAAAAAGTAATCAGCTCTTAGGTCTGACATACAGGTGCTGGTCATAAAATTAGAATATCATGACAAAGTTGATTTATTTCAGTAATTCCATTTAAAAAGTGAAACTTGTATATTAGATTCATATATTACACACAGACTGATGTATTTCAAATGTTTATTTCTTTTAATTTTGATGATTATAACTGAAAACTAAAGTCCCAAATTCAATATCTCGGAAAATTAGAATATTGTGAAAAGGTTCAATATTGAAGACACCTGGTGCCACAATCTAATCAGCTAATTAACTCAAAACACCTGCAAAAGCCTTTAAATGGTCTCTCAGTCTAGTTCTGTAGGCTACATAATCATGGGGAAGACTGCTGACTTGACAGTTGTCCAAAAGACGACCATTGACACCTTGCACAAGGAGGGCAAGACACAAAAGGTCATTGCTAAAGAGGCTGGCTGTTCACAGAGCTCTGTGTCCAAGCACATTAATAGAGAGGTGAAGGGAAGGACAAGATGTGGTAGAAAAAGTGTACAAGCAATAGGGATAACCGCACCCTGGAGAGGATTGTGAAACAAAACCCATTCAAAACTGTGGGGGAGATTCACAAAGAGTGGACTGCAGCTGGAGTCAGTGCTTCAAGAACCACCATGCACAGACGTATGCAAGACATGGGTTTCAGCTGTCGCATTCCTTGTGTCAAACCACTCTTGAACAAGAGACCGCGTCAGAAGCGTCTCGCCTGGGCTAAAGACAAAACTGCTGCTGAGTGGTCCAAAGTTATGTTCTCTGATGAAAGTAAATTTTGCATTTCCTTTGGAAATCAAGGTCCCAGAGTCTGGAGGAAGAGAGGAGAGGCACAGAATCCACATTGCTTGAGGTCCAGTGTAAAGTTTCCACAGTCAGTGATGGTTTGGGGTGCCATGTCATCTGCTGGTGTTGGTCCATTGTGTTTTCTGAGGTCCAAGGTCAACGCAGCCATCTACCAGGAAGTTTTAGAGTACTTCATGCTTCCTGCTGCTGACAAACTTTATGGAGATGCAGATTTCATTTTCCAACAGGACCTGGCACCTGCCAAAGCTACCAGTACCTGGTTTAAGGACCATGGTATCCCCGTTCTTGATTGGCCAGCAAACTCGCCTGACCTTAACCCCATAGAATATCTATGGGGTATTGTGAAGAGGAAGATGCAATACGCCAGACCCAACAATTCAGAAGAGCTGAAGGCCACTATCAGAGCAACATGGGCTCTCATAACACCTGAGCAGTGCCACAGACTGATCGACTCCATGCCACGCCGCATTGCTGCAGTAATCCAGGCCAAAGGAGCCCCAACTAAATATTGAGTGCTGTACTTGCTCATACTTTTCATGTTCATATCTTTCAGTTGGCCAACATTTCTAAAAATCCTTTTTTTGCGTTGGTCTTAATTCATATTCTAATTTTCCGAGATACTGAATTTGGGACTTTCATTAGTTGTCAGTTATAATCATCAAAATTAAAAGAAATAAACATTTGAAATACATCAGTCTGTGTGTAATGAATGAATCTAATATACAAGTTTCAGTTTTTAAATGGAATTACTGAAATAAATCAACTTTGTCATGATATTCTAATTTTATGACCAGCACCTGTACATCATTGAATGCCTAGTCTCCAGTCTTTCTTTGACAGACTGTAGCTTTTAGACAGGAGTAGATGATTTCAGACAGTGCTCAAAGTCCTTTGGGTGTTTTGACCCTTAACTATAATGCCCTCCAGTTGGCAGAATGGTAATGGTGGCCAAATCACTGCCCATCAGCTCCTGGCCTCCCTTTTATGGCAGTGCCAACCACAGGCTTATACTGCTGTTTACCCCAGCATGAGAGCTGCTGTATTTCTATTTTTTTCATTTTGATCCCATAAGCATATTCCATGTCACTTCTGCTGGGAATCCTCTATATTTTGCCTTGACTGAGAATATCAAGACCTATCAATGCTTGCCTTCACATTCATGGACCAGTTCCTGGTGGCTTTCTTTTTCATGATCTTCACCTCATGGAGAACTTAATTCAATTACGATGCTCTCCCTCTTCCGCTCAGACCAGATGACCACATCCATCCTTAGGGATGTTTGAGCATCTGGGGTGGAACTGCAGATTCCTTGTGAGTTCCATCCTCATCTACCACTCCCTCTCCTAGACCTATGTAATCCAATTTATGGTTGCCAGCACTGGACACAAAGCAGGAAACAGCTCTGGACTCTGCACCAGTCAATAGTGGGGCCTTCTCACTCAAACCCACATTCATGCAGGGCCAATTTAGAATTGATAGTTAACCTAACATGCATGTCTTTTGGAATGTATAAGGAAAACTGAAATACCCTGAGGAAATCCCACACAGACACAAGGGAAAATGTCAATGTGGAGTCTGCACAAGATTTGGGCATGGAGTTTTGAATTTGAATCCAGGATTTTTAATCTGTGTGGCAACAACATTTAAACAATGAGGCACTGTGCTACTTTCCCCTGTTACTTCCGTATACATGAATAATCAAGCAGCGTGTGCTACCAAGAGGCAGGATTTATCATTTATTGATTCGCCCTTTTTTCTTCAATGATATACTTGCTACCTTACATCGAAGTTTTCACACTATGAGTACAACTTACATATTTTCCCTTACAAAACATTGATTATGATGAAAACAATTCATTATGTCAAAGCAGCGTGTTTTCTTGAAATTCACTAAATGAAAAACAACTCTTTTAAATGCACCATATGATTTGCTAACACATCTGCCAACATCTAAGGTTACTGGTCTTTTATCTAATTAAAATATACAGAGAAGTAATCTACAGTAGTATGCAAATATCTATGTTAGGAGCACAGTGATGCAGTGGTTTGTACTGCTGCCTCAAACATCCAGGTTATCCAGATAAAGTGTGGCGTGAGTACATTATTGTGTGTCCACATAGATTATTCTCGGGATACCACAGGTGCAATGTGAGTAAGTACAAATATGTCCTGAAAAGGCCACAACCCATGACCAAGAAATGGATTAAGCAGGTTTGATAATAGAAAGATCATTGTCCTGGAGGGCTGCAGTGGCTTTGCAGAGGAGAGGAGATGAGCATATTGGGAGAAGGATGCTAAGGACAGAGCTGCCAGGGAACAGGAAAAGAGGAAGGCCTAAGCAAAGGTTTATGGATGTGGTGAGGGAGGACAAGCAGGTGGTGGGTGTAACAGAACAAGATGCAGAGGACAGGAAGATATGGAAGAAGATGATCCGCTGTGGCAACCCCTAACAGGAGCAGCCAAAAGAAGAAAGGAAAGATTAGAAACTGAGAAACTCTACATAACCCACCCTGTAATGTGAATAAGGGTTTTAATTTTAAACTCATACAATACTTGCAAATAAAACAAATAATAATCAAAGTAAAGAGACTATATTTATTAACAGTTCTGTGAATTATGATTTGATGCATACTGTTCTACATCACAGAAACTGGGATCACAGAGTGGAAATAAATGACTGTACAGATAATGTAGTGAAAACAAAGCTAAAGAGAGATCACCACTACATAATATTATGGAATTCCATAAATTGTAGAGGGAAAAACAACATTCACTGAAATTTCAAAAACTGTTTTCACATACCAGTAAGCTTGCATTTTCCAGACTGCTCTTCTTCTTTTTGACTTTTCCTTTTCAGCTCAAACATCTCAAGTTCAAATTTAGCTTTCCAGGAAAGAAAGTTTTCAATATTAACTGGAGTTCCATGGAATACCACCTACAACAGAAAACATGTTTTATTAACAGCAAATTTACTTACTGTGGATTTTGATATAATGTATCTTCAACATAAATGTAACAAAATGCTGAATAATTATATGTACTATTTTCTTGGGATATTTTTAAACAATTGTTAACACAGCATACTTTGTAATCTTCTACTCATTATCCCACTGTAAAAAAACACAGTGTGCAAATTAGTAATGTAAGCACATTTTGAACAAGTTGAATAACTGGGTTTCTGCTACCGACAGGCAAATAATTTAATGCATGTTGTGCATCTTAATCAAACTTCAAAGTAATTCCTATGAAACAAGGTACCATGAAGCAGCTCGGTTCTAAAAATGCTGAAGATTCCTATAGTTCTTTTTTCTCTTAGTTTAACTTTTAAATGAATTGATTAAAAATGCTATATGTGAACAAGGTTTATTGAGCAGATATTCAGCATAGCATTGCAAATGAACAGGACACTAAATATTAATAGAAGATCATGACTGCCACCTAGTGTTCAGTTTCCAGCAAATAAATTAAAATTGTGTATTGACACAAAATATGATTGAGGAATGGACTAACTCTGCAAAGATCACAGTATCCTCGACAAAGTCAAGATCAGTAAATCTGTCTTCACCAACAGATACTTCACAGTCGCAGGACCCCACGACCCTGCCCAACCCCAGTTCATGCAAGTACTGAACAGAGCAGGAGCAAGGACACAGTAGTATTCTGACGAACCCCAGAATCAACTGGGAAAAAAAGCAGAGGTTCCCCCTCCACTCTGCACAGCACTCACAGTACCAGTTTACAGGCCGGCCACAATATACAGCAACCTTGAAGGGAGCAAAAATACACAGTAGTAAAAAGTATTTAATGGCTTACTGTAAGTACGCCACAGAGGAAAGCTTCTGGAAACATATTTATTCTGATAAGTTCAAATAAAAATGCTTTATAAATCTTCCTCTCTCTTTCTCTCTTACATCCTGATACAATAATTTCACAAACTGCTTTACATTTGTAAATTCATTAGTCAATAGTATCTTTTGCTGTAGTATCATACATTTCTTTGCTTAATCACCATTGATAATTGTACTATGTTAAAAACTTGTATTTTACTTTTTAGGATAGGTACATATAATAAAGTCCCTATGTTTTTTACAAACCTTTTCAGCTTCCTCTGCTTCCTTCTCTTTTCGTTTCTTTTCTTCCTCCCATCGATTTTTTATCTGATCTACTATTTCATTTAATTTCTCCTGCACTGCAGTTACAAGTGTAAAAATCATTACCATACTTTGTTTTATCTATAAAAAAAAAGAAAAAAAAAAGAGAGATTTAATAGAATAGGAAGAAGAATGTTGGCTTTAAATACACAGTACAAGTTATTTTTCTTTCTCATTTAATTACATCCATCCATCCATTTTCCAACCCGCTGAATCCAAACACAGGGTCACAGGGTTCTGCTGGAGCCAATCCCAGCCAACACAGGGCACAAGGCAGGAACCAATCCTGGGCAGGGTGCCAACCCACCACAGGACACACACAAACACACCCACACACCAAGCACACACAAGGGCCAATTTAGAATCGGCAATCCACCTAACCTGCATGTCTTTGGACTGTGGGAGGAAACCGGAGTACCCGGAGGAAACCCACGCAGACACGGGGAGAACATGCAAACTCCACGCAGGGAGGACCCGGGAAGCGAACCCACATCTCCTTACTGCGAGGCAGCAGCGCTACCACTGCGCCACCGTGCCGCCCCTCATTTAATTACATTGTAATTATATTTAAAAATAAACATTTAAAGCCTACAAAGATAACTTGAATCAAGCTTAAATGTCTACATGGTAGCATTGGGCCACAGTAATTTATTGATATTGCACTACTAGTATGTACTGCGTTAAAAATCTCTCTTGCTATACATATACTTGATGATAATACTCATGCACATAAACAAAAACATTTTTGCCATATCTCTGCACAGCATCTATTTCAAGTACAACTACTGTTTTGCATATTGAACAAGTTCCAGTTTCAAACATCTTTTGGAATATGTCCAAAAAAATCATGGGCACAATTGCCAACCTGGCTCATAAATTTGAAGCATTTTGTAGAAATTGTATAACATACCATTTTATTTCAAAGCACTGAAATGTGATTTTTTTTTTTTACCCAATGTGACATTGTTTCATATTACAAAAAATGCCACTAAAGGAAATATGTTAATAACACTGAAAATGCTCCAATTTTTTAACAGGTTATTCGGGCGACGCTAGTGATCAGGATTTTGACTAGGCCATTGTAGTACATTAACTTGTTAGTTAAGTCAAGGTTAGTCTAGCCTTGTAATTAGGATTACTGTCCTGCTGGAAGAGTTCTGAAAAAGGCTATCATGCAGTATTTTCCACAAAGGCAAAATTCCTGCTTTGGAAAAACAACCTCATACCATAATGCTATCACCAGCCACATAAGAGTTCTTAATAAAATTGACCAGAGCATCTTTACTCGAGTCTCAATTTCTAAAAACTGTAGTTCCTTCAAAGCGAATGTTGTCCTCTATATGGCTTAGCTCACAAGTCACCATATCTTGAACAACATTTTCTAGGTAGCACTGGGGTGGTCTAACATCACTTCCACTTCCTGATAATTGAATCAATAGTGTCAACTGGGACAACCAAACACCTAGATATCACTGTGTACTCTTTGCATAACTTACGCATCTATTATTTTATCTCTATTTTTTTTTTTGCAATGCTCTTTAGCCTTCATTTTCACAACTATCCTTCAGATTCACAACCTGAGTAATGATCCCTTATGGGGGTTTTAATTCAGAAAATGTGGCAGGTATTTTAATGACTCACTGGTGTAGGCCAGCTGTAAGGCAACTGTATGCTCAATAAGCAATTGTGTTTCACCTGCGTAAATTTACAGCTTACTCAACACAATAATGGAATATTTATAGTAACAGCAGATTTCCTTTCTTTTTTGTCTTATGATTTTTATAACAACGCCACACTAAAAAATACATTTTAAGAGCTTTGAAATAAAATGAATATAGAGATCAAAATTTCACTTTTATAATGCGGTAAAATTAAGAGGATTAATCTGAATGCTTTTTCAAGGCTCTGTGTAACATACTATTTATCAAGCATGATTAAAATAGTTACCACTTCAAACTGAAGTTCGTATTTGTTTAAATAATTAAAGCTACAAATACAGAAACACAAAAAATAAAAATGGCAATTGTTTTTTCATAAAACATTTCAAGACAATAAAATGTCTCCACTGTCATATACAGAAAAAACTCATGACAATTTATGGAAAACCAGCGTTGTCTCAGTGTTTACAGGAAAGAGACTTAGAAAATGCATCACAAACAGCAGATGAACATTAATTGTTTGAGATAAACATTATAACATCTTTAATAACTTATATAATGTTTCAAGAAATATAATAGAGCCTTTTGTGAACTAAATCACAGGACGTACAATTTAAAGAATGTACTTCCATAGCCTCCTTTAATGGTGCAAACCAGATATCTCATTGTTTCATGTGATTAAAAGATAGTATTAATGTGTCAAAGTCCACAGCATAAATTAGTATACACAAATGGCAAAGGAAGTCACTTCTGCACATCTGAAATACTAGAACACACTCACTATACTAAATGCAATACTGCAACTTGCACATCAACTGAACAGACGAGTGGCTAATGTCACCTATTTGGCTCTAAACTTCAGTTTATGTCTTAATCAATGAGAAACCTGCATTAATAATGATGTCTTGGAGTCAAAGAACTGAAGAGGACTTGGACCGGAAACACACCATAGAGAACAGGTCCAATAATGGAACAATGTGTGTCCTGTCTACTAGTATTACTTTGAGACAACACCATAATTAGCAGGGACAAAATGATCATCTAGGGCACAGGTGGGCAAAGTCAGTCTAGGAAGGCTGCAGTGGTTGCAGGTTTTTGTTCCAACCCAGCTGCTTAATTGAAAATCAATCCTTGTCAATTATTTAATTTCATAGCTTGCTAGTGCTTTAACTTTGCCATTTCAACTCATTCTCATATCCTAGAATTTTTTTCCTTTCTAAGGATACCATCCAAATGATTTGAAGTCTAAAACAGACGAGTTATTTTCAGTACTTTACTTTTTTCTCTTCACTTTCCTTCCAAGTATTTAATTAAACCCAATAGTGCACGATAAACACACACAGGTGTAAATGGAAACAAGCTAAATGGAGGAATGCTAGTTCCTTTTGTCATTTGCATCTGATTGCTAATTAGGAGCAATTAAAGACCAAAACTACAGCTGTTTAAGATGAAAATAAACAATAAGGGTTCAAAATCTTAACGAGTGAGACAACTACAGTGATGCAGACGTGTTACTTGAGCAATAAGTGCTCCTTATTAAGCAATTGGGTTGGAACAAAAACCTGCAGCCACTGCAGCCCTCCAGGACTGAATCTGCCCACACCTGATCTAGGGGATAATGTCATCTGTATAAGGATCTCGCAAGGAAAGATGCCATAACACAATTCTTGTGTAATAAATTCTGTGCCATAATAAAGGATCCCAACTACCTTAGAAATGAACTGTTCTTAAGGCTGGTCATACCATAGCATCATACTTCATACCGCCACGTTTCGAAATACTGTTATTAAGAAATATTGTTTTCCTCTAGGCTACATGTATCATGAATAGCTGAAACTAAAGTGATCATATGTCTTATCTACCTTCACCATGAGTGATGAATGTTGTATTTTTGCACAGCAGGCTATATACACTGTTATCTACTGTTGTATCTTTGATACTGCAAGGTACCATATGCATAACTTATGGTAGCTGTACTTACCCTTTCATTAGTTGAAGTCTTTTGTTCTACTTACTTATTTTCAAGAGACCAAGTTTAAATAATTATTTCAATGTAATTGTAACTAACATTAAATAAAACAGTTACAACCAACATTTTATTCTTTATCTATTACTACAATATTTCTAACCAGCAGAATGTCAGAACTGTCTTATTACCTGTTGCTGTATTAACGTCAAAATTTCTGCTATGTCCCTGTCTTCCAAATTTTCTTGACTGAAAATTTCATAAAGAGGAGGTTCATCTGGATATTTCTGTACATATGTAAACTTGAAAGTTGCTTGAACAGCTGAAAGGAATTGTACAATTGTAATTAATATCAGAATTGCATTATTTTATAAAAGCAAAAGAAATAAAGGTATTTGTATCCCAGGAAATATTAGGATAGTACATTCTCTTTTCTCTCAGCTGAAGTATGGTAACATTGATATTTGCAATCAATAAAAAATTTGAATGAATGAACCAAAGGACTCAATGATCAACAATGTTTGCATATTGTTGTGAATTCAGTTTCAGCAACTGTCATTAACACTTTTGTATTTGCTTAAAAACAGACATGTGAATCCCGAATTGTAATAACTTCACAAAATAAGAACAGAAAAATCACTATTAAAAATTGATCTTAAAGCTAGTATCAATGAGAATAATACAACTATCAACCACAGTGTTTACCCAACACCAGAGGCACAGGTTGTGATTAAATAATTAAATCATTCATAAACAGATAATTTCTCAAGTAAAAATCAAATGAACAGTTACATTTACAGTATATTGTATTATAGTGAATTGTGTCAAAAATAACATCACTCAGTAACCATTTAAAGCAGACTCAGAAAAAAAAGAAAGAAGAGGTGAATGGAAAAAATAGTAATGCAGAGCCAACAGAAGGTAGTTTTTACTTACTTTCATCATTTTCCCCTGCTTCAGAAGTTACAGTAATTGTGAAGCTAGCTGGACTTTCTGACAACACTTGAGGAAAAAAAAAAAGATTAAGAATTTTAGAAACAATAAATGTTGACTTTATATAATGAACTCTGAAGTTATCTTGACCATAATTTTCTCGTACTGTACAAGGCAATGCACAGTACAGTGATTTAGAAACATCATATCTGAAAAAAGCAGTTTACAAGTTCAGAATGTTAGAGTGAAGCTAGATAATTTTATAGCAATACAACTTCTGAAAGTATTAAGACTGGAGATGGTCCCTCAATCCCCTCTCAACCACAGCACGAAGCATACAGGTATATGTTTAATAGTGTAAGTAAGGTACATATATTCTAGAAAATGTACATGATGTATAATCCTTTCCTGCAGAAATCACTGTAACACAGTCAAAAATATCAAAATTAGAACATATCTATGAGGCATGCTATGGATATTAAATGAAGAAGTTACACTCTGTAAACTACTAAAGAAAGAAAACTGAAGGTTTATTTCCAAAATGGATAACCAACTTAACATTTTACATTAAATGTATTTAACAATAATTACTTATTCACATTAGATCTGTTTATCTTACAAATCACCAAAACAATTACACATTACTTTATGAAAAATAATTGTACCATGTGAATTAGTAAATTACATTATAGTAATATTAGTACTAGCAATTTTCTGGATGTTAAAAGTACTTTCAACTACACACTATCATTTTTCAACACAGCACAACAATCATTCAAAGGTTAATACAAACAATGAATACAGGTAGAGGCCTATAAACACATCTGACCTCCTTAAGATATCCTTAATCCTTAAGGTATTAAAAAGTAGTATGGAGACAGTGTAGTGCACTGATTAATGCTACTGCCTCACAACTATATGAGAAGTCTGCAGTCTGTGGAGTATTCAGTGTTTTTGAAACATGTAAAAGTCAGTATAATGGCAAATGCAAGTTTGTTCTGTGATGGTGCGTCACTCTATTCCTTTCTGCATCTGTGAACTTTGTAAGCAGGCCAGGAAGTTGTTGGATAGAGGCTTTATTTCTTTCACTGCTCATTTTACTCCCTGTAGTTATTAAAGGAAGCACCTGTGTTCCATCATCATTTTGCTAAGTTACACTGAAACATGTCATCATTCTGTGTATAAGTGTACAATAGAGAAATAAGTGCTCTCAATTATTATTTAGTTTGGATTTTTCAGTGGCTACATGCAAGATACAGGGCACAATAGCTGAAATCCCATTGACATAGTACTATCAACCAGTAGAAATACTAGTATTTAACCTTCATCTTTGTGTACACCAGGTAAAATTAAATATATATTCTTGAAGTGTGAGCAATGATCTTTCTGTTTTGACATCATTCTTTGAGTTTTAAGTGATTTAATGTATTCTGAAGGTTGAGACAGTGGTGACAGTTTGGCCAGCATTTTTAAACACCATGATGTGATATGTCATCATCCTTCACTAACATTTTTTTGAAGATGTTACAAAGGGCAAAACAGTCCTCCTTACTTCAACACTGATACTGTGACTTAATAAATCCAACTTTCTATTTTCTTTTATAGCCTTCAAATTGACCAGGAAAGAACTTAATGGTTATGTTAGCATGGCACCGGAAGTACTCTCGGGTCGGTTTTTAAAAACAGACTCATCAACCCTACCTAAGGGTGTCTGGAGTTGGGAATGGAAGTGATGGCAAAGATTTACTTGGGAAAGAAAAACATGGAGAAGAGAATGGAACTGGAGAATAAGTTGGAAAGAGCTTCACAATGAATTTATTTATAGTGGAAAGCAAGGAAATAGATTTTTTTTTAAACAAACTATGGCTTTATGGTAATTCACATGCTCCTCGGGAGACATAAAATCTAAGTTTCCTATTGAGAAATTTAACATGAGCACATACACCAAAATTGACCAAATTGTTAGAAATCAATACTACCTAAATTTGCAGAGTTGTGCTGTTACACTGATCTTTCAACTCATTCAATAATTTAAATTAATAAGAATAAGAAAACACGAACACCTAGAAATTACATTTTTGTGAACAAATTACATTAACTAGATTCTGAAGTTCAGGGGGAAAAAAAATTTTTTTTGTCAGTTTCTTTTTAGTGCAGACTGATAACAAATCAAAACTGACAAAGTGGTATGCAAGATAAAACAAATTAGAACTTCAAAAATCCCTGAGCACATAAAACTAGCTTTATTCTGGGTTTGGGGTTGGTTTAATGGCATCCCAAATTTGCCACTATATAAAAATACTTAGAGAATAAAGAAAAGAGTGTTCTTTCAGCTTGATGCTGGCCAGGTTAAAAAAGTTAAAAAGCCACATCTCTTTAGTAAACTCTGGCAAGGGTTTTCAAACCACCATCCCACCAAATTCAGCAAAAGAGGTGGCCAAAGGAAGTTCGGGGAAGTCTCCAAGAGACCCAGGATAATTTCAAGATATTTAGAAGGAAGTCTTGTCACTGATAACGTCAAAGTGTAGGAGTCAACCATCTGAAAAAGACCGCAGAATATTTTGCTAATAGCAACATAAGGAAAAAGTCTCTGTCCTCCAAAACGGATAAAAAAAAACAAAAAAACCCATAATACATGTGTACACCTGAAGTATGGTAGACAGCACCTAAGAGAAAAAAAGGACTAGTGGAACAATGTGCTCTGGATGGATAAGATAAAGTTAGAGGTGTTTGGCCACAATACCAAATGTCTTGTCTGACTAAAACACCCTCATACAAGCTGTAAAGTGTGGTGGAAGCATTATAGTTTGTGGCTACTTTCCTGCTACAGGACCTGGCCAGCTTGCCAGACTCAGTTCAACACTGTGCCATAGACTGTAAATATAAGCGAACCTTGCCACAATCAATGACCCATAACACTCAAAACAAATCCACAAAATAATACTTCAAAAATATTAAATTGAGGGTTATAGAAAAGTTAGAGTGGAGTTCTTACCTCCACATAAATACCATGGGGGGACTTGAAATGGGCAGTATATGCAAGAAAGCTGTCAAAACATGACACAGTTGAAGGGAGATGACTGACACACAATTGGAAGAACTGCTCGTTACTTATGTTTTCACATCAGTCAGTCAGTCATTCAAGCACACACTAGGGACAATTTAGGATCGCCAATGCACCTAACTGGCATGTCTTTGGACTGTGGGAGGAAACCCACGCAGACATGGGGAGAACATGCAAACATCACGCAGGGAGGACCCAGAAAGCGAACCCAGGTCTCCTAACTGTGAGGCACCGTACAGTAAATACCACCCCAGGGAGAAGCAAAGAATACAACTGATTCCAAGTTTTGCTTTTTTTTTTTTTACTGGATCAAAGGCAGGTTATGTGACTTGTTCAAGGTTACATATACCAGAGATGGAACAGAAATGTCAAACCTATAGTTTACAGACCAGCTCCTTTACCTGCCTGTTCAATGTGATCATGTACAGTATATTTAATCATTTTGATTTCAAATATTGAGGAGTAGAAACATACTACATAGGATCCTTAAAGGAAAGCAATTGCATCTGGTCCATATGTAGAGAAAGCTATTGTTAAATTATCAGAGCTTGGTAAAATGAATTACTAGCTGCTACTTAAATCATATTATACAGATATGCTGAATGTATTACAGGAAACATAGTTGATGCGGCTGTTGCAGGACATACAGATACAGAAGACTTGAGTAGAAAATCCAGGCCTGGTTACTAGCTTCACTCTTGATACAGTTTTCTTATTATTAACCTCAACCCCCAAAATGACTGTTTTCTGGCAATTACAAATTGGCCAGAAATAAATGAATGTCAGCGTACCCTGTGATGAAGGCTTGTTTCTTTTTTGCACCCAATAAGCCTAAATTTAGCACAATCAGAAAAACAAATAAGCAAGCTTTTGTATTTGCAAATATCAACAATGACAACCACTTCTTGTCCCCTATTAAAGAAAAGTATTAATATTAGGCAGGCAGATTGCACAGGCACAGTGGCGAGTTCAAATCCAACTACCGACACCGTGTGACCATGAGCAAGACACTTTACGGTACCTGCCCGTGCTCCAGCTGAAGATGATATCTTTCAAATTTTATTAGCATTACCGCAGAACAGTAATAAAGTTATGGTAACAAACATATTTAAGACATAATATAAGCAACGATAACAGTATATCGTAAAGAATGCTGCTTTGCAGTTTAGTAGAGCCACTAATGAACGGGATACCCTGCAACCCATCACCATTTGTAACAGTAAAACTTCTCTCAGAGTTCATAAGCTTGGCATTACTCACAGGAAAGTGAACGATGCTGTCTAATGTATCATAAACTTCAATTTGTTATATTTTTACGCCAAAGTAAGTAGATTTAAGTGCAGGGCGGAGTGAAAGCCGTCCGGACAGTCGCCGGAGATGTGGCACGTTGAGACACTTCACTGTTGAGTACAAATTAGCCCAGGCTCTTACCTGTAAATGAATCTGGATAAATGGCCTCCAGTGCCTCTAACTCGTTCTTCTGCTCCTCTCCGTAATCTGTCATTTTCTGTCACGATGTTCCATTGATCCCTGTATTGAAACGCGACCACTGAAGCAACAGTCACGCCACAGAAAGGAAAAAACGAGGGGGCCTCTGTGAGTTCGACTTATCGATAATCACGAAACAGGCCTTCTGGACTCGGGGTTTTCGCGACTACAAATGTGGCACTGCCGGCACTAGTTTCATCTTCATTCTTTACAATGGTAATTCTTCAACTACTGTGGTGAAAGAATACCTCCGTGTATCATCAGCCCAGGCTAGTAGGACTGTTAACTATTTCCTCTAAACATTCCGGAGAGCACCAATATCGACTGCTCGTTAATTGACGAGTTAGGGCTACATAGAGTGAGCACACTCCCAGGATGAGAAAGAGTTTCTGAAGCTGCGCAGCCTGCGCTGAATGGTCACATGCCGCAGGTCTTGGCGAAGTGAATGGACAAGCTCTTACGTCTGCAGTGTCGTTGTATTATAGTTCTGAGGAATTTAAGGTTAAACGTGAGCATTTTACATTTTTGACGAGATTCGTTTTATGCACATTTATTTTGTGTTTATTTAGATTATATGGAGTACTTTAACAAAAAAGTTAGCTGGTAAAAAGCTCAGTTTTATTAACACAAACGCCTTGCTCGCATTGACATGCGGGTCGTGGCTATAAGCTTAACATTTATGCGTTTACAGTATCAAATTGATCAAACTTTGTAATTAATAATACTGTTCTCTACTGTAGTTTGGCGAGGAGGCGGAGTTTGTCCTAACAGCCGTGGTCGCAAGTTTGTAATTAACCACAGTGTTAACGGCAAAGTTTCATTAAAGCAGTCAGACTTGCCGGACCGACGATGGCAACGTAACCAAAATAACTGTGGCTAAACGCATGCGTGAACGCTGAAAACCTGCCAAATCACGAGGTCCAAGTCAAACTTCATCCGTTAATGCTTTATGGAATATGTCAATTCTTTGGGCCACAGGCGTACAATTTTGATTGTTTTTATCGAACACAAAATTGTTTTTATCAAACACAAAATGTTTTTAGGGCGCATAGTACTGAAAACGCCAAAAATAATATTAATCATACACATCTGTATATTTCCATTTTTATAAAAAAATCTTTCAGTAATAAAAAATGACTTAAGAGATACATTGATTTAATATAGAATTTCTGCACCAAAGACTGGATTAATTAAATAATAAAGAATTGGATTAAGAGGTTTGTGTTTTGTTATGATTTAATGGTGGGTGGCGTGATAGCACAGTGGGTAGTGTTGCTGCCGCACTGATCTTTGGATTAAATATATATATATATTTTTATTAACGAGTGTGGGCTCAGCACATTCTTAGTATGGCAAACACTGGTAAAACCGAAGTCCAATAAAAGAATTTCAAGAATAGCCTCCCATTAATAAAGCATTTAACCCGCCAAGAAACGTTGCACAATGGATTTCGGAGAAAGTTATTGTTTTGCACAAATTATGCCAAAGAAATGCTAATAAGTGAATACTTTACTATTTAACAAACAATTTGACAAAACATAGTTTCAAATTTCCCCATATATTTGAATATGCAAATTAAATTAATATAGCAGGTACAGATACAGACTCTCTGGGATCAAAAAGCCCACAAACAACAAACTCCAAATGTTTTTAGTCAATAACCGATACACAAATGTTTAGAGTGTTATGTCCAGTGAACTGGCTTGCTAATGCATTCCGGAAAATCTTCCCTTCTTCAGAGCCAAAGGCAAGCCACTGGGCATGAAAGGAAAGTACAACCCATAGATATTAAAAGAATTACTAATATAAATGAGACTGTATATAATAGTATTCATTAAAGTCACACACACACGCGTATAATACACGCAGAGAATACTGACAATACATACTGTACATTACAAATTAGGAAGAGAAAGATAAATAAAAATGCGTACATTGACATCAGTTAATACTGATAAATACTGAAATACATAAGGGACATGGCTATAATGAAATTACATATACAATGAACTTTGCTTTTTTACCATTTGTGTCAGGAGAGTTTACTGTATCTCTCTATTATAAAAAAAAATCATAGAAAGGAAAAGCAGGGCGGCAAGACGTGATTTTCTCAGAAGACACTTAAAACACCCGCGAGACGCAAACAATGTCAAATAAGAGCAAAGCACTCAGTTGTGTAAAGGCACGTAGCACACACAGATCCTGTGCTGTCAGCACATATAAAGTGTATAAGGACAATATGTTCTAGATGAAACATCAACGACTAAGCAAAGAAGAAAGAGCAGCACAGAGAAAAGAGACCCTAAAGCGTTGGAGAGAAAAAAAGGCAGATAAGACATGAAAGCAGTGGAGTTCTCTCAATCATGATCACGCCCCCCATCTTCCCCCTTCTCCAGATCTACAGTGGTGTGAAAAACTATTTGCCCCCTTCCTGATTTCTTATTCTTTTGCATGTTTGTCACACAAAATGTTTCTGATCATCAAACACATTTAACCATTAGTCAAATATAACACAAGTAAACACAAAATGCAGTTTTTAAATGATGGCTTTTATTATTTAGGGAGAAAAAATCCAAACCTACATGACCCTGTGTGAAAAAGTAATTGCCCCTTGTTAAAAATAACCTAACTGTGGTGTATCACACCTGAGTTCAATTTCCGTAGCCACCCCCAGGCCTGATTACTGCCACACCTGTTTCAATCAAGAAATCACTTAAATAGGAGCTGCCTGACACAGAGAAGTAGACCAAAAGCACCTCAAAAGCTTGACATCATGCCAAGATCCAAAGAAATTCAGGAACAAATGAGAACAGAAGTAATTGAGATCTATCAGTCTGGTAAAGGATATAAAGCCATTTCTAAAGCTTTGGGACTCCAGCGAACCACAGTGAGAGCCATTATCCACAAATGGCAAAAACATGGAACATTGGTGAACCTTCCCAGGAGTGGCCGGCCGACCAAAATTACCCCAAGAGCGCAGAGACGACTCATCCGAGAGGTCACAAAAGACCCCAGGACAACATCTAAAGAACTGCAGGCCTCACTTGCCTCAATTAAGGTCAGTGTTCACGACTCCACCATAAGAAAGAGACTGGGCAAAATGGCCTGCATGGCAGATTTCCAAGACGCAAACCACTGTTAAGCAAAAGAACATTAGGGCTCGTCTCAATTTTGCTAAGAAACATCTCAATGATTGCCAAGACTTTTGGGAAAATACCTTGTGGACTGATGAGCAAAAGTTGAACTTTTTGGAAGGCAAATGTCCCGTTACATCTGGCGTAAAAGGAACACAGCATTTCAGAAAAAGAACATCATACCAACAGTAAAATATGGTGGTGGTAGTGTGATGGTCTGGGGTTGTTTTGCTGCTTCAGGACCTGGAAGGCTTGCTGCGATAGATGGAACCATCATTTCTACTGTCTACCAAAAAATCCTGAAGGAGAATGTCCGGCCATCTGCTCGTCAACTCAAGCTGAAGCGATCTTGGGTGCTGCAACAGGACAATGACCCAAAACACACCAGCAAATCCACCTCTGAATGGCTGAAGAAAACCAAAATGAAGACTTTGGAGTGGCCTAGTCAAAGTCCTGACCTGAATCCAATTGAGATGCTATGGCATGACCTTAAAAAGGCGGTTCATGCTAGAAAACCCTCAAATAAAGCTGAATTACAACAATTCTGCAAAGATGAGTGGGCCAAAATTCCTCCAGAGCGCTGTAAACGACTCATTGCAAGTTATCGCAAACGCTTGATTGCAGTTATTGCTGCTAAGGGTGGCCCAACCAGTTATTAGGTTCAGGGGGCAATTACTTTTTCACACAGGGCCATGTAGGTTTGGATTTTTTTTCTCCCTAAATAATAAAAACCATCATTTAATAACTGCATTTTGTGTTTACTTGTGTTATATTTGACTAATGGTTAAATGTGTTTGATGATCAGAAACATTTTGTGTGACAAACATGCAAAAGAATAAGAAATCAGGAAGAGGGCAAATAGTTTTTCACACCACTGTACATGTAAGAGCGCCAGTATAAATTCACACCCGATCTGACGCTGCATTAATATTGCATTAGAGCGATGATGTTTTCTGTTTGGTACTATTCAGGTCATAAAATGATTTCTTCAAAATGTCACATATACTGTCTCTTTCTTTCATGTGTGTAATAGAACAGCATAGAGAGAAGTGTGTACATTGCAACAGATACACATGTCGTAAATGTAGGAAGGACGGCCCTTGCATGTGTGTGAACTGTTAACATTTGAAGCTGATGAATGTATATAGCGTGGAACTGACCTCTCTGTACTATTCTTTCCTCTGCATGTTCTGGAGTACAAAAGAAACACCACCATACAGCAACACCATGCACCAAAATGTGGACACTGGGCAAGATCAAAAAAAAACACACAGCCACTGATTTAAACCGCAAGATGTTATGTGAATGAATGTGAAAAATGTTGCATCCGTGCCACAATTTTTTTCGAAATGTACTATACAGGTCATAAAATGAATAATTACAAATATCATATATACCTATGTCTCTGTTTTTTTTTGTCAGTGCAGCTTTGACATCATGGACCATAAGGTGCATACTAATACAGCATGAACAGGGACACTCAATAAAACTGAATAAAAAAATCAAGTGACAGTGAGATATGAATAAAGCATATTCACCAGCGTTTGTGTGTAGCTTTTATCCATCCAGATCAGAGAACGTCCAGTTCCATTGTCTCAAAACACCACTCAGATCTACAGTTATTCCCAGTTTCAAATAAAAACCAACAGCGTCAGATCCCTAGGGTGGTAGTATGTATTGTGATCATGACTGAGAGAATAAAAGTGAAAAAAGGTAACTTTTACAAGTACTATAAATGTACAGCAGCTGTTACAGACACAAACCAAATGTATGTGTTTACTGTATAATATTAATAATAAGAGCAGCTCACTTCTGAAAACGATAAATATATGAGGCAGTCAGGATCAAACCGGGGTCTCTTGATTACAAGTCAACAATTCTTACCGCTACGCCACGGAAGCTGTTGTATTGTCCTTGAATCTTTTGTGAAAATGTTTATTTGATCTTTGGACTTCAGGCTTCACACATTATATAGTTTATGCCTACATTTTGTCATTTATTACTAAAATATGAAAAACATTTCTGTTTTAACAATTTGTTTACACAGATTATTGTAGAAACGGAACGCACATGAAATACATGTGTTCCAAATAACAATCTATTATTTCCACTCTAAAACCCCAGCGCTTCACACCTAGATTATCAAGGCATAAGCTGGGAGAACTTTGTGCATGTTCTGCGGGGGTGGAGGGATGGAATAGCAGGCTGCTTGTCTTTATTGGCACACTTACAGGACAAAAGACGCTGATGGAGAGGTGTGAAGGGATTTAAGGTGGGCCGGATTTATGAGTTTTTTGGTAATTCTAGTGTTAATAACGCCATTTTTTGTTATGGTAATCAGGTGCTCATTTTACTTGACATTCTTATGAAGGGGGTGATGATGTGTTTTAAATTGGTAAGACATGCATATACAGTAGGTGAGAATTTTACTGTATTCTGTAAACATGTCAATAAACCTGAACATTCTTGACATTTTGGGCTTTTCATTCCTCTTTCATGTCCTTGTACATTTAGAGATCAAGTCTGCACCATTGTTTTCTAGTATTCCGTATGTCCACAGAAGCATGCATTTCCTTTACATCCTCTACTTAACTTTTTTTACACTCAGGATGCACTTCATTCATTGATGTCTGACTGTAAGGTAGTTGTGATGAACTTCCTTAGGCTGGGGACTGGCATGTATACAATGAAGGATGTTGAGTACCATCTGCAAAGCACCAACCTTCAACATGAACTGTTGAGAAGGAGACTTGCAACCACATACTGCATTCAACTAAATGTTAAAATTATTTGCTAGGAATGTGTTGATGTTATTGCCAAAAGCACAACAAGAAACAGATCTCAATGTCCGGCACCAGTATATGAAGCAACACTATAACTAACAAAATGTAAAATACTGTCTGTGTGTCATATCCTGGTCAGTGGTTGTAGAGAAAGTGAGGTAGGGCAGAAGTATATTAGGTATTATTACTGATTAGGTTGATGGCTTTATGGAAAAACAATAAAACAATGAAGATTTCCAGTATTTCTGTTGATTCCAATTTTGAGTGACCTAAATCATTTTCCCAATTGTAATCCAAAATGGCAAATACACAGTTCTCTTAGTGCCCATTTCTTTTCCCGAAGCAGGTATAGGACCCGTTTAGAACAGTTTCTGACCCACATTTATCTCCAATGTAAAAACAGCTCTTTTGACCCTTGTGTTACGAGAGGGCAGTTGTATAAGCAAACAGAATAATTAAGGATGTGTGGATGCCTTCAATGATAACACTATCTCACCAGCAAAAAGACAAGGTCAAGTTTATTGTCACAACTACAGTATATAGTAAAATCAACTTCAATCCTGGTAGCAACAATAAGCATAATCTGCAAGCTGAGCCTGAAGGGGGCACTAGAATCATGCATACTGTATATGTAATATGTGGATGTGTATGGATTTGTGCATGATTGGGCACTGTGATTAAATGATTGCCTCTCCAGGGCTCATTCCTCCCTTGAGCTTAGTGCTGCTGCTATATTCTCTTGTTATCTGCAACACTGAATTGGATTAAGTAGATTTGACAATGTTATATAATTCTGCTGTCTCTTATTATTTTATCATTTCTCTCATTATAAAAGAACCAGGCAGCATAGTTCCAGAATGTGTAGCATTGGCTTGGTTAAGTTCCATAGTAGAAGTCCTGTATGGAGATTTTTCCATTTCTTAATTGTTTCCTGTGCCAATTCAAAGAAACATAGAGCAATTTGTGTCACAGGTTTTTAAATGTGCCCTGAACTTGTATTTTGTACCATGGTTTTCAGGCGATAAAACCAGGTAAGCATTATCTCTGAATTTTGCCACTGGTTACTGTCAATTGGAATGGCATTTACATGAGATTTACCAATAGAAATACATTCTAGAATGGATTTCTCCATCTGTTATAACCAGTTTCAAAGTGCATCTGAAGTATCCAAATGTGGCAAAGGCAAACTGCTGATTACGAGAAAAATAGGTGTTGTGAACAAAATCAAAATTTATTTCAGATTATGCCTATTGTTTAACACATTACAAAGCATCATGGCCAGCAAAAAAGACTATACCAACTGAAAAGCAGTTTTTGAGCACAAAGAGAACCTGGAACAAGAGCAAAAAACTGATGCCTCGGAGCATATTCTCTGATCAACCCAGGTTCAAAGACTGCAGAGAGAGAGCAACAAGGATAGCAAACAGTTCATTCCCTTCCACATCACCAAAATTTAACAATTAAAAAGGGAAACTGTAAGCTCAATATTCATTTTACTTCAGGAAAGAGAGAAAGAAGGAACTCCACATTGTTATGGGCGCGGTTATTGAATAGCCCAGATTCTGTGCTTAGACACTTAGAAGGACTGGGGTGTTTTGGGAACTTTGTGGAGTTGCAGACAAATAGGATTGTTGCATTGTGCTGCTGAAAAAGGCATTATTAAGATCCACATCCTTATAGTACCTGAATGCTATGAATAAAACATTTTGTGTTTAAACAGTCACTATATACTACGTATATGTATTGCCAGCTCAGCCAATATTTTCATCCAGCAATCCTGCAAGAGATGGCATGGCTTCCATAGAGCCCTGATCTCAACATCATAAAGAGACCAAAGCAAACAAGACTGCTCAAGTCTGCAGAAGAACAACAGCAATTTCATCAAAATGATTGGATTAAACTGCCAGTGGATTTTGCAAAAAAATGCATAACAGTGGACCTAAGGAACTGATGCAGTTTAAAGGGCAAAGAGTGGTCACATCAAACATTCATTTGTAGTGCATACTGCTCTTTAGAGTACATCTTTTGATATTGAAAAACATTTCTTTTAATTATTTTTGAAACCATCTTCACTTTATAGATTTTTGACCTGTGCCTAAGACTTTTATACAGCACTATATATGTATATGCTCTTTGGCAGTTATTTTAAATGAGCCAATGTTGGAGGCCAATCATAAGGGAATTATGTCCTTAATAGGCAATTGTCCTTAAATTTAAGATTAAATAAACTTTATTAATCCCAAGGGAAAATTTATATGCATGCAACAGCAGTAACATAAAAAGCAAAGATACAAACTCACAGTACAAATAGTACAATCAATCAGTAGATAGGTCAGGTCAGGTTGGGGAACATGCACTGATACATTGCATTGCTGTACCCACCACACAATGCAACAGCTCAAGATCCTGGTTAGCAACACCCCAGGCAAACATGAGGTCCATCTATCTGCTGCAGCCAGGTGTTACGTGGACGTCCCCTTGGCCTGGTCCAGCCGCTCGCGTCCTCAACAATGAGGATTCTGTGAGCCAGATCACCCTTAGAAAATCACACCACGTGGCCATATTGCAGCAACTGACACTACCTCATAATGCAGGTAACGTGCCTCATTTGGGACCCCGTGAGCAACCCTCGTTCAATACAAAGTCAAACAAGCAATACCCAGTGATACTCCAAAGAGAGACAGTGCCGAAGGAGTCCAGTTTTCATCTCAGGTCACTGGATAGCGTCCATGTCTCGCAACCATATACTTTATTAATCCCCAAGGGGAAATTCACATGCTCCAGCAGCAGCATACTGATAAGAACAATATTAATTAAAGACTGACAAAAATGCAGTGGAAGTTAAAAAATGCAAGGTGGAGAGTGCAAGGCAGGTATAACAGTCAGTAATCTTGTATAGTGTTAACGTTTACCCCAGGTGGAATTGAAGAGTCACATAGTGTGGGGGACCTCATGATCGACTTCATAGGAAGAGTCACCAGAGACATGAATGTCACTGCTGAGGTAAGTAAGCCTCTCGATGAGGTCGACACTCACCTCGCAAACAGACATGCTGTTGCTGGCTGTGCATAAGAGGTTATTAAAGGTCTGGATCTTGGTTTTTATTCAGAACACTAATAAACCCAGACACACAGACTCCTCACTCATTCTCTCGAAAGTCCTGATCAGTGCCTCCATTGACTCCGCAAAGATCACAACATCCCCAGCAAAGTCAAGATCAGTGAATCTTCCTTTACCAACAGATGCCCCACAGACACGGAACAGCTAGCATTGAACAGGGTAGGAACAAGAACACATCCTTTACAAACCACAGAATCATCTGGGAAAATGCAGAGGTTCTGCCTCCACTTTGCACATCATTCATAGTACCAGTGTACATGCCGGCCATGATATGCAGCAATTTCAGGGGGATCCAGCAAAATGTCAAGATATCCCACAGGGTAGCTCAATCAACTGAGCTGAAAGCTTTACAAAAATTGACAAAAGGCTGCAAAGAAACTCTGCTAATATTTGAGAACTCCTCACGGCCAGAATACATAAATGGTTGACTTTTTAGGCATAAAACCAGACTGTTCCGGTTGCTGGTAGGTGAGCAAGTGATCACAGATCCTATTAAGGATAACCCTGGTGAGGATCTTACCCAGCACCGAAAGCAATGTTATCAGTGTTCTCCTCCCGTATTTGTCACAATCTATGCGATCACCCTTCCCTTTCCAGATAGGGACAATCAATGCCAGGACAGCCTTTCCACCAGCCTGTAGACATTCACCTTGGATACCACAGATCCCTGCAGCCTTCCCTACCCTCAGCTGGTTCACCACCTATGTAATCTCAGTGAGATTGGGTGGTTCACAGCTACTTAGAGGATCATCCTCAAGAACTGTGGACCCAAAGATGTCCAACATCCTAGGTGGAAGATCAGCTTTAAACAGCTGCTCAAAGTAGCCAGCCCAGTGGGTCACAACTGCAACATCATCCGTAGGAACAGATTCAGATGAGCGTAATGCTTTGATTCCTCTGTAAGCAGGATGTGGGTTATTAGACCAAAGATGGTGTGTGTCTTGCTCGCAGATTACTCAAAGAAATGCCTCTTCGTCTGCCCTCAGAGCCCTCACAGCTGTCCTTCTCAGTTCCCGATACAGACCAAAGTTGGCATCAAGCCGTGCACTAAGACTCCTCTAGATTATATCGAGAGTGCCCTACGAGATGAAATAACTCCTTCTGGGAACACCGGCAACACCAACACAACCCTCAGCAACCATCAGGGTCTTGCCACAGAAGGTTTCCCACATCATATTAGAATCAGCAGTCACACTCAAGTCTGCAAGTTCCTCATACACACTACGTGCAAACTCATTAGATACAACCTGATCTTGGAGTATGACAAGGTCCAGCCTCATTCTTCTAATAGGTGGTAGCCTACTGGACCTAAACTGTATATTCACAGTAGCAACAAGAAGTTTGTGGTCAGAATTCACAAACTGGCCACTTACGTAGTTAGCTAAATAAATATTAATGTATATACAGAAATAGCAAACTAAAAAGTATGTAGTCTGAGGCATTGGGAGGAAGCTTTGAATTAGCTGATAACAGCCGACAGAAAAGATCCCCAGAGGCACTTCTTAGCACACTGTGGAGGAAGGAGCCTGTGGCTAAAAGTTCTACAAGAGAGGGCCTACTGGAGAGAATGGAGTAGATTTTTCTTAATGGCATCGAATTTTGCCACCTTTTTCTTTTCCACAACCGCTCCCAGCATGTCCAGATTTAGCCCTGTGATGGAGCAGGCGTTTGTGATAAGTTTGTTCAGGTATTGAACTCAAGTTGCTTTCCCAGGAGAGCACAATTTAAAACAATACACTGGCTACTATCAACTCAAGTCAAGTCAAGTTGGGGAGCATGCACTGGTACAGTGCATTGCCGCACCCAGTACATGACGAAACAACTCGGGATCCCGGTTTGAAACCCCCCAGGTAGACACACGGTCCAGTCCCACCCTCTGAAAATGACCCTCTATCTGCCGCAGCAAGGTATTACGTGGGCGACCCCTTGGTCTGGTCCAGCCACTCAGGTCCCCAACAATGAGGATCGTATAATGAGGATCGTATGAGCTGGATCACCCTCAGGGTCATAGTGCCGTAACTGACGCTGCCTCACAATACAGGTAATTTGCCTCATTCGGGACTCCATGAGCAACTGCTCATTCGACACAAAGTCAAACCAACGGTACCCAAGGATTTTCCAGAGAGACACAGTACCAAAGGTGTCCAGTCTTCAACTCAGGTCACTGGATAGCGTCCATGTCTCGCAACCATATAGTAAGACAGGAAGCACCAGGAATCTGAAGACCTGGACCTTTGTACTTTTGCATAGATATTGGGAGTGTCACACACCACTTTCCAGCGACCTCATGACCCCCCATGCTCTCCCAATCAGTCTACTGACTTCATAGGAAGAGTCACCAGAGACATGAATGTCATTGCCAAGGTAAGTAAACCTCTCAGCAAGGTCAACACTCTCACCGCAAACAGACACAATGCTGACGGCTGTGCCCAAAAGGTCATTAAAGGCCTGGATTTTGTTTTTTATCCAGGACACTCCCAGACACTCAGGCTCCTCGTTCAGTCTCTTGAGTGCCCCGATCAGAGCTTCCATTGACTCCGTGAAGATCACAGCATCATCAGAAAAGTCAAGATCAGTGAATCTGTCTTCACCAACAGATGTCCCACAGCCGCTGGACCCCACGACCTTGCCCAACTCCAAGTCCATACAAGCATTGAACAGAGAAGGAGCAAGAACACACCCCTGACGAATCCCAGAATCAACTGGGAAACATGCAGAGGTCAAGCCTCCACTCTGCACAGCACTCACCAGTACCAGTGTACAGGCCAGCCATGATATCCAGCAACCTCGAGGGGATCCTGCGAACCCTCAGGATGTCCCACAGGGCAGCTCGATCAACTGAGTCAAACACTTTGCAAAAATCTACAAAGGCTGCAAAGAAACTCTGCTGATATTCGTGTTTGCGCTCAATCAGTGCCAGGATGCAGTCGATGGTAGACTTCTTAGGCATAAAACCAGACTGTTCCGGTTGCTGGTAGGTGAACAAGTGATGACGACCCTTGCAAGGACCTTACTCGGCACCAAGAGCAGTGTTATCCCCCTGTAGTTGCTGCAATCCAGACAATCACCCTTCCCTTTCCAGATAGGGATGACATCCCATTTTCCAGTCAGTTGGGATGATGCCAGTCTCCCAAATGGAAGCAAAGATTGCTTGCAATGCCAGGAGGACAGCCTTACCACCAGCCTGGAGAACTATGAACTGATAAAATATTTCTGGCAGCTTGCTGCATACATCTAAAGACGTTAGACTCCTCAAGCAGTAAAGTCTTCTCTGACCCTTCTTGTACAGTACCACTGTGCATTCACTTGGGGACTGAATAGTAATGCAAACAGCATATTTATTTTTTTCTTCAAAATATTTTGTTTCTACAATTAAACAATACCAAATAAAAAAAAATTGTGTTTTAAGTGCTTTGACGTAAAAACAAAAAATATATAAATATCACTCACTGACTGACTCACTCATTCATCACTAATTCTCCAACTTCCCGTGTAGGTAGAAGGCTGAAATTTGGCAGGCTCATTCCTTACAGCTTACTTACAAAAGTTGGGCAGTTACGAAATTCTATGCATAATGGTCATAACTGGAACCTATTTTGCTCCATATACTGTAATGGACGTTAGCCCGATGGCCGTGGTGGGGGCGAAGCTATGTGTGACATCATCATGCCTCCCACGTAATCACGTGAACTGACTGTGACCGCAGTACGTAGGAAAGAAGGAAGAGCCCCCAAAGAGCGCTGAAGAAAAACGCCAAATACTTTATTCGCGAGATACAAGTTTAATGAGAAGACACGAGGTATAAACGAGACTTTGGATCACTTTGTAATGGAGTTAAAATTGCTGTAGCAAGAAACTTTTAAGTGCCGGGTCTTAGCTAACATTAAATAACACCGTGGACATCGCGAGATCGCATGAGATAGCACAGGCACAGCTCAGAAGCTTCGATGCATGTACTCCGAGCGGCTCACGTGAACTGACTATGAACGCAGAGAAAGCAGAGAGTTTTGCTCACGTGAATGTGTCTGCAAAAAGTGGAGTGCGCCTGCGTAGCTGTACCGGCCTTTGAGATGCTGACTGCGCTTCTGCCTTAAGTGAAAGTAAACACTTAATTTTTTTCCCCCTTCCCATGAGCTATAGCCCAGACAACTATAAACACGGGATCCCACTTCTAGACTGCGGCAAACTAATATTAAGGCGCTTCGCACTTTCTTTTACACGTATACGATTATAAGGTCGTCAGGTCGAATTATGAAGACACGCACAGGAGTGGAGGACCGACAGTGCCATCCCGGACAGTTAATGGCAGGGACGTCTCACCAGTCTACACAAGACCCACCGCGACTGTCCCCAAAAGGCGCTCATATCGTCAGCGAAGACATCTCTACACTATATAAAAGAAAAAGGCAACTTTCCTTTCTTTACACCTTTTTTCCTTTTATCCCAAACCGAAGCCTTTCTCTCTTAACACTGCAGAGGACACAAAAATAATTTTCTTTAATTGCTGGTAATGCCGGTAAGGCACATTACCAGAGGCAGAAATTTGGACGTTCACATAGAAAATGTAATTTCTATACCACAGCCATCGTGTAGCGCCTTTCAAAAAGGATCTACTACCGAGAGATCATCCATATACATTTTAGCTGCTGTTAGTACTACTTACCTGTTGTGTTACACCGTCTTTAAAATGTAGTTTACCTGAAACCACTCCAGGAATGCTCAATGTAGCTTTACTTTTTAAAACGTTAATGTTTTACTGTTTAATAACTTATAAACTACATTTTATTATTTTTCCCTTGCACTCAGTGACCAAAGCTATACACACACATATAGACACATACATGTATACACATATATATACCTGTGTGTGTGTGTATATGTATGTATGTATATATACATTGTGGTGAAATGTTCTGGTCCAAATAATTTTCCACAATACACAAACAAAGGTTTGGGGACCGTCCCCATATATTGTCGTCCAGACAATAAAGAATAAACGATTCAAAGTCTTAAATCAAAACAATGAACAGTTTAGTTCCAACAAAATGGCGAATTTATAGGGAAAAGGATTATGGGACAGGAAATGGTTGGCATGAAAACAGGAACCGGAATTAACATCATAATGATGAGACGGAAGTGAGGTGCTTTGATGGAGCCGGAAGTGACGTCATCATGGTTGGCCGGAAGTGATGTCATTGCGGCCATTTTGGAAGCCGAAAGTGGAGGAACTTATTTTTCTTCAGATTTTCTGTTGAGCAAAAGAGATTTAGGTAAGTACCACGTGACAACCCTCTATCTCGCGATGTTTCACTCACCTTTAGGCTCTTTGACTGCCTCCTAATCGCACATGTGTGACATGACCCCCCCCTCAGCCCAGACCCATCGGGTCGGGCGACCTGCACCGAGAGGTCGTGTACCCGAGAGAGAGCATCTGCGTTGGCCTGTAAGGAACCCTTACGATAAATGACACTGAAACGATAAGGCTGAAGATCTAAAAACCACCTAGTGATGCGAGGGTTAGACTCGATGAAGGGACATCCACTGTAAAGCAGCATGATCCGTCACCAGAGTAAACTCACGCCCCAATAGGTAGTACCTTAAAGACGTGACAGCCCACTTAATCGCCAAGGCTTCTCGCTCCACCGCAGCATACTTGGTCTCCGGTCCAGCAGTTTCCGCTAAGGTACATAACGGGTGTTCAGCACCATCAACGCACTGGCTCAGCACGGCACCCAATCCTGTGGCGATGCGTCGGTCTGGAGGATGAAAGGAACAGAAAAATCAGGAGATCTTAAAACAGGTGCTGACGTAAGGGCCAACTTTAAGTCACTGAATGCTTTATCCACTGCATCATCCCATACCACTTTTAAAGGTGCTCGTTTCCTTGTTAAATTAGATAAGGGCGTAGCAATTTCTGAGAAATGCGGTACAAAACGGCGATAGTAACCTGCCAATCCCAAAAATGCTTGTACCTGCCGCTTATTTATCGGACGGGGCCAATTCAAAATGGCATCAATTTTAGAACATTGTGGTTTAACAACCCCCCCTCCCACTAGGTAGCCTAAATATTTGGCTTCCTTCAACCCAAAGAAACATTTCTTTGGATTAATACGAAGACCTGCTGACGCTAGCTTGGAGAGTATTGTTTTAACCTGCCATACATGATCCTTCCACGTGCTGGAATAAATGACAACATCATCTAGGTAGGCAGCACTATATGAATTGTGGGGCCGTAGCAGTGTGTCTACCAGACGTTGGAAGGTAGCTGGCGCCCCGTGCAAGCCAAAAGGAAGGACCTTGTATTGCCAATGTCCACTGGGTGTACTAAAAGCGTTTTTTTCTTTGGCGGAGTCCGCTAAGGGAATTTGCCAATACCCTTTTGTCATGTCAAGAGTAGTTAGGAATTGAGCGTTCCCTAACCGATCAAGTAAATCATCCACTCGCGGCATGGGATACGCATCAAATTTAGAGACCTGATTAAGTCGCCGAAAGTCATTACAGAACCTCCATGACCCATCAGGTTTAGAAACTAAGACAATTGGACTAGACCAAGGGCTATAGCTCTCCTCAATAACCCCAGTTCTAGCATTCGTCTAATTTCCAACTCTACTTCCGCTTTCTTTGCCTCCGGGAGCCTATAAGGTCTTTCTCTGACAATCACTCCAGGGTTAGTAATAATGTCGTGAACAATCAACGCAGTACGTCCAGGTATCTCGTCCACAACTTTGGGGACAGACAAGATAGCCGCCTCGAGATCTTGTCGCTGTTCAGATGTTAATTCAGGGCCAAAATTAAGGTGGGCACATGACATAAAGAGAGAACGAGGCTGATTGGATGAGGGATCAGGCTCCCTGTCCTTCCATGGTTTCAGCAAATTAATATGATACACTCGTTCACTCGGTCGACGATTCGGTTGTTTAACCAAATAATCAACGAGTCCTTTTCTCTCCTTAATTTCATAAGGGCCTTGCCAATGAGCTAACAATTTTGAATGAGAAGTTGGGACGAGTACCATCACACGATCACCCGGGACAAATTCCGGATGGTGGTGTTTCGTTATAATAACGGACTGCGCTGCTTGTGCTTTTCCAAATTTTCTTTTAGAATCTGGTTGATTTTCTCTAGTCTATCGCGTAATTGCGATATATTCAAGAATATTTGAAGTAGGGAGGACCTCCTCTTCCCATCCTTCTTTAGCATGTCCAAAAGTCCTCTGGGTTGTCTTCCATATAATAATTCAAAAGGAGAAAAACCAGTAGAGGTCTGAGGGACTTTCCGATAAGCAAACAAAACGAGAGGAAGCAACTGATCCCAGTTTCTTCCATCCTCGTTAACTACCTTACGTAACATCTGTTTTAAAGTTTGATTGAAACGTTCCACCAACCCGTCAGTTTGGGGATGATAGACAGACGTTTTCAGATGTTTTATTCGGAGTAATTTGGCTACTTCCTGAACGTCTCCGAAGTGAAAGGAGTCCCTTGGTCCGTTAAAACCTCTTTGGGGATCCCAACACGAGTGAATATCCCTACTAATTCCCGTGCGATGTTCTTCGTATTGGCTGAGCGCAACGGAACAGCTTCCGGAAAGCGAGTGGCATAATCTACTAGTACCAAAATATATTTAAAGCCTTTTAACGAGGGTTCTAGTGGTCCTACGAGATCGACTCACTCGTTCAAAAGGAATATCAATAAGGGGAATAGGAACGAGAGGAGCTCGAGTCCTTCTTGGAATCTGGCGAAGTTGACACTCTGGGCAGGAAGCAAAATCGCCGGACCTCCTCATTAATTCCCGGCCAATAGAATCGGAGTTTTATTCTCTCCAACGTTTTTTCGGAGCCTAAGTGGGCTCCTAGAAGGTGAGCATGTGCTAATTCACACACCTTTCGCCGAAAAGTGCGTGGAATTAACAACAATGATCGCACTTCTCCCTCGTGTTCTGCCACTCTATATAATAATTCATTTTAAGTACAAAGAACGGCATCGGTGGCATGGGATCCAGGGTTGTATAACCCTCAGTGGATACTACTGCATTTCTAATAAATTTTAAGGAATCATCGTTCCATTGTTCTCTTTTAAAAGAGGACGGGGTTAATAGGAATTGGGCAGTTAATTCTTGTATTGGGTCCTGTGCGACCTTAAAAGGTGGGTTTTCTGTCGCCACGCCCTCCACGTTAACTGTACTAGTTCCCGCAGAGGTCGATGGGACATCGATTCCTTCACATTGGGTACCCGTATGGGTCCGTGCTACTGTGGGACATGGCGTGGAGGCAGTCGGAGCAGTATTCTCCATTACTAAGCCTAAATATTTTTTAGGTACAGTTACGTTAATACCGCTAGTAATTTTATTCCAGTCCTACCTAGTATAACTGGAAAGGGGATCCGTAATACAGCCATGGCCATGCTCGTTAGGTTATTGTTCACCGATATCACACATCTGGCAGTTTTATAATACGGACATCCCCATGAATACATTTAAGACTAGTTTTTACCTTAGTCCACTGTTGCGGTAAACGAAACGGGCAGCAACAATGGAAATGTTACTCCCGGAATCAAACATTGCTCTTACCTTCCTGCCATTTATGATAACTGCACCTGTATAGGGCAGAGATAAAGGATTAGACACTGTGGCACAATACCTTTCTCCCTTTACTAATGAGCAATCCATAGGCTCGATGGACAGTTGGGGACAGATGTCCAATCTCCCCACACTTGAAACAGCGGGGAAGACTAGCACATCTGTCCCGTTTACGGACGGCAGGCTCGGAGTTTGTCGGGTGGGCTCAGGAGCTGCCCCACGTGCCTGTTGGGTTCGGCGCGAGAACCGTTCTGACCGCCCTGATTTACAAGCCGCCCAGTGACGCTCTGTGATTTGTATCAAGGTGTCCATATCTTGGAAATTATGTTTCCGGACTTGCTGGGCGATGTTCTCAGGGAGGGCATGCACAAAAGTCTCGCACGCTAAAAGCTCGGCCACCTTGTGCGAATTATTGATATCGGGCCGTAGCCAGCGACATACTTTTCCCCAGGCTTCAAAGCCCTGGGTTCTTATTGGTCTTTCCGGATCGAATTGCCACTCCCTCCATTACCTCGCCTGCTGTTCCCGGGATACGCCGTGCGCTTGAACACCTCCGTTTTAGAGCGTCATAATCAGCGCCTGCTCCTCAGTTAGATCATAATAGGCCCTCTGCACCGTTCCCTTCAGGTAGGGAGCCAGTTGGTACGCCCATTCCGACCTCGGCCACGCATTCCGCTTAGCGGTACGCTCAAAATCAAAAATACGTTTCAATGTCATCTGTCTCCGTCAATGTAGTTAATGCAATAGGTGGTGACCGAGCGACCTCCGTCCGTATCCCTGCAGCAGCACGAGCGTTGGCTTCCGCTACTTGGGTCCTCGTCTCGCCCATCTGTAGTTTTAAAGTCTGAAGATCGCTCATGATGGTGTTTAGGACGGTGTTCAGGTCCTGTTTCTCTGACATCTTGAAAACAGACGAAAAACAATCCTAGCCGAGCTACGCCAATTGTGGTGAAATGTTCTGGTCCAAATAATTTTCCACAATACACAAACAAAGGTTTGGGGACCGTCCCCATATATTGTCGTCCAGACAATAAAGAATAAATGATTCAAAGTCTTAAATCAAAACAATGAACAGTTTAGTTCCAACAAAATGGCGAATTTATAGGGAAAAGGATTATGGGACAGGAAATGGTTGGCATGAAAACAGGAACCGGAATTAACATCATAATGATGAGACGGAAGTGAGGTGCTTTGATGGAGCCGGAAGTGACGTCATCATGGTTGGCCGGAAGTGATGTCATTGCGGCCATTTTGGAAGCCGAAAGTGGAGGAACTTATTTTTCTTCAGATTTTCTGTTGAGCAAAAGAGATTTAGGTAAGTACCACGTGACAACCCTCTATCTCGCGATGTTTCACTCACCTTTAGGCTCTTTGACTGCCTCCTAATCGCACATGTGTGACAACATATACACACACACACACCTATCTACATTATATATACACACATACATACATACACACACACATATATATATAATTTGTGTGTGTATGTATGTATGTATGTATGTGTGTGTATATATGATGTAGATAGGTATGTATATATATATATACACTCACCTAAAGGATTATCAGGAACACCATACTAATACAGTGTTTGACCCCTTTCACCTTCAGAACTGCCTTAATTCTACATGGCATTGATTCAGCAAGGTGCTGAAAGCATTCTTTAGAAATGTTGGCCCATATTGATAGGATAGCATCTTGCAGTTGATGGAGATTTGTGGGATGCAAATCCGGGGCATGAGGCTCCCATTCCACCACATCCCAAAGATGCTCTAATGGGTTGAGATCTGGTGACTGTGGGGGCCATTTTAGTACAGTGAACTCATTGTCATGTTCAAGAAACCAATTTGAAATGATTCGAGCTTTGTGACATGGTGCATTATCCTGCTGGAAGTAGCCATCAGAGGATGGGTACATGGTGGTCATGAAGGGATGGACATGGTCAGAAACAATGCTCAGGTAGCCCATGGCATTTAAATGATGCCCAATTGGCACTAAGGGGCCTAAAGTGTGCCAAGAAAACATCCCCCACACCATTACACCACCACCAGCCTGCACAATGGTAACAAGGCATGATGGATCCATGTTCTCATTCTGTTTATGCCAAATTCTGACTCTACCATTTGAATGTCTCAACAGAAATCGAGACTCATCAGACCAGGCAACATTTTTCCAGTCTTCAACTGTCCAATTTTGGTGAGCTCGTGCAAATTGTAGCCTCTTTTTCCTATTTGTAGTGGAGATGAGTGGTACCCGGTGGGGTCTTCTGCCTTTTGTAGCCCATCCGCCTCAAGGTTGTGCATGTTGTGGCTTTACAAATGCTTTGCTGCATACCTCGGTTGTAACGAGTGGTTATTTCAGTCAAAGTTGCTCTTCTATCAGCTTGAATCAACCGGCCCATTCTCCTCTGACCTCTAGCATCAACAAGGCATTTTCACCCACAGGACTGCCGCATAGTGGATGTTTTTCCCTTTTCACACCATTCTTTGTAAACCCTAGAAATGGTTGTGTGTGAAAATCCCAGTAACTGAGCAGATTGTGAAACACTCAGACCGGCCCGTCTGGCACCAACAACTATGCCACTCTCAAAATTGCTTAAATCACCTTTCTTTCCCATTCTGACATTCAATTTGGAGTTCAGGAGATTGTCTTGACCAGGACCACACCCCTATATGCATTGAAGCAACTGACATGTGATTGGTTGATTTGATAATTGCATTAATGAGAAATTGAACAATCCTTTTTGAATAATTTTTTAGGTGAGTGTGTGTATATATATATATATATATATATATGTATATATGTAGATATGTATATACAGTATATATGAAGATATGTATGTGTATATATATGTATGTTTATTATATATATATGTATATATATATATGTATATGTAGACTCAAACCAATTATAACAGCAGCAATCCAAGCTGTGAGAAAACAGTAAAAAGGAGGCGTGTCAGACGTCGTGGTACATTTTCTGATGCAGCTAGACGAAAATAACTTTGTGACGCTGCGACCAAATACACAAAACAATTACTTTGACAATCATGTTACGTTATTTTTAAAATGTTTCCTTTTCTTTTTCATAACTTCTTTAACACACGACTTCACTACTAAGCGCGGGTATTTTGCTATTTTGCTATATATATATATATATATATATATATATATATATATATATATATATATATATATATATATATATATATGACAGCAACACTCATAACAGTGACAAAACAATTACATTGACAATCATGTTACGTTATTTTCAAAATGTTTCCTTTTCTTTTTCTTTACTTCAACACACTACTTCTCCGCTGCAAAGCGCGGGTATTTTGCTAGTACTGTATATCACAGTCAGGTAATATGAAAAGGTGGGTGAAGGGAATGAATACTTCTGCTAGGCAGTTGTGTCCACAAAACAGGAGACAGCCCTAGACAGGGTATCAGTTTTTAGCATGGCTCGCACACAAATAAACCCACTCACATTGTGTCAGTTAATCGATGAATCTAATTTACAAGGCTTTTGGAAATGCAGAAAAAACCCTAGAGTACTTGGATTAGACTCTCACAGACTCGGGCAGAGCACAGAAACCCCACAAAGACGACAACCTGGTGTGGGATTTGAATCCAGAATGATGGATCCATGAAGCTGCTTGTAAAACTACTATGCCACCTTTTAAATATGCATTTGCTATGCTACATTTTATTATTATATTAAATTGTGTAAATAATGTGGTATGCTCTTTCATATGTAATAATTATGTGTTTATAGTGAAGTTCTGGAAAGTGATTATATCATTTTGTTAGTGTGTGAATGCATCAGAGATTTTTGGTCTTCAAAATTTGGTAGGTATGCTTATGTTTTAAAAAACAAAGTGTGAATAAATGTTTATGGTAGGATGAGGACCAGGCTACTGTGTGTGGTCACAAGTGGAGACACAAAGCGTGCACATGATCTGTGTCACAAGTTGCATTTTTCAATTTTACACTTAAAGCAGGATGTGGGTGCTCTTTCAGCAGATGCAAAAGATATAGTTAAGTTATATTTACTGTAGAGAGCACTTCCTCTTCTTGGGCATGAAAGCATCCTCATCTCTTTGCGGCTGTTGGCAGTGCTGACTAATTGGTAAGGTTATTGAACTTGAAAGATTGCCTTTTCAGTCACCATCCATGACTTCACCTGCAAGTTTTCAAATTGCAGGAAATATAAAAAGTTATATTATAATTCTTGACATAGTCAGTGCCATGAGGTGGCAAGCATAGAAAATAGGGGTATGTTTCACTCTGTGTAAGTGTTATAAACAGCAGTGCAGAGTAAAACTATGATGAGAGTTAGTAGTGTCAATGCCAACTCTTACTTCAAAGGGAGTGCAGGGGCATTGGTGCAAGATGGTTTATGGAAAAATTCACAATAACATTACACAGTATTTCTTTACACATGCAGCCATAAATGATGTGTTTATCATCTTATCTATATAAACTTCTATGCGTGAAAGTGTGTGTGTCTGTCCGGCCCGGAAGTGAGAGGTGGAGTCGGGGTAAGGGCTCTGCCTCTGAGGATACGCAAGCGAGGCGAGTACATTGGCAAAATGAAACCTCTGAAGAAAGACCAAGTCACTTACCTGCTAATACACAAGCGATGCGAGCACGTCGGCAAAACAAAATCTCCTAGGAGAGAGATACCCAGAGCAGTTCCTTTCAATAACCTGACATCACTACATTTCAATTTTTTTCTGAAAATTTAAATAGTTACTAGGACCCTGGACTTTTTACAGCATGGACTTAAACAGCTAGTATATAATAATCACCTTTAGATCTTCACTCTTCTCTCCTAAAAGTTAAGCGAGTAGGGGCTGATGAGCTCTGTTTGGCCTGAATGTTCTGTTCTTGTCAACATGTTTCTTAAACATATAAAGTGCTTGCTTTGCATTAAGTGGTGCAATTTTCTTTCTGTCAGTTTTTTTTATATTACACTGACTTTTGAAAGCAACAAAATATTCAGAAATAGGTTAACATTTCAAGCCATATGAAATCCTTATGGCAGTTTATTTTCAATCAATATATAAGAAAACCAGAATTATTAAACTGAAAATTGTTAATTCAGAGTACAGTGACTATTTAAATATGTTGTGTTCCAGGAATGGCGCCCTTCAGTCCTTTCTTTCAGACTACTTGTTTGCAGTCTTTAAGGACTGCTGATTTTCTGACATGAAGGAGCCTAAATCTTACTGCCATTATTCTGATTGTAACTGTATAAATGAGGGAGACTTTTTTTACATTGAGTCCTGCTTTTAGCCATCATATAATTTTATTCTCCAGTCACACATGCTTTAATTTACAGTATACAACAGTATCTAGGTGGTATAAAAAAGACTTCATAATCTGTACAGATTCTGAATTGAAATGTTTCATATTAGAAATAAAAGGGTGGTAAATTATAGCATTTATCTTTTACACCATGTTAATCAAAGAAAAGAACATTAATTCCTGAAGAGATAATTTGTAATTATTTTAAGAATAATTTGCTTTAATCTTCTGGTCACAACTGATGAAAATTAAGACCGTTTAGTAATTAATTCATCCCACAGTATGTTTTAAAATGGGTGGCACAGCAATTAGCACTGCTTCCTCACAATCTCTTTAAAACTGGATTTTTATTCCAGCCTGCCTTGTAGTGGGGAGCTGGAATAGTCTCCTTGGATTTACATGGGTTATTCCATTCTCCTCTCAATTTTAAGGATGTGGGTGTTAGGATGAAGGTTGACTATTAGGGCCCAGTATGAAAGAATAGACTAGCTCCTTGTCTTGCACCCAATGCTGTCCAGGATTGTTTTCCTCAACCCTAAACTGGAATAAGCAGGTTAGAGGACAGATGGATGAAAGTTCAAAGCAGCCACAGAGCATTGTCTGTTTAAGTGGTACATATTAAGTACAGAAATGTTCATCAGATGCATGAATTTAGTCATTCCATTTCCTGAATTAAAAATTTCCATTTCAGTAATGAAGCCCATCCTAGCAGCATAGAGTCTATCATGGACCAGAACTAGGCCATCACATACTCATACACATACCTCCAAGGCCATTTTAGTGTCACCAGGTAGCTCAAGACAAACATCACCACGATGTACAGTTATAGTGGCAACTAAAGCAGGGCTTTGGGCTGGAAGCAGGATCCAAATCCATTTCTTGTTCAGATTGGTTTCTGTGAATATCATTAAACATAATGATTTTTGGAGTTAACATTCTTACAATGAAAAAGTATATTTTTTAAAGCATTATCATCATTCTCATCATCTATGTACCAAAGAAGCAAAACTGACAAAATATTAGGTTATACTGTATTGTAAAGTGGCATTATGGTTAAACTCTGGAAGTAGTGATTGTTTAGTTATGGTCACCAAACTGTAGAAGCTTTGCAGGTATGTGCACCACTGGTCAAAAGAGCACAACTTACTGTGAAAGGCTAAGAGAACTAAACCTGCTTACTCTTCAGCAGAGATGGCTGCACTGGCACCCAATTCAATTCTTCAAAATTCTCATAGGCATTGATAAAACATATCCATCAGAATTCTTTAAATACAACAGAGAATCTGATATACAAAGGCACCAGTAAAAATAAGTTTAAATTCAGTGAAAGGGAGATTGTAATTCTTCACACAAAGGGTCTTGGGAATCTAGAAGAAAATAAAAAATCATGTAGCTGAATCGGAAACCTTAACAACTTTTAAAAAGTAAATAGACAACTAACCTGTTATGTTTTTTTTTGTTAAGGCTAGTGTATTCCTATATAAAGTATAATAGAATGTCAGTATTCATATGTACAGTGTAATAGAAAACCAAAATGTTTTACTACCTTACAAAAAGAAACATGCAATAAGTTAAGCGAAAAGGTGGGTTCATTGTTTTAGCAGAATAACCTCATATAGAGAAATATTCAGTTCTTTCCTCTGCAAAACTATGAAAAAAATCTTTAACATATCAGCAAACACTTTGCATGGTTTTGCTTGTTATAATACCCACAAGGAAACTCTTCCGTTTTCAATTTATCTTTTCTTACCATTTTCAAAAGACAGGTAATAAAAATTGTACATGTTTAACAGTTTAAAACCCACTATCTTTAAAGGGTTTGCATTCTGTACTTTTAAAATTATTAACCCCTTGTCCTTTTTCACATTGAAAATTGTCACAGTTTGAGATTTTGATGCATTTAACTGAGAAATGTATTTGTGAGTCGCACATTTACAGAACATTGCCAAAAAGAAAGAAAGCAGTAAACAATACAATAATTAAAAACAGTGAAATATAACTTCTTTTTTTTTGCATCAGTACAATTGTTAAGCCATCTCCAGTATCTATATCAGTCAGTGGTATTTTTGCGGTCTGCAGCAAGTTTGTACAATGTGATACAGCAATTTGGTTCAGTCTATGGTGTTAATTGGAGAACAAAAATGGAGAACAGTTTTGCTGCATATTTAAGGGGGTTAAAGTCAGCACTCTGATAAGACCACACCGTTTTTTTATTTTGTATTTCCCAGCTTTGTGCTTTGGATGCCTGTCTAAACGTAACACTAAATATTTCTTTGTATTTTGTCCAATCTATCTTTGGTCAATGCTAACTGGAATGTCAGCCCATGCCTATGTAAACCATCCCTTGACATAATCACTAAGTTTGCACGCACACACATAGCCGGGATAAGGTGAGTAACCCAGTTATTTCACTAACACAATGTCTTACTTGTGTTTCTAATTGGATGAATAGTAATTTTCTCTAGCTAAATAAAGAGAAAACATAAATTTTAGTGATTGGCAATAATGGAGATAATGACATTATTAGAAATAAACTTGATGCATTAGGATTAAAAGTCAAGACGGAGGTAAAGAACTTAGGGGTAACTGTTGACTGTAACCTAAATTTTAAATCGCATATTAATCAGACCACTAGGACAGCATTTTTTCACTTAAGAAACATAGCAAAAGTTAGATCTCTTATATCATTGAAAGATGCTGAAAAATTAGTTCACGCGTTTGTTTTCAGTCGACTAGATTACTGTAACGCACTCCTCTCAGGACTACCCAAAAAAGACATCAATCGTTTGCAACGAGTGCAGAATGCAGCTACTAGAATCCTAACTAGGAAAAGAAAATCTGAGCACATCTCTCCAGTTTTGATGCCACTACACTGGTTGCCTGTGTCATTCAGGATTGACTTTAAAATACTGCTTATGGTTTACAAAGCCTTAAATAATCTCGCTCCATCTTATATACTGGAGTGTCTGACACCTTGTATTCCAAATCATAACCTTAGATCCTCAAATGAGTGTCTCCTTACAATTCCAAAAGCTAAACTTAAAAGAAGTGGTGAGGCAGCCTTCTGTTGTTATGCACCTAAAATCTGGAATAGCCTGCCAATAGGAATTCGCCAGGCTGATACGGTGGAGCACTTTAAAAAACACATTACTTTAACATGGCTTTCTCATAACTTAATTTTAATTTAATCCTGATATTCTGTATATTCAATTAATTATAACTACTATTCATGGTGGCTCTAGAATCCTGCGCCACCACCACCACCTAATCAAAGCAACGTGATGTTCCTACATTGATGGATTAAAAGCCAGACGTCTACATGACCATCATCATCAAGCCCTTCCATGAGAACCCTAAATACAAAGAGGACTGTTTCATTTATGTGAGGTAGAATGCCCAGAGGGGGCTGGGCAGTCCTGTGGCCTGGAACCCCTGCAGATTTTATTTTATCTTTCCAGCCGTCTGGAGTTTTTTTTTTGTTTTTTCTGTCCTACCTGGCCATCGGACCTTACTCTTATTCTATGTTAATTAGTGTTGTCTTATTGTAATTCTTACTTTGTCTTTTATTTCTCTTTTCCTCATCATGTAAATCACTTTAATCTACATTATCTGTATGAACATGTGCTATATAAATAAATGTTGTTCTTGTAGTTAAGGCAGAAACCTGGTTTCTTAAAAACATCCATTTACATGCACAAATATGCCTCTGTAGTTCTCCTTTGGCAAAAAGCTCCAATGTCAATAAACTGCACAAAAAAAACAGCTAAATGTCATCATCTGCTGTTGCATGTAATAATTTTCATGTGCTTTGAAGTAAATAACATTCCTTTGCTTTTTACATCCTCAACCTGAGCTACTGATGATTTGCAGTATGAACACTGGCAGCTGCATCACTCGATCACACTGTTTCAGTACATCTATAGCAAATAGCTGGATGACAACTAAACTGACATTTTAATACTGTAATATGTTTCAGTTACTAATTGCTTTCTGCTTGGCTGTGCGATTGAGCCCTGCAAAGGACTGGCATACTGTTACGTGTGCTTCTTGACTCATACTCGGTGCTGCTAGGACAATAATAACATTGGTATTTTTACTTCATTAAAGATAAGTATTGCATTAGATTACTCTCTGCTTTAAAATGTAATTGGAGAGCATAACGCACGTTACTTTTAACGCATTACCCCAATACTGCTCCTGCCAATGTGCTGCTGAGCTTAGCACTATACGTTCAGCTTATCAACATAAATGTAGTGATTCTGAAATACTGATACAGAATATTTCAATCAGGAGAAGAAATAATGTGATTAGTGGTAAACCAGTTAAGTGTTTATGTGGCCAAATAACTAAGTTACTCACTTAGAAATCTACATGTATTGACCAATAACCTTGTTTATCTAACAAAACTAAGGGTTTACATGGCTTTTAAAGAGGATTCTATGAATAACTGCTTTATTAAAGTGTATGTAAAATTCAATAGTAGTTACCATTACCATTCTTTACAGTGAGGATTAGTTGTTTAAACAGCTAATGTGCAGAGTCACACGCACATAGCACTTCAGTCTCATCAGATAACCAGGCCTCCAGTCGCATACCTGCACTAACATCTAGGTCAGGGCTACTCAACTTTATTTAACTCAGGGGCCAAAAACTGGGAATTAGCCTGACTGAAGGGCTACAATGCAAAACAAGTTCATATTTTTGGTATTAATTGTTTCCTTAGGATTTAAGTTAGAATGTTTTAAAACTAGCAAATCTACTTAACACATTTTATTTGCACTTGGGGTTAGGTTTAATAAATAATCCTTCAAAAGAATAATAAATGTAGCAATTAGCACTTTATTTAAAATTGAGCCAACATAAGACTTCTTTTGCTGTAATCATATAACATCACAAGATTTATAACAGTTATCTGAAAATGGGAGTAAAAGTAAAAAAAAAGTAAAAATGCATCTTAAAATAATTATGAAAGCTATTTGAAACTTTACTGTAATTTAAATCTATTAACATTTTATTGCCCAATCTACTTTTGCTCCTTTAAATGCCATCATATATGGAAAATATGTAAGTTACACTTGAATACTGCCATGCCCCAACATAAATACAAACTGATACAATCAGGATGCTTATAACTATTCACCTTAAGCAATTTATTTATACAACTGTAAATCCAAAAACAACATGTCAAATAAAAATATTTTACTTGATGAAAATTCAGTTATGATTAATTATATACACAGAATCTGGTTCTTTCATGAAAAATGTGCTCTGCAGTTACTTTCTACTATGACTGGCACCCACCCCATGACCTGGGCCATGTCTGATATATCAGTTGACTCGTCAATGGCCCGATTAAAATGTTCTATGTTACTTAGGTCTTTTATAAGTTTTTCAAAAAAATTATCAGAAATTGTTTCAACTCTTCAGGTTAGTGTAGAATCTGATTATATCTGACCAACAATATCATCTTTGTTTTTAAAAATCAGTGAAAAGAGATTCACTACATTCCAACTAACATTTCTTAATAAACTGACCTTCAGTAAAAGGTCTGTGATTCTTTGCAATGTTCCACACTATTTTATATAATGCTTCTGTGATGGAATCACTCTCTTTTATTTGGCATCGTAGTAGATTTTGCTGGCCATAAAGGCTGTCTAGAAGTGAACACACTTTATCCTTTCTTAAATCGGTTCGAGGGGGATGTAATTTTCTAAAATCAGCATGACAGCTTTCCTAGTGGCGCTGGATAATTACACATTTTCGTACCACTATACTTCTTTGACAAAGTAGACATAAAAGTTAGTCTTTTTGCCATTTTCTTGTTGTTTTCACCAGTAGCTCTTTAAACATTTTGTCTACTTTGCATTGTGATGCAGAAAGAAACTTTGCTTGAACTGCTAAGGTGTATACACTAGTGCACCCCCTTTTGAGAGAAAATGGAATGTTCCTGTTTAGAGAAGGGATTTAAATTCTAAAATGATTCATAGACTTCCAATATATTTCTTACTACCTGGGGGCCACAGAAAATTTTTTATGGGGGGCTGCATGTTGAGTAGTGCTGCTCTAGGTCATGTAGTGCAAGCAGGCTTCAAATACAAATACAGTATACTGAATATACCAAGTCCAAGTTATTATATTGGTTTGTGCATCCAGTACAATTAAATTCATATTAGTCACAGTAGTAATACCAAAAACAAACTAAAAAAGGCAATGAATACAACATCATAAACTGAATTCAACATACAGCATAGAGTTCATATATACAATAAATAATCATGCAGAAGTCATTATGAGTAGCTGTTGAGTGGCCCTACAACCTGTTGATAAAAATTGTCCCTGAATCTGCAACCCCAAATCAGAAACAATAGGAAAAATGGAAAATGCAAATAAAAAAATGCAGTGATTTCTAAATGTACAGTACTTTTACTTTATTTCATTGCAAACTGTATGAACCCAAAATATATCATGTTCTGTCTGGTCAACTTCATGTCATTTGTTAATATACAGTATATATCCATTTCTGCATTTCAAGCCTGCAACATATTTCAAAATAAGTTGGGATGGGGGCAAATTAGAGCCAGAAATGAGACAAAAAAGTTAAATAATGATGTGATTTCAAACAGGTAATGTCAACAGGTAATTACAATTATAATCTGATACAAAAGCAGTATCCACTAAAGGCTGAGTCTTTGAGGAGCAAAGATGGGCAGAGGATCTCTAGTTTGTCAACAAATGCATGAGAAAATTATTGAAATGTTTAAGAACAATGTTCCTCAAAGAAGGATTTGTATATTTCTCCCTCAACAGTGCATATCATCATTAAACGACTCAAGGTGTCTGGAGGAATTTCAGAGCGTAAGGGGTAACGGAACAAGCCTAAGCTGAATTCACGTGATCTCTGATCTCTCAGACGGCACTGCATCAAGAACTGTCATTCATCAATAGCTGAGATAACCACATGGGCAAGGGATTACTTTGGCAAACCTGTGTCAAGCACTACAATACAGAGTTACATTCACAAATTCAACTTTAAACTTTACTGTGCAAAAAAGAGGCCTTATGTTAACCATATCCATGGACCACCACATAGTGGAAACATTTATTGTAATCAAAGGAATCAGTAATCCAGATCTTTTTTGGAAGAAATGGACGGCTTATGCTCCGGACCAAAGACGAAAAGGACCATCCAGGTTGTTACCAGCAACAAATCCAAAATCCAGGGCCTGACAATGTGTCAGTGTTTTGGCAAAGGTAATTTATACTTCTGTGATGGCAGCATTAAAGTAGAAAAGTACACTGAGATTTTACAGCAACATAGGCTGCCTTCAAAGCAAAATCTTTTCCAGGGACTGCAATGCATTATTCGACAAGATAATGCAAACCACATTCTGCACACATTACAAAGACATGACTGCTGTAAAAGAGGGTATGAGTACTGGACTGGCTTGCCTGCAGTCCGGACTTGTCCCCACTAGAGAGTGTGCAGAGAATTTTCAAACAAAAAATAGAACAAGGATGACCTTGTGCTGTTGCACAACTTAAGATTTGTTTACAGGAAAAATGGGGAAAAAAAACACCTGAAATGCTCATCACTTGGTATCCTCACTGCCAAAATTTCTTTGAAGTGTTGTGAGAAGGAATGGCGGCATTACAAAACGGTAAATGCTTTACCGTGCCAACATTTTTTGGACTGTGATGTAGGTCATAGAATGCAGGAATTGATGGATATTAACAAATGAAATGAATCTGACCAGACAAAACATGAAATATCTTGGGTTCATACTGTCTGCAATGAAATAAAAGCCAAAGTAAATTTAAGAAATCTCTACATTTTTTTATTTGCATTTTTTCACGCCTCCCAACTTTTTCTGATTTGAGGTTGTACCTGTCCAAGTGCTAAATATCTTTTTTTTTTTTATTTATTAATTTTATTACAATCAATACATAGCAATCAAGTTTTTACAAAAAAAGAATTATGTTAAGAACAGATTGATCCCCACCCCTGAGAGAGAGAGCAAGCCAAACGGTGTAAAATTTAAGGCTTGTAAAAATACCTAAATTAATAAATTCTCTGTGCTTTATAAACTTACTTTAAAATATTACTGATTAGATCCTGCCATGTTTTGAAAAAAGTCTGTACAGATCCTCTAACTGAGTATTTGTATTGTATTAGTAAGTGCTAATTATCTTGTACTGACAGAAAAATCTGACTGTGCAAAATGGCTGAGGTCTTTAATATGGCACTGCCAATCCTTCTTGATTGGTATTTCACACACACTGACCAAGAAGAGTTTTTGACATTTTAACGAAATCAAAATATTTTAAATGTTAATTCCCTGAGATTTTTCAGGTTTAAAAAAAGACAGTTTGAGGTAAGGTAGTTTTGCTCATAAATCATTGCACCTGAGAGTGGTCTGTAAACTATAACCCACATGTATTGTGCTCACTTCAGATCATAAGTAAAGGTGTCCCCAAGAAATTTAAGACTTCTGACCCTATCTTCATGCTATTCTTTCTGAAGCAGATGAGAGTGTGATCATCCTCCTGCTTGCAAAAATCTACAGCAAGATCCTTGGTTGTGTCGATATTAAAAGTAACCACTGTGTCAAGAGGCAAATCTCTTTTCTGAAAGTATATCATCATTGCTGGTGATCAGTCTCACAATGGTTGTTTTATGAACTAATTTAATAATGGAGTTGCAGCTGTGTACTGAGAGATGGTTTGAATGATGAAGGCAAGTTGGAGATAGTGGATTGAAGGCATATTTTACTGGGGTGTAACAGTGGTCTAAAGTGTTAGCACACCTGGAAAGGCTGGTGACATACTGATGGTATTAAGGTAAAATAATCCTTGAATTTGCTTTGTTGAAATCTCAACCGATATTTAATAATTCCTTAAGATTGTATGACAAAGTGTACATGGCTCATTTTCCTAGGCTTTTAGTGTCACACAAGGCCTGTCAATACAGCAGATTTAACAGGGATGTATACATTCAGCTGCACACACTCCCACCTGCATTCCTGAGAGAATACTAAAGTGAATGGCTGAACTGCAGCTCTACTTACATTTTGGTCGGCTCAGTATTTCATTTGACAACAAAGGTGCAAATCATAGTTGAGCTTATACCTCTAAAGAGACTCTTTCAGACAAAAAGGTGGCCAGATGGACATTCATTTTAGGCTTGTATTTCCTAACTGAACTCTAGCTGGATGTGACAAAATGTAACTCCTATAAACAGGCACCGGATAATAATCTGTAACTGGAAGTGACCTCGATCCAATTAGCAGAACGTGACATCTTTCTCCAAAACTATCTGCATTTATTTCTTCTGCTCCCTTTGGGTTAGCTGAGGATCTATTCTCTTTTTGGGGGCTCTGAATACATGTGATCTGTTCTCAGTGTGAGCCAAAAGCTGACAAGGCAGTGAAGAACCACCCCCTCTTTGCAGAGCAAAGAGTTCAACAAATTTCTTTGGCCTGGAAGCTACATTCCTTTGAATCTTGGAGCTGGATGTCCTGAACTAGCTCTAATGTCCACTCTGCTATTTCAAGCTATGTGCCATTGACGGAGCAGAGTTTGATAAGACTCAGAAGCAGGATTACTTCAAGAAGGGAACTTCAGCATCTACACTCTTGTGCCAGAAAGAGCAACGCTTCCTTATGAAGTTGCAGAGAGCACAACAAGCTGCAAGCTCAGGAGCATCACACCACAGACAAAGGATCATGTAGGAATAGACAAAGAGTGCATTCCAACACAATCAGAGTCCTCCATTTAAAGAGGAGCAACAACACTTAACTCCACACAGCATTGGGTTTCATTTTTGAAGGCTTGGTATCGTCAAACTGTTTATTTGTGCCAAGATAAATTAGAAGTATAAATAGACAGTAAACTTGTTACATGTTTCTCTATTTTCCTGTCCTGTCTTGATATACAGTATATGCAGTCATCATTATTTCTATAATCCTTTTGTTTAAAAATAAATTGGATTATTATGTTTCTTAAAGGAGTTTGCATGTTCTCCCCGTGTCTGCGTGGGTTTCCTCCCACAGTCCAAAGACATGCAGGTTAGGTGTATTGGCGATCATAAATTGTCCCTAGTGTGTGCTTGGTGTGTGCGCGCCCTGTGGTGGACTGGCACCCTGCCCGGGGTTTGTTTCCTGCCTTGCGCCCTGCGTTGGCTGGGATTGGCTCCAGCAGACCCCCATGACCCTATACTTAGGATATAGCGGGTTGGATAATGGATGGATGTTTCTTAAAACGATTGTGCTTCAGTTACTTTGATATAAGTCTAACGGCCAGAGACCAGCTCCTGAGAAAGGTAAGGAAAATAAAGTGCAAGCTTAACCAAAAAGTTTAATTAATTACTGGCATTGCAAGCTAATAATTAAATAACTGGTTGATTAACATTAATCAATCAATTCTTTTTCTCACATCCATTGTATCCTACATTTATTTGGTGTCCCTGAGTGGCCAAAACAGAGATCCCTCACTCAGTTCCTGCAAGATTTAACAATAATGTTGTACAGTTTGCTCTGCATAATGCTGGTGCAGATTTGAGAAAGGATGTAGATGGCAATCAGGAAAACAACTGGAAAATGTCTTTGGGGAGTAAGATGGGTAGCAATTGATTACTGCATATGTCAGATCAGGTAAGCAGTTTTTGGAGATGATTTAAACATATATGCATCCTGTGTTGTTTTCCAATAAAGTATCATGTCTTCTTCTTTTCACACAAGAGTAGCATCAGATGGGACTAGATTAAGTAATAATAAACTTACAGTGATTTCCTACCTAGATTGTTACTGAGTTGACTCATTTTTCTTAACTGGAAGAATTGTAATGCATCCTCCATAACTCATGCAAAAGGGACATTTTATATTATCTAAAACTAGAAAAAAATAACTATTTTCCAAGTGGAAAACAGTGCAGTTTTTTTTTCCGAATTTGGCAAGTAATTCTTATTGTTATTCTATTTTCTTCTATATGGAAAACTACTTTATAACAGAACTTTTTTCAAATAACTGAATTTGGTAAGGGTGGGTCTTAATGACATGAATTATGTTGCATTGATTACATTTTTATTTGGACATTGTTTTATATAAGACTTTTATTAGATCGCATGTCTGATTGGTTATCTCTTTATTATTAGGCCTATATTTTGATACTTAATGAAAACGCCTTCCATTTCATTTGACATGGTTTAGATAACTAAGGAAAAGAAAATCCTAACTTCATTTATTTCAAATTTCAAATCAAAAAGTACAAAATGTTTTTAAAGGAAGAAATACTTTTTCAGGCACTGTATACTTGCTGCATTTTAGCAGTTGCATCAAAGCAGATATCTTTCAATAACAATCTGTTTAATCACAGAAAGAAATAAGAGTAATAAACTTAAAATGTCATTCTGTGGTTTCCATATAAATTTTGAATGAACTATAGAGTATGAACTACAGAGTATAAATCTAACCTGAGTCCATGTACTTTTCACATCCAACAAACATTTTGTTTCAAGGATTGTATGGTGAGGTAAAAGTCATGTTAAATTTATTTAATAATAATTTTAATTAAGCATTTCCATGCTTGTGGATGCTTTATGAAAAACACAAGATATTCATTTTGGTTGACTTGTTCAGAGTGCTGAAGTGGAAGGTTGTAAACATATCCCCTCATCAAGGTGTAAATACTTTCCATCATCAGACATTTCATCTGACCAAGAATGGAGAAGACTGTAGTGGTAGTTTTCTTCGCTGATGACATTAAACATATCCGCACCAGAAATGAGCCTCCAATCGTCTCGAGCAGGGATCCGGATATCCTTTACTTCTTTGTTCTCTGGGGAGAAGCCAAAGAACTTTTTAATGTGCTGACTAGCAAAGATCTTACTGTGTTGATCCATAGTTTGTTCCATAAGTAACTGCTCATTATCCACATAGCGGGACCAGTAGTTCAGGTGAACAAAGCTGAGTGGGGACAACCATCTTGCAATGCAAACAAAAAGGAAACCAGAAACTGCCACAATGGCAATCAAGATCCAGCCAGCCACCTGAAATACAGAAAGCAGCATGTGTCAATCCAAAAGTCCCATATTTGAGGCAAGAACAACCAGCTGTTTGAACATCAGTTCATTACTGAACCCGTTTTATCTAGTTTAGTGTCACAGTACCACAGCCTGGTCCAACAAGACTGGATGTAAGGAAGAAAGCAACTTTGGATAGGACATCGGTCTGTAAAACACACTTGTGCATTCATCCATATTTATTTATACAGATTGTATCCCACACACTTTTGCAGAGAGAAATTATTTCTCCTTTGCTAGGAACATGCCATAACATTCTCAGTGCTACGGGATGCAGGGCGTTAGAAACATGCTATCATAAAAATCTTCTCAAATAACAGTAAACATATCCTAAAAAAGGCAGGTGCATCTTCACATAAGAACTACAGACCAGTGACACATCTCACACATCATGAAGACCTTTAAGAGACTGGTCCTGGACTATATGAGACTTTTTATAGAACAACTGGACTCACTGCAGTTTGCCTCTTGGAGTGGAAGATGCAATTATCTATCTGCTTCACAAGGCTTATTTTGACCTGGACAAAGCTGGCAGCATTGTAAGGATTATGTATATTTATTTTATTTCTCCAGTGCCTTCAGTAACATCCAGCCATCTCTGTTAAGGGATAAACTCAGAGATATGCAGGTGGATGAGCCTGTGGTGTCATGTATAACTGATTATCTTCCGGGCAGACTGCAGTTTGTGAGTACAAAGCACAACATGGAAAATTCCTCAGCAACAAAGTCTTCAGGGTTAAATTAGGCTACATACACACACATACATACATATATATATATATACACATACATACATACATATAATATATATATATATATATATAGCATATATATTATATATACACGCATATATATATATATATATATATATATATATATACATATATACACATATACAGTACTGTATATATATACATACATATATACATATATATACACATACATACATATATACACATACATACATATATGGTTGAATAGTTTACTGTCAAATAATGCAAAGAGTACACGACACATGTTCTGCCCTAATTCTGGGCTCATCAGACATACACACTCGCTGCATCCCCTCTCAGGGATCGAACCTCGGACAACCACAAGCGTTACCCGGTAGGTAACCACCCATACAATCAGATTGTGATTCAGACTACAAATGCCATGAACATACATACATACATACACACATATATATACATATACACATATATATATATATATACATATATATATACATATATATATATATATGTATATATATATATATATATATATATATATATACACATATATATATACACATACATATATACACATACATATATATATATACACACACACACACAGAGCAATTATATAAGGAATATATGAATACGAGTATATGAACCATTGTTTTCCTATACACACTTCAAATATTAGTTAAACACTGATGACTTTGTTCTGAATCTGGGAGTGAACTATTCTCAGTGTGCCAGCAAGGCTTAATGATATGCAAACGTGAAGCATTTTGTTTCATACTTTAGTATGTGGCTTCTAACCTTACATGCGTCATGTGCCTAAGCCTGTGATGAATGTGCTGTCAGCTGCTTGGCCATTTTTCTTATAATTGTCTATAGTATTTTTAGGAATGAGCACAAATCTTCATGTTATAACTTTATAGACACATTAGACTATTTAAATAAAAAACAAAAATAGCAAAAACTAACTGCTATTTTAGTTTTGTCACCCATTAAGTTTTCAGTAGCACATATAAAGAACAGTGTGGTGAGAGCTAGCAGAATGCTTGCTCTTCTGAAGCACCAAAATTTGACACAGTCCCTGATATACACCACTGGGTCATCTGAATAGCCAGAATGAAATTTTATCACATTTAGCATATGCTGTAGTTAACATCCAGCTCTCTGTGATCACCAGTTTTGGTTGAACCTCGGCTATTGCTACATATTGTACCCTACCGGCCTTACTAATGCCATTGTTTACATGTCAGCAATTTTTTCTTTTAGATAAATATCAGAACAGAAGCTTATATCTGACAGGATCTCCAGCATTGGCATTTTCACATCCTCTTAGTTTTGGGCATTTTATTTTGTATTATTTGTTCCTGAATAGAAAATATTGGTTCTTTATTAAGCATTTTTGCTGTCACCATGTATAAAAACTCCCAGAATCTCTGGAGACCAACATTGTTTAATAATGATTAACTTCAAAACATAAAAGGGTGAACATGTACAGTATCTTTTACTGTGGTTACCCTTGAGTGGAAATCTCTCCTCATATTTGTCCAAATTGTCAGAGGTACTGTGGAGGGCCATTGCATTCTAATTATCTTAATGATTATCTACTTGGTTTACATAACACATTTGTCTCTCCAGAAATGTGCAGGGAGTTCCCAGGCATAAAAGTCAGAAGTAGGCAGCAGCTGGTGAAAGACTGTAACAAGTGCTGGGAAGAAAGACTGTCCATTGCTGTCCTAAGCTGCACATCTTGTAAATGTGAGATGGAAACTTAAGCAGATTGAGAAAAAGAAAATTACCAACATGCTAACTTCCCAGAACTGAAGCTGGAAAACAGTGTTTTTAAAATGCTGCATCACTATTCAGCTCTTATTTAGGCAGTATGTAAGTGAAGACAAATTAAAATGCTTTTGTGTACTACAGACTATGACAAAACTGTTTTTTTTTTTTTTGCTGAATTCCATAAAAACGTTTATTTGCATCACACACACAGAAAAACAAGCCATGATGTTATAGACATTAACCTCAAATAAAGAACTGGAAAAACAACCTGCAGTTTGGAATAACCTTAATATGTTATCATAACATAACACAATCAAATCTCCTTAATCCAGTTAAGGGTCACTGGGAGCCAGAGTCTATCCAGGCAGCACTGGGTAAAAGGCAGGAAAATGACCAGCAAAGGAGGTCATTGTGCCCAAATTTAGAAAAACAAATTAATCTAACATGCATGTCTTTGGGATATGTAGTAAAACCCTAGTAATCAAAAGATAAATGAATTCAGACACAGTATTAACATGCCAGCTGTGCAGAAATTTACCAAGCACTGGGTTTCAACCCAAGATGTTGAATTTATAAGATAGCAGTGCTAAATCCTGTTCTATCAATGGAAAGTCATCAGTGGATTTTATTAACCCTAACCTATGCAGTCTACAGGCAGGTTATATCAAGATTCCTCAATGGGATTCCTCCTGAGAGGTTTTAAATTAGACTTCTTTGGTGTTCAATTGCACCCATAGGTGACCATCACATATTTCCTTAATCCCTTACTGTAAGTACAACATACGGAACTAAGGGTGTGTGAGATTGGCAAAAATTATATCTTGATATTTTCTATGACTTTGATGGTAATGATAATTAGACGATATTTTGCGTCCTTTAAAAATTTGTTTGTAACATGAAATACATTAAAATCCATCTCTGTTAAGGGATAAACTCAGAGATATGCAGGTGGATGAGCCTGTGGTAAAATGTAATTTTTCCACTACAACTTTCAGGAATGTGTCCCAAATTACTTTGGCTTGCAGCTGCTTAAAGACTAGTAAATTGTTGAGGTTCTCACTGCTTCTGTATTGTTGGCCTACACAATATGATGTGTGTTGTGTAAGTAAAGAGCTATAAATTAGCCACTTGTACAACATATAATGTTCCCATCAATACAGGCATCTTACAAGCAGGTGTTAACTGAGTGTTGTAATTTTGGCTATTATTTTCTTTGAAAGTAGAACAATAGATACTGTCGCTGTCTGACTGCTCATGGTCCCAGGACAGACTGGGGATCAAGTCTGGGTTAATAATAAAAATACTGTTAATTTAAATAGCACTTATCAAAAACAAAGTTACAAAACCTTTCCCATGAATCAATCAGTAAATCACCAAAACAGGTTAGTAATGGACATCACAAAATATTCTCAGTTAATAAAACAAAATATATAGAAAATATACAAAAAGGATATCAGATAAAACCCATGTGAGGCTTGAGTAAAGATTGATTTAAAGCAAGAAGCAAGAAGCAGATTCTACCTGGCCGGGTTCCTCTGAAAAGCCAAGTTGCACTGATCACAAAGCACTGTTCCCTTTATTCTTTAAATTAGTTATCAGAAGGGCCAACAGGTTCCAACCAGAGGACATCAGGCTGTATAAAGATACATAAAAAAGCTAACAATTCATTAATATAATCAGGGGCCAGACATTGCACCACCTTTAAAGCAATCAATAAAATCTTGAAATCAATGCTAAAACATACAGTACTAGTGACCAATGAAGCGATGACAAAATAGGAGTGATGTGTTCTCTCTTCTTAGTTTTAGCTAAAATTCTAGTTGCAGCATTTTGTAACATTTTAAGTTATTAAGTGCTATTTGATTAGGACTAGCTAATATACCATTACAGTACTAATGGGCTTCATGGGATCTCCTCATACAACACCCCTCCCACTCTTTGCCTGAATGATATTGTATTGTGTCTGATGAAGTTTCATGGGTGACACAGCCCCAATCCCAAACCTGAACCCGCTCTTTGATCAAATGAGATTATATTGTGGCACTCACTGACACCAATTCCCTTAGCGTACCAGTGTATCACATTTTTGCCATAAATAGTGTTCCACCAGTAATATGTTTCCACTTCAGATACTGAGTAGACCTGACATGATAATACAAAACCACATCATTATTGCTGTATCACTAAAATGCAGAATTAATCTAATTTTAAAGATATTTAAGTGATAAAAATTTCCTCTGAAGGATATTTTATGTTTTAATATTTTAAATATTTTTATACATTTGTAGACTCATTTATATTACTATTAATTAACAAACAACCACTACCAGCCTCCCCCAAACAAGGTATGGGTTTGAGCATGTCATAAGTTGTTTACCTTAAGTTCCTTACTTCTTCATAGTCTACAGGATAATTAACTGTTGTGGAACTGGACCCGGACACAGACAGGTGGACATCATTTCTTCACCCAACACACGTTTTATTTACAAATATATTTACAATATTTTAAGTGCACACCCAGTGCCTCCAGCACCGATCCCCCAAAGTCCAGGCCTCACAGTCACAAATTGCCTTCCTTCTGGCCACCGCCTCCACTCCTCTCTCAAGCTCCGTCCTCTTCCACCCGACTCTTGCTGTCGACAGAAGGGAGGCGGCCCCTTAAATAGCAACCCAGATGGGCTCCAGCTGCTTTCCTGGCAATCCCCCGCGGACACACCCCTGTGTGGCGGAAGTGCCGGCTGCACATCTGGAAGTCCTCCGGGTGTCCCCAGTCTTCTTCCCCCCAGCACTTCCTGGTGTGGCGTATGTGCTGGGCTCCAGGTTTCTTCAGGCACTGGGGCGCCGCCTGGTGGTGGCCACGGGCCCCTACAGGGTTGGGCTTCCAAGCCCTCTACCTGTGGCCCCCAACACAACCAGGGCGGTCGCCCCCTCACGGTCTGTTCTTATTTACAGTGTGCCTATATAACCTTTGGAATGTCGTGGTTTAGCCAGTGTGGCTCAAGACAAAAAAAGGCTTCAGACTATTTATTTAAAAGAAATCCACAACAACCTGCACAAACATTTTCACATGGCTCTCAAAGTTTAGACTACAATATAAAAATCACTCAGATTGTTCACAATACACTTAACATTATTTTTACAATGAGAAAAGGGAATAACCAATTTTGACTACGCAAGAGATACAAGGGCAGTAATGACAACTTCTGTTAAGAGTTTAGCTGAAGAAAATTCTTAGCCATTCAGTCATTAACTTCTGCCAAACAATCGATTACACTGATCAAGTCTGGGGATGGTTTGGTTTCACTGGATGATATAGTTCAGTATAATGCCGTGAAAAGAGATGTTGTGTCTGCGAATAATAAGTAGTATTCAAACATTATAAAGTATCAGCTCTAACCAATGCAACATTTTACTTCCCAAGAAGGCATTCCCAATGCATACTATTGGCAAAGAAAGAGATACTAGAATAACTGGAGGACTTGTTCACACCACAACCAATTATTCATGACTTCCTTCTACAGTATATTAACTGCCACTTAATGTGGGCTTCAGTTTCTTTCCACAGTCAAAAGTTTTGATGTCAAGATGATTAGAATTACCAAAGCAAAACTGCTTGAGTTTCTAGTTTCTCTCAGGAGAGACTTGGGCATACGGTGGTCATTTTACGAAAATATTCCTCCTTCAGACAAAACTTCTACCTTCCTTCCGTCTCTTTTAAATTGGTATCAGTCCTCTAACAAAGCTTCCAAGCTCTCAGTGCAAAACTCCAACTTCCCTTCTACCTCTTTCAACACAGCATTCGTCCTCTGACCTTTAACAAAAACTGCATCCACATTCTGCCATCTGACAAATAACATCCTCCTTCCTGTCTCCCACCACTACCAAAATGTTTCTCCTCCCGCCTACTACTGACACAAAAAAACGAGAAAAACGCAAGCTTGATGCTTAAGAATGGAAAGTGGTATCCATCAGTCATTTTTACATAATGACTGAAATACATTTTAGACAGCCAATCGCATTCATCCCCTTTGAACTTTTTTCTTTAAGCCTCGTTCATGCTGGATCTTCACTATGCCTTTTGGTGCTTTGCTTATATAACACTATTGGTAGTATGCTTTTTTTTTATAACTTCTGTTTCCTCAACATAAATGAGTTCAAGTGTAAAATGATGACATTTACTTCCATGGTTTTTAAAGCATTATTCATTTTCCTTTTTCTAGTATTTAAAATTGGGGGTGAACATTGTGCATTTTAGTGCGATGATGCATTTTCTACTATTGTTTAGAAAAATAAATTCCATATTTTAGTAAAGAAAGTGTACAAGTATTAAAACATAGATAAGCAATTTCCCCAATTTAAGCATACATTTTACCTTATACTTGAATTATCCTGTAATGGATTACCATATTTTGTATTTTTGCTGTCCTTCCAAACTGCCTTGTGGTGATATACTGTAGTTGTGAAGGGCTCTGTATTATCAACGATATAAGTAAGGTGGGCTTCTTCATAGCTTAGATCGATTAGTTACTCTTATTTAGTTTGGTCTGAAGTGTTCACAGTTTTACCTTGCAATACAATGTCATCTTGTCCTGGGCCGGTTCCTGTCAATTGCCTAATGCTGCCAGTAGGGATGTGTGATATTGGGGGAAAAAAAAATCTCGATATTTTCTTGGACTTTGACGATAACGATAATTCCAAGATAATGTATTATTTGAAATTATATTGAATTAAATTTTTGTCATCTATAGATTTACTTATCAGGGGCCTCATGCATAAACTGTGTGTACGCGCAGAAATGTTGCATAAGAATGTTTCCACGTTCAAATCGCGATGTATAAAACCTATACTTGTGGCGTAAAGCCACGCACTTTTCAACGGTACCTCATACCTTGTCGTATGCAAGTTCTCCGCTCGGTTTTGCAGACTGGCGGCACCCAGCGTCAAAGCAGTGCTACTGTTCCTGTGTGGTTACTCTTTATTTTCCTGATGCAGCTTTATAAATACACTGAAACTAACCACATATTGTTTATTAGTGTAATGCATCTGATTATAATTAACCTGTAACAATATAATGGTCCAAGGAATAGCCATAGTATTCCAAATACCATAACTGCTTTATGCTTAACTGCTGGGGCCTCATGCATAACGCTGTGCATAGGACTCGCACTATAACATGGTGTAAGCACAAAAGCCAAAATGTGCTTACGCACAGAAAAATCCAGATGCAGGAATCTGTGCGTACTCCAACTTCCACGTTCTTCCGCTACATAAATCCCTATCAGCGTCAAAAGTAACGCTCGTGCACACACTTTATGTAACGCCCCAACTCCTCCCAGAATTACGCCTCTTTGAATATGCAAATCAATATAAATCGCCCTTAAGCACAGCCATCTGTGAAAAGACAATTGGAAAAGCACGGGGGAAAATATAAGAATTTCAGCGAATACCAAGTGGAGGCAAAGGAAAAACATACTATTTGTTTAATTAAACTGTGGTATAATCAACAAAAGGAAGTTGATCGAGTGACATAGCGTGTTTGAGAAACATGAAAGCTCACGTTGACAAAATCGCACAGTGCCGGAAATAAAAAAGTGACATATCAAAGTCGCCGTGAAAAGGCGAGTTGTAGCCCACTGTCTGAATGTCATATGAAAGCTTATTAGGGTACAGAGGAAAAAAAGGCAAACGTGGGAAAAAGCACGAAATGTCAACTTCAATCTCGAAATTTCCACTTTAATCACGTAGTTTATTTTGTCATTAAAATAGAACATCATAAACTTCATCTTAAAATCGTTTAATTAACCAGTTTCTCAAATCACATCGTAATTAAAGTATAGCACGTTAAATGCTTTGTTTTGTATGTGATCTTCTATGTGCTCTATGTGTGTGAATCACTACGTGCTTCTTAAACCGGCTCTCTTCCTCTGACAGGACACAGAATCCATTACATTCATGATATTACAGCTCTCTGAATAACTAAAATATTGAGATGTATATGTGATATTATTTTCATGATGATAGTTAAAGCATGTTATTAAACATGGGTTTCACGGCGCAGTGATTGTGTGCGACCTTCGAAGAAATTATTTGTTGCAGCAGTACTCAATGGCGGCTCTATGTCCAATAGAGAAAGTCCAATGTCAATATGGTATCTTATGCACGGTGGATGGCCACATACATACGTTGCGGACACTGCATAGCCGCCTCGTGCTCATGACACAAGTGTTTAACTTTTGTCAAAATTTTCCGCTGCGTTTTTAGCTGTGTCGTTATTTTCTCTTTCTGTTTTATATTCAATATAGTATATTGGCATGGCCGCCCCTGCAGTCCTTGCTTTTCTTTCTCCAAGTAACCGATCACCACACAATCAGCTCTGTAATAGGCATTAAGCCATTTGTAAGCTTAGAGCGCCGATTCTTCAAAACGTTTAAGGAACATAGAATAATTAAACATGTACTACGAAGATATTTCAATCGTTCATGCCAGTCCCAGTGAAGAATATAGATTATTTAAATGAAGTTAAAGTTTTATCTGTATAATATAATAAACATATTTTGCTGCATTTCATCTTAAAAATGATATCGTCATCATATGTAAATACGCCCTTTATAAAGTGGCGCAGGTTGTATAATATTATCACTGTAGTGCAAGTTTACAGTGAGGCAATTGTACTTATAAGTACTAACAGTTCTACAAGGAGCACTTGATGAGTGCCTTTAAAGTTCTTGGGATGAAACTGTTTCTGAACCGCAAGGTCCGTACAGGAAAGGCTTTGAAACGTTTTGCCACGGCTGAGACAGCGTGTTCTTGAAGCTGTATACCGATAATTCTCTTTCCAATCAGCTGCTGCTGTGATTCACTCTCAGCTGCAGTGATATAAATACTCCGAGTGGTGCAGTGAGGGTAATATGATGATCCACTGTGGCAACTCCTAACGGGAGCAGCTGAAAGAAGAAGAAGGTGCAGTTAAGAGTAACAACGCTAAAGCAGTTATGGTATTTGGAATACTATGGCTATTCCCTGGACCATTATATTATTACAAGTTAATTACAATCAGATGCATTACACTAATAAACAATATGCGGTTAGTTTCAGTGTCTTTATAAAGCCTCGTCAGGAAAATAAGGAGTAACTACACAGGAACAGTAGCATTGCTTTGACGCTGGGTGCCGCCAGTCTGCAAAACCGAACGAAGAACTTGCGTACGCCAGGGTATGAGGTATTGTGGAAATGTACGTGGCTTTACGCCAAGTGTAGGTTTTATACAGTACATCGCGATTTGAACGTGGAAAAGTTCTTAGCACAGAAGTACGCACAGCTTATACATGAGGCCCCAGTTCTTTTTGTATTTTTAAACGTCATAATAAATAAGATTAATTTAACCTTAACTGCATTTTATAAAGGAACCCCAAATTACTCACCAATCACAATATGAAGCCTATGCCCAAAACAAGGTAGCCTCTTCCAGTTATTAATCCTATCCCACTGACAACGTTAGCCCCGCTGTCTGTTGTCATGCAAACCATGCGGTCTTCTTGCAGTGATCATGATGCCAGCGCATCTTTCAAACATTGCGCAATGATGTCGCCAGTGTGATCTTGTGGGATGTAGGATGTTTGCAAACAGAAGCTTTGCAGTTGCCAGTTTTCTTCAATGAAATGCACCGTCAGGAAAAGGTATGGCTCGGATGTTCGGCTTGACCATAAATCCGTTCTTGTGGCAAAATGTGAAACATTTTGCAATTTATGCGTCAGAGTTTGGCGACACGAATCATATAACTTAGGCAGAGCTGTTTGACTGAAATATTTTCGACCAGGCAGTGTGTTCCTTGGGTCTAAAGTATTCAAAAGTTGTTTAAAACCATCTCTCTCGACCACTTGAATTGGCACCATATCTTTTGCGATGTAACTGGTGACGGCGTTTGTTATGTCATGCCATCTATTGCTTTTCTTGTCGTAAGGCACTTTTTTGCAGAATGAGTCTGCTAAAGTTTGCTGAGTGTGTTTTTGTGCTTGTACCTTGGTTACTTTAGACTTGTGCTGGACAATTGATTCCTTAAGCTTTTCGTATTATTCGTATTCTGTACGGAGGTTAGTTCGCAAATGGTGAAACAAGTTAGTTGTCGAGCTGTCTTTAACAGCAACCGATTTACCAGATAGTTTGCAGATTGCTGTCTTTTGAGCAACATCAGTCTCTTCAAAACCAAACCAGTGCCATGCGAGCGAGAATGAACCACGTCTGGCAATTAACTCTGACGACACAGATGGCAAGGCTGTTTTATCATCTGGCACTGTTTGTTTTTGTTTTTCATTTTGAGGCAGGGTGCGATGCTAACTTGCTGCTTGCTGGACGTGCACGCCTACGCAACTCGCTTTGTGCACGTGCAGTGGTCTATACTATTGCATTAGTGAATGAACTCTGTTTCTTTTTTTGCAAAGCGGGTTACATACTCGATAATTTAATCTCACACACCGTTAAAACAGCAATTATGATATAATCGTAAACGATGTATATCGCACACGCCTATCTGCCAGTTAATAGTGTCTAGCGACTGAATGTTCCTACGTATAATTCACATTCACTGTCTCTATACTGACTTTTGTGAAGTTAAAAAAAACAAAATACAGGAAGAGGGATAAACAAGAAACTACTTGTTTAGTTTTCTGTACATAATATGGATAATTGAAATGTTTTCCGCCTGAATCTGAAGGTTTTACTGTAAGTTGCTGATTTTATAAGTGATTAGCTCCTATTTACTAAAACATGTGAATTACAAGTTTCTAGCATATATGTTGCAAAAACAGTTACAGTTTATTTAGGATCCAAATAATCTGAGGAAAGAAGCTGCTGAGATGGCGTGTAGTTTGGGTTGCAATAGACCTGTACCTCCTCTGTGCTGGCAATTTAATGAACAGATGGGTGCTGAGATGGATGGAGTCGGCAGCAATCCTTCCTGCTTGCTTTTTTGCTCTGGCAATGAACAGTTCTTTAAATGTTGGGAGACAACAGAACATGATTTTCTCAACTGAGCAAATCACCAGCTCCTACTGACGCTTAAGTCTTAGAAAGAGAGGAGGCAGAAGGAAACCAAAGGGTGATAGAGATGGTCACAATACTCTCAGTGATGGCGAAGTAAAAAATTAATATCTGCCTAGATATGCTAATCTTCTATAGCTGGCAAAGGAAGAACAATCTCTGCCTGGCTTTCCTGATGATGTGCTTGTCTCTTTTTAATATATTAGTGAAAGCAGTCCCCATAAATTTGAACGACTGAACCACAGACACAGTCTGGCAATTAATTTGTAAAAGTGGACAGATAGTGACTTGTTGGCAGAAGTCAATCCTCACTTCCACTGTCTTAATAGCATTGAGCTCCAAGTTGTTACAAGAACACCATTCCACAGAACAGCCCAACTTTTTTTGATAGGAAGAAGACACATCATTATTGGAAATAAGACCCACTATGGTTGAGTTATCTGCAAACTGAAGGATGTTTACATATATTGTCTATGGATCTACAGTTGTCTGTATAAAGTGAAAACAGGAGGGGTGAAAAAACACAGCCTTGGGAGAAGCCTATGCTAATTGACATTGGATCTGACAGATGTATGCCCAGTCTCACATACTGCTTCCTACCTGTCAAGGAACTCATAATCCGCTGGCAGACACCATAGGGTACTCCTAACTGGACTGTCAAATTCAAAAGGTACAGATTTCACACTGAAACAATTAACGATTTTAACTCTGAAATCACATTCCTGTAACTGTGTTTATAATAATCAAACTATAGTCTTTTTATTTAGCACCATTCTCTGTGGTCACCATCACAAGGCAATTTGTGCAGCACACATGATAAAAGGTATATAGTTAAAGAACTGAAATATCAGTGATGATAACAAAACTCAGGATATTCATGAAAATTATGTAAAGTGTTTGTAGAAGTAAAAAAAGAATGTAACCCAAACAGATCAACACAGGGAGTAAAAGCTGATAGACAGTACTGTGCAGTCATCATTTGTGTCAAAAGTTGCACTCTACATTTATGTACATTCTTGAGGCAGGCAGAGACAATCACACCAGGTGTGTAACAGAAGGACACAAAAACAGACTGAACAATGATCGTGGGGAAAGTGGGCAACTATAAAGAAACTGTGTACTGTGTCTTAGAGAAATACTGTAACATCTGGAGTTTGATACAGGAGACCATTCAGTCCCTTTGGTTAACTAACAGCTATGTTGTCCCAAAAGTTTAATTCTGATACTTTTAAAGGTAGTGAAGGTTCTGTTTTAACTGACTTTGAATTTTGTTTCAGATTCCAAAAAGTATTTATGATTTACTACTTAATTTAAACAGCATTTGGAACTTTGTTTCAATAGTTTTACAGAATAATACATCCTACACTGACATTCTGTTCGCTGAACATTTTTTATTTCAAACCTCAAAAAAAGAACTGAATGCTTCTGCAAGGCACAACTATTCATTAGTCAATGGAATTGTATGCGAATTAATCAAAAGTGTTTTTTTCCATAAAGATAACCATTAAAACCGTAACATGAATCAAAACACTACTCCAAATGCCTTTTATCGCATGATTGTAATTTTTACAATAAGATGCAAAAAAAATATGCATAACACCAAAGAGCGCACTCAGAACTCTAATCTGAATCCTTTTCGTACACCTAGAAAGTCTCTCCACGTACCTGTGACTGATACATCAGCACACGGACTACTTCATCCCGCACTAAGGTCAGATTGTCCGGGACGAGCCGAGGACAGGGCATAGTAGCCAGTAGTTCTTGGCGGGCGCGCTCGGGCAGTCTTGTGACGATTTCTTGGTCCACCACTGCGTACTCGCTGAGGGCGCAAGCATAATAAGCACCATTTAGTAACGTTACTGAGATCCAGGTGATGGGAGCCACCACGGCCCTGCCGGTGATTTTACAGCATACGAAGCAGACGAGTTTGTATCTCCTCAAGGCGCCCCTGGTCCCCGCCTCCTGGGGACGCCCTCTGCTAGGGTTCCCCATGATGAGCCTCCACGTCTGGTCGTTGAGCGCGTATCCGACAATGAGCAGGATGAGTGCCGGCACTCCCATAAAGGCGAGACCGTAGAACAGATTTCGGTCTACTTTGCACGGACAGTTGAAAGCGAAGAAAGAGAAGAGCTGTTGGCCCCCAATCGTGACTAAGGCAACGAGGGCATTGAAAATGATCGTCTCTTTCCCCTTTAAAAAAGATATAACATTTGTAAAAGACATGGTGCTCTGTACGTCGATCGCAGGACTGCTGCTACGAGTTTTTCCTGTTCTCACTGCAAAACTCTGAATTTGAGAGGGGTGTGCCTAAGTTAGAAGGGAGGCTCGCAGTACGCCTTGTTGTGCTTCCTTTACACCCAAGATTTTCTGTATTTGAACTACGCTGCACAGTCTCTTGTTCTTGTATTTATTTTGCATTTTGAAAGGCTGATGTAAAACAGTACGGTGTTAGAGCGCGCAGCCTTCTGTGTTAAAAAAAATATATACTGCCTTTCGTGTGGTTTGACTCGAGGTTTCTTTATCTGGTAAATTTATTTATGTTATTTATCTTTTTTTAAGATTGTTTAGATTTGTTTTTCTCATTAATATTATTGCCTTATCTTATTTGATTTTTTTTTTGTTACATTGTCTTTGACATCTTGTAAAGCAATACGAGTGTTTCTACAGTATGAAAATGTGCTATATAAATACATGTTGTTTTCATTAGGTTGATCGACGGTTATCGATATGGTTTGAATATGCGTAATGTTTTTTTTTTAACAAACGATCGTTTTAAAGCTAAGCCTTGAAGATTCTCCTCTCATTTTTGCAGAGTTGTAGATTAGAATTTCACATAGTGCCGATGGTCAGCAATTTACTCCCGATGATTGGTGTGCATGGCAGCCACGTTCTTGTTACACTTTTTTCAAGCACACATAGTGGTGTCCAGCTGATCTCTGTATAGTGACATATTCTGTATGATAAATGTTTTTGGAAGTCTAAGGTCTTGTATACGCTAAACATGACCGTGCAATTCAGTGTAAATTATTGGTATTTTTGATGACACGTTAGGTTCACAAATATAGCATACATTCAATTACCCCTTAAACTTGCATTAAGTGAAGCTCAATTTATTCCATCCATCCAATATCCAACCCGCTATATCCTAACTACAGGGTCACGGGGGTCTGCTGGAGCCAATCGCAGCCAACACAGGGCACAAGGCTGAAAACAAACCCCAGGGCGCCAGCCTACCGCTGGGCACACATACCCACACACTTGGGACAATTTAGAATCACCAATAGAGATAACCTGCATGTCTTTGGACTGTGGGAGGAGTACCCGGAGGAAACCCACGCAGACACGGGGAGAATGTGCAAACTCCCCACAGGGAGGACCCGGGAAGCAAACCCAGGTCTCCTTACTGCGAGGCAGCAATACTACCCACTGCGCCACCGTGCAGCCTGCTGAGTTTATTAAAACTTATATTTCTCTAAATTACATAAAGTTGTGGCGAATAAGGCACAAGCTGACATGTCTAATAAAAGCCATTAAAACTTCCTGAATTGAATCATTTCAAAGTGGCAAAGGTTTGTGTTTCAGAAGCATACCTTCTGAATTTCTTAGATATGTTTATGACTGTAAATGTGTTGCAAATGATTCATTTCTATCATTGGTTGTTGGGTCTGTGTTTTTCTTATGGAAAGATTTTTATTCTCTGTTCATAGGACTGGCACAGGCGATGTTTTCATGTAAATAACAGCCTCTCTATGGAATGCTGCATAGCCAATTAGAAGCACTCTGGTGTAGAATATCAGAAGTAATCTGGCAGAAAAACCACATGATTGTAGCAGCTCAATGTGACATTGCCTTCGGCAAAAATGATTTGGAAATGTTTATAGCCAGGGTGTGAAAATAAAATGAAAAAATGGAGCACTTATTTTCCTCCCTTTCAGTATTACCAATATTTTGAAGCTTGTAGCATGTAGCGCTCAGATGGAACTGTGAGGCATCAGTACCAAGCAGTGTACCAATGCAGCTAACAAGATTAATAAACAAACTTAGCTCTAATGAAGACTGGCCTTTTAGTCCTTTCAGCTTTGACCACTTCATAGTTTAATTTCAGAAAAACAGAAAATTTCTCCAGAACTCCGTGGCTGGAATATTAAGCCTATAAGTACCGTAATACAAGTGCTAGACTTGTGTTATAAAATGGGTTAGTCATTGGAGATATAGATATATATATATCTATCTATATATCTATATCTATATGTCTATATATATAATCTATATCTATATCTATATATATATATATATATATATATATATATATATATATATATATATATATATACTGCTCAAAAGAATTAAAGGAACACTTTTAATCAGAGTATAGCATAAAGTCAATGAAACTTATGGGATATTAATCTGGTCAGTTAAGTAGCAGAGGGGGTTGTTAATCAGTTTCAGCTGCTGTGGTGTTAATGAAATTAGCAACAGATGCACTAGAGGGGCAACAATGAGATGACCCCCAAAACAGGAATGGTTTAACAGGTGGAGGCCACTGACTTTTTCCCTCCTCATCTTTTCTGACTGTTTCTTCACTAGTTTTGCATTTGGCTACAGTCAGTGTCACTACTGGTAGCATGAGGCGATACCTGGACTCTACAGATGTTGCACAGGTAGTCCAACTTCTCCAGGATGGCACATCAATACGTGTTATTGCCAGAAGGTTTGCTGTGTCTCCCTGCACAGTCTCAAGGGCATGGAGGAGATTCTGGGAGACAAGCAGTTACTCTAGGAGAGCTGGAGAGGGCCATAGAAGGTCCATAACCCATCAGCAGGACCAGTATCTGCTCCTTTGGGCAAGGAGGAACAGGATGAACACTGCCAGAGCCCTACAAAATGACCTCCAGCAGGCCACTGGTGTGAATGTCTCTGACCAAACAACCAGAAAGACTTCATGAGGGTGACCCAAGGGCCCCATGTCCTCTAATGGGCCCTGAGCTCACTGCCCAGCAGCATGCAGCTCGATTGGCATTCGCCATAGAATACCAGAATTGGCAGATGCACCACTGGTGCCCTGTGCTTTTTACAGATGAGAGCAGGTTCACCCTGAGCACGTGACAGAAGTGAAAGGGTCTAGAGAAGCCATGGAGAACATTATGCTACCTGTAACATCATTCAGCATGAGCAGTTTGGTGGTGGGTTAATGATTGTCTGGGGAGGCATATCCATGGAGGGTCACGCAGACCGCTACAGGCTTGACAAAGGCACCTTGGCTGCCATTAGGTATCAGGATGAAATCCTTGGACCCATTGTCAGACCCTATGCTGGTACAGTGGCTCCTGGTGCACAACAATTCCTGGCCTCACGTGGTGAGAGTATGCAGGCAGTTCCTGGAGGATGAAGGAATTGATACCATTGACTGGCCACCACACTTTCCTGACCTAAATCCAATAGAACACCTCTGGGACATTATGTTTTGGTCCATCCAATGCCACCAGGTTGCACCTCAGACTGTCCAGGAGCTCAGTGATGTCCTGGTCCAGATCTGGGAGGAGATCCCCCACAACACCATCTGTCATCTCATTAGAAGCATGCACCGATGTTGTCAGCCATGTATACAAGAACACAGGAGCCATACAAAGTGCTGCGTACAATTTTGAGTTGCTGCAATTAAATTTTGGCAAAATGGACTAGCCTGCCACATAATTTTTTCACTCTGATTTTTGGGGCGTCTTTGAATTCAGGGCTCTGTAGGTTGATCATTTTCATTTCCATCAAACGATGTGGCATCCTTTCATTCCTAACACATTACCCAGTCTATATCAGTATAGATATCCAGGAGGATTTCTTTTCCCATTGAGATCTGATGTGTTTTCAAAGTGTTCCTTTAATTTTTTTGAGCAGTTTATATACATACATACACACACACTTTTCAATGGTGGTAGCAGTAAGTCCTCATCTCAGTGACAAAGGTGTCCATCCTTCACCTATATATATAATTCACTAAGGCAAGACACCCATGGAAAGCACGCCGGAAGGGGCGTGGATTCACTAAGCCGCCGACAAGTAAGACACCTATGGCGCGCAGGAAGAGCCACGCCCACCAACTCTAAGACCATTGGATACGACGACAACTCGCAGAGCCACGCCCACCAACTCGGACGTGACGACACAAAAAAAACAGCGTCATTTATATTCATCTGTCGTAGAGGCCACATGCACCTCCGAGCCATGTTGACTGTTCATAGAGGCATGTTTTCTTGCAGAGGTGAATCACCATATACAGCCTGTAAAATGGTTTGTGAGGGGTATCTCATGGGATCCTTAAAACAATCCTTTAAAACTGAGGTTAAAACACAATGAAGTAAGCAGTCTTTAAAAACTGAATTTCCGGTTACAACGCACTACCGTGTGCACTATAGCAAACTGTTTTACACGCTACATACAGCAATTCGCATCCGTGACAAACATGCGTCTTCTTAGATGCTCCTGCAGGTACACGGAAGACGTTTCCCTGCCCACCAACACTCCTTTTTCACCGGCCCGCGTCTTCTTGGTGGATTATATATAGAAAAGCAGCCAAAACCGCACAGAGCAATGAAAAGTCTATGTGAGTCACAGGTGCATCTGGACTGTGCAAAGACGACAACGACTTAAGTGATGAGTTGGAGGTGGGTACATGAGCAGTAAGTACATACTGAATGAGAAATCAGCAGACTAGCTTGACGGAGGGAGCGGAATGGACGTTCTTCTCCTCTCCTCCCGTTCCACCCTCCGCGCCTGAGCGCTGTCCACCCCCATCCCTCCATCTGGGAGAAGAAGGCGCGATGGCGGTCCGCTAGTTTTCAGTCACGGACGATTGTGTGTTGGTTCATTTCGTGCATTGTTACAATGTTGCTTTTCTTGCTGATTTATTACATTACCAATTTTTCAAATGTTAATTTTCTCCATGTGCTTAAAAATCATTAAAAAACCGGCCTGATTATGCGGCGTATGGTACGCCGTGGGTTGGCTAGTAGGTATAATTTTACATTTCCAGTTCAACCCCACCAGCTGGCAGGTATCCAGAGTCTTGCTGTTGCTACAGACTGCAAATTTCCCCCTCTCTGGTTGTCTTTTTTTTTGTTTTTTAATTCATCTTTAATCTGTTATAGATTCTTGTCGGTGTATTCTGGATGATAAAAGTGAGATTCAGCTGTAAGGTTGAAAGTTTCACCTCTTGTATGGTTGGACATAAAAAAATAAAAGCTTGTTTGCCTGCAAGGAACGTTTAGATTGAATTTTATAATTAATAAGATACAACATCAAGTTCATAAAGCTACCTACCAATAACAAAACAACACAGGAGTGAAAGATTTAAGTGTATCAATAGAAAAAGTGGACGAAGAAGTAAGTCAGATTTCTTTCAAAACAGCAGAGAAAGTTTTTATTTTTACATGAATTATATAGTTGGACAGACAGTACTTAATTTGTCTCCAAGGAAAGTACGGCTTTTCACAGAAGCTCATTAAATAAATAAATACATACATACATATTTATACATGCACACTACGGTCTGAACACACGCCAGAATTACTAAAAAGAAAGAAAAATTCTGACTTGGCAGTTATAGTCATGGGTGAGGCAGGCATATTATCGTTGGTATAAAGGAGTTCCAGTAGTATTTCCATTTAATCAGTGAATCGATATACAGGAATACTCTCTGCTTCTGAGGCTTGGTGTTCTATAAATTTTACTGCGATCAAAGAGTTGACCATACATCTAGTTTCCCCCATAATCCAGACTTTAGACATTAATCAGGAGTTCTCTGCAATAAATCTTTCATTCAAGTGTGCAGCAACTTTTTGACTGTATTGCTGATTATCTAGCTCCTGCTAGATTTGAGTAGAGTCATTTTGTTCTGAACTGAGCTATGGGCTTCATCAATTGTATTGATCTATATACCTCTTTATTGTTGCTTTATTGTGGTGAGGTGTGCCACAGGATCAACAATGAGTTTCTTTTTATAGCTTGTGTTTAGTTTCTTAAAGAGGTGCATGTATTGCTGAAGGCATGGGGACCTTACCGGTGTCATTTTAATTGGAAACAAATGTCATATCTGACGACATGCTTAAACCAAACTTTAGTCACTCGCCATGCCAAAGAAAAATTTTTTTAACAATCCATATTAAAATTGAAAACAGCAGATAAGGATATTAGAAAAAAGTCTAAAGTTGAGTTTGGCAGTGAAAGAGTTAGGACCATGACACCTAGATGAATAAACTCAGTGATGCTCCCCTTGCATTGGTGACCTATGCATGTGCTTATTTTGATACATTTTTAATCCAGAGCTGAGGATCAAGGAGTGCTGAAGCCTGTTCCAACAGTGTTTAGGTAAAAACTAACCCTGTGTGATGTGCTTGTCCATCACTGGGCTCAGAGGTGCAGCGACAAGACATGCAAGGCAGGCAGTTATCTGTGGCTCCAAATAGGGAAACGAGCCCCAAGGTCTTCCATTTACATAGATACTCATTGCAATGTCAAATCTACTGGAATTACCCTTGAAGCACAGCATCAACATACGACAATGACATGGTTGTACAACCCCCATAAGGGAGGCCTCAATCTCCGCTGCGAGAGTATCAGTGCTTGTGATGAACACTACTTACTTAGTAACATTAAATGTAATTAGAGCTGATTTCATAAATCGTGAAAAGCATTGGATTGTCTCAAGTTATTCTGACAATTTAGCTATTCCCAATTCTCCTTCAGTTTCTCCAGGTCCCACTGTAATCTGTGTGTGGCCAAAATCAACAGCACCAATTCAGTTGCAGGGCGAGTGGGTTACAGTGAGATGAGCATCTACAGTAAGAAGTCCTGACTGTTCCTATTACTGTTGCCTCTTTTAGGAGAAGTTTCCATCTTTAAAGCTGTTTAAATCTTACTTGACATCTATGAGGTGCCAGGAGAGGCTTTCAACCCCAGTGTGCAGTGTTCAAAGGACATAGGGCTCTATCTGCTGTAGTCAAAGCCCGCAAACATCAATTTTGAAAGTTGGTGTTTCAATACCTTTATAAGCCTTTTTTTCTTAAATTTTTATTGGGTGCAGTTTTTATATTTTTTTTATTAAATATTACAATATGCAAGGTGTATTTATTTTTTCACCCTGTGCACCTCATATTTTGCATTTTGTGTACTTTTTCATTTTGATTTTTAAAATGTACTTTATTCTCATTGTTTTTCTGTTTTCTATAGAAATGTTCTTATTGTGTTGTTTTATTTAATCTGTTTTTAACAAAATTAAACAAAGGATTTATATTAATTAAATCCTCAGTGTTTATATTATTAATTTACACTTCCACTAAAATTATAAATTATACCATACTGAGACTCAGAGAGTGTGAGTTGGAGAACACATGGAGTTTTTTTGCCTTGGCCACACTGAGTTCCTAGAATCGCCTCTGACTGGGCGTAGTCATACATACACACCCATACCCATCACCTTATTGGCACAGTTTAGATATGAGGGACAAAATGGAGAAAGCCATGCAGATTGTGGCCAGGCCAGTACTCACACCCACACAGGAGCTTAAAGGTAGCAGCTAACCATTGCAGATAATGTGCCAGCCACTAAACCAGCAATTCTTTGCTACTTTATTTTATCATACACACAGAGATTTTTTTTAACAAAAATGGCAATAGGAGTGCAGATACAGTATATGTAATAACAATCTTCCTAATAATTGCCTGTTTATTAAATAGAAATATTGTAGACAGCACATTTTTTAAATATATGACAATCTGGTCACATTATCCACAAAATCTCTATATCACATACACCTCTGTTCTTACACTGTCAATTATACTGTAATATGTTTTATAAAGATAGAAAAAAGTTGTCTTTTCATTCTATTAGAAAATAATTATGTAGCCAAAAAAACTTCATTTATATGAGCCAGGCATCTGTCCCCTTTCACTAGGAAGTTACTCCTTGCACAATTATTACTTCTGACATGTGGTTTAGATTAAGGGGTCTGTTATATGCTGTAAACTCCACCACCTACTTGAATGAAAATTTTGCTTTCCTGGTTTGAAATATTGACACCAACTTCTTCAAAGATACACTTTGTTTCACCTAGCAGTGGCTACTGTCTTCATTTACATTGTCTGCTTTGCATTGCTTAGTTACCACATAGGAATCTGAATGATCTTTTCTTTGAACTTTTTAAAAGCCTAAACATTTATGGTATGTCCATTTTGACCTGTTAATTGAAAATAAAACCCAGCTGGTGGGTGTCCAGTAACAAGGAGAAAATGGCACCCAACTAAAGAGAGTGTCTGGTTTGTGAAGGGTGTAGCATGGCTGTAGTGCTCCCAACTGAAGAAAGTCCACCCGTAACCATACCATACAGAGACATGTGTTAGACAACAGAGTGATAATACACCATGTCTTGTCTGATTGGGGAAACGTGATAGTTCAAGTATTTATAACTAAGCTGGTTATGTGGGTATATGTGACTTCTAGTCAAATTAATGTAATGTTTGAGGAGCCTGATGCTTAATATCTAAAAGGTCACTATGCGATAATGCTGTCTGATTGCCTTGTGGGATTTAGGGTGAAGCTATACATGTTTGATTATGGCCTTAGGAAGAGTTCCCCAGTACAAGGAAAACTGGCATTGTGAAAAAAAGGAATGTAAATGAGAGAAAGTGTTAAAGAAGTAGACTTTCACCTGGTAGTCAGTGCAAAGTCCTGTGTAGCAAACTCAAGTGGAATGGTATAGGATACATTACACTGATATTCTTTCTTTTAATGAGCCTTCTTTTTTTTTTTTACATCAGTGATAGTAATACAGTCCCCTGGGAGTCACAGGTTTCATTTGCAGCATTTTCTACTTACAGAAATAAAATCATGTATCATCCTGCAAAAAATTAAATTACAACCAGTAGTATTATTGTAGGATTGAAAGGCTGTAGCAGGTTTATGCTCATCCTATATAAACTGATAATTACTTTCTGCTGCACGTTTTCATTTTAATGAAGTTAGTAAATTTCAATTATGTTAAACTAGCCGTTCCCTGCAGCTCCGCCTGCGTAGAAGTGAAATAGGACAAACATTAACAATCAATAAACAAAAAGATATCGCTAGCTAAGCAGAGGCAAGAAACACTCTAAAATGCAGGGGCAGACCGACTCCCCACCCCTGACATCACGCTAACCTTGGCCCGCAGCCTCTGTCTAGGATTAGTGTGAATATATCGTTCCTATAAGCAAACTATGATTCTTAGTGCAATGAGAGAAGTCGTGAATTCATCCAAAATGTTCAAGCTAATTGTAGAAAAAAAGCCTGATCTAATTCCGTTAAGTAGTCTTCTGGTTTGCTAGCTAAGCTGATGTAAGACACGCCCCAAGGCTGGCACGTGAGTGAGGAGGGCCCCGCCCCCATCCCCTCGGCCCACTGTGTCTCTCTCGGATTCGTACAAATAAAAATCGATACCTCAAGCAAACTATAAAACTTGGTGCAATGAAAAAAGTCGCTAAATCAACCAGAATTTTCAACCAAATTATAGAAAAAAAATCATCTAAATCCATTAAGTAGTTCTCTCATGAAAAGCAGACAGACGTTGCCACAATGGCAAGGATGAATGAACCAAGATATTAAGTTGAATATGAAAAACTATCAGGAATGGTAATTGGGAAGACAAACGATTGTGCAACAAAACCAATATGTGAAGCAAAACTCAAAGTCAAAAACCCTCAACCAAAAAGTATGTTACCATAATATCAAAATGTGAAGCACTTGAAAAAGGAATTTCTTAGAACATATCCCCCAAACTTGACCATGCCTTTTCACACTATTTAAATACTCGTGCCAGAAGACACTGTGATGTGTCCCATACCAACACACTTAGGTTTTGTCATCCCCATCCACTGACTTTGAGCAATGGGGCATGTGGCTCTCCTGCGCATGCTCTGTTTGTTAACCTATGTGCTCGGGATGGTCATTCTCCAGCCCTTCATCCACCAATTTACTGGTAGGATCCCTGCACACACCTTCCAATCCCTTAGCTGCTCCGGGGAGGACGTTTCGAACACTCAATTTCCTCCTTCCTCCTTCTGCTGGATCCTGTCAGTAGGATCAGGGTCCAGGCTATCTTCTTGCCTTTGTCTTTCGGACAGCAGTGCTGCCAGATCCTCCTCACTTGTTTTGTCCGAGCTCACCCCACTGGATCGATGTGCTTTGGCCACAGACTGGGATCTGGGCATTCTCCATCTAGGAGGTAGGCACATGGGACAAGTATGTAATACTCCCAGGGAATATCATCCCTGGGCCCAGCACCTACTTTCCTGTCATCTGGAGCTTACTTTTTCTGATAGGCCTCTCTTTCCAGCTAGCCAACCCGCTCATCGGCAACAACAGCATGCGTCTGGCTGCCGGCTGTCTTTGAGATAATGCTCTGAGCAAGCTCTCTCCCTGGTCCTTCCATTAAGAAGGTGTCACAGCCATGCCACTGCACTGGCCATCTGCCACACTGTTTACAGTTAAGAAAAGCAGCCTCATTCTCGCTAGGTGTCTTTATTGCAATAGGAGTATTGTAAATTGCTCCAATTACGTTAGGAGAAACAGACACTGCTGCAAACTGGTTATATGCTAACAAACATTTTTTGTACACCCACACCATACGAAAACTGGATATAGTATTAACAGTTGGTTAATAGCTTCCAGCACAGCAGGCGTGATGGAGTTAAGCTTGGATGACATATTCCTAACCTATTGGCCATTTCCTTGAGAAGCAACAACAGATAACTGATATAAACTAACGAAAAACAATAAAAGTTCTTCAGTGCAAATATGCTGCTTTGACCATCTTAAAAGGGAACTAAAGTACAGTCTGTGCATCATATTGATCATTTTTGAGGTGTAGTGTTTGTCGCATCAAGGCATATTAAAATAACGACCCAGTGATACGAATTATTATGCATTCGAGTTGTCATTTAGCTGGTTTGGCTGCATTACCCTTCTTGATAAAGGGTATAATCATTCCAAGTTTTTCTGAAATGCAGCATACACATGGGGCAAAGTTGCCATAAGTAGCATTTTCCCCCATCAAGTTTTCTTTTATAAATCCTGATGTTTTCATAGGATGTTGCATATATACATTTCAAGCCTCTTTTGTGCTTACACAAGCTTTATAAATTAGGCCTCTTGGGAGTAAAATAGGGGTGCTAGAACAGGTTCCACCCCCCTGTGTCCCTAAATTGGATTAAGGGGAATTAAGAGTGTTATTTACTTTCACTGTGTAATGCTTGAATAAGTGTCAGACTCTTACATAGTCAATGTGGTCAGTAATCTCTGTGTCATGTTAATCATGAATAGAGTCTTCAGGCTAAAGAAAATAGGAGGAATTCTAATGGTGGAACTGCAGCCCCAAGGGCCTGAGAAACAGACCTAATGGGAGAATACATCAGCTGTAGCGGTACTAGCCCATGGAAAAGACTTTGTAGACATTTAAATATGGTGCATCTCTAAGGTTGCCAAAATCACATGTATGTGTTGGAAGCACACTCCCTCAAGCTCATGAGTACATGACACAACTAAAGACATGAGTATAAAATGATGGTTGTCATCTTATGTGGGTGATGGCTTTATCCAAGATGACTTACATTTACAGTATGATACAATTGGTTACATTCCTTTTGGTTCTTCAATTGGAACACAGGCAGCTCAAGTGACTTGCTCATGGTAACACAATGTCAGTAGTGGGATGTGGATCCAGAACCTGTGTCTGGTCCAAAGGCTTAACCACTACAGTGCACTGCCTGCCTCTTGAAAATAGGAAACCTACAAAATTGAAATTAATGTGCAATGAATTGTCAGTAGATCTCATAGCACAACCTCCTTGCCTTGCCTGAAGTTGTTAAACTTCAGCTTATCAGGTGCTGCATTGGAGAGATCACCTAAGGCAATACATTAGTTGCATTGGCATCAGATCTGAGCTCTTGTGCTAAAAGTTGAATGCACCACTGTACTTATGGAATGTAGTATGCAAAGAGGTGCTGTGACATTGAAAATAAAACAAGTTTAATTACAGTAGTGAAAAAAGATTTCAAGTTAGTCATTCACAAGTAAGTACTGCATGTTAGGCTTTGTTAGTCTTCGTGATTGTGGCTATACTTGTCCTGGCAGATTTTATAATATAGCATACAAGTATGTGTATATGTACACAAGTATATGTATTCCCCATTCATTAATCTGGCTTCTAAGAACCCACAACAAAGTAGCAGTAAAAATGATAAGCAAAACAAAAAAAAAATAATTTTCAAACTGGCCCAAATCATAGCACAATGAACGAACTATTACTAGGCAGTAATAAAAAAAAGTAGCAAAAACACATTTGTTTGACAGATTGTGAGCATACTGTACAACCGGGTATCTAAAGTGTGGATAATACAACACACGTAAATAGGGATTTTTTTCATGCACTTTCTGATGTTTGTTTTTTGTTTAGCATCACACCTCATTAACAATGATTGTGTTTCTATCTTTGTGATCTTTATTCTCCATACAAACGTTGCAGAAATATTTTTCTTTGGCCCACACTGCAAAGAACACAGGCTAAGTAACAGACAAAAAATGTTTTGGGTTAAGTAATCATTTAATATCTAACTGGCCTCACATCTAAAATTAAAGTATTAGACATGCTGGAGTTGTTGTTCGCTTTGTGGCATCAAAGCTCCAAGGACCTGAATTCAAGTCACAGCCTAGTTACTGCCTGAATGAAGGTGGCACACTATCAGATTAAATAAAAGCAGGGCAGCAGTGTGAAATCATCCTTTAGGTAAAAGGTTATTCCACAGTGAAGAAAAAAACAAATTAACATATACTTTCTGGCTGTTTAGCCAGAATTACAAGCGCCAATACAGCTGAAACTGCTTTCCAGAATACGAATTCTTTGTTTTACTTGATGCTTATGACAAACTGGCAACTCTTTCAGAGTTGGTTCTTGTGATAAGCCAAGTTTAATGGCGGTAGGAATAAAGTACATATAGAGACAGCCACTTAGCTTATCACAGATACTGAGGAAAAAGGTTGGGGAAATAAAGTTTTTATTTACCTGCTTTAGCACCCATTTCCAAGTTAGCACGGCAGCGCACAAAGTTTCACCGGCGTTTGGGACCAAGGTTGCCCAAAGGGCTTCCTGGTGGCCTTCAGGTGTTCCGAGAGCAAGCCGTGGGGCTCTAGCTCATAGACATATATAGATAGACGCCGCATTCACCCTGTTTCCCAGTCGACACGATACGTCAGTGCGTCAGTTACGAGTGGCAAAAGTGTCATTTAAACTAATACAGGTACACGTGGAAACCGGGTTTTCTGATGAAAAAACAATAACGTTTAAAATAGTATTGTAGCGACCCGTGGTGGAGTCTTTAAAGATTTTAGAGCCAAACTCTCCCGTGCACCTCTCCCAAGCTGTCGGCTAGCGGATTGGCAACGTTATGCACACAGCTGCACCCAGCTCTTTAGATAACGAGCACTCGTGTCCCATACACCACACGACTCCGAGTGTCTCGGCAATAATTGCTTAGATAGAATCTTAGCAATGATACAACTCTGTCCTGTTGTATCTTTTTATTAACAGATAGCCAGTAAAACAAAGCTTAAAACTCATCGTATAGCCATGGTCAAGGTCATTTACAGAGCCATCTTTCTCATGGATGGTGACTATTTACATTTACACAACCCCAGACGGCGATAACCCAACCCACCCCACCGGTTGAGCACAAACACATACAACACTTACAACAGGAAAGACAATTACGTACTTAGTTAATTTTGACACAACAATAAGCTTTTACATAAATTACCCATAAATTCCCCACAAACAATTTACATAAATTACCCATGAGGCGTCACTCCGCCAGCGCTTGCTGCCGGGTCGTTACACAGCCCCCTCCCAAGAGGGTTAGTGTCCCCACAACCCTACTCATCACAGACAAAATCGAGCAAGTGTCCTGGCGGCGACGGACACGCTTCGCCTGCCAGATGTGCCATTTCTCGTGTCAGGCTCAGTCCTGAGACTGTCAATGTCTGTCTCGGCGTCGGGGGTGGAGGTTGGAGAGCCGCTTGTATTCTCGAGTCGTTCTTGTTCTGGGGCCAGTGGGTGGTATGGTGCCAACCGGTCCTTGTGCAGCACCACCCGTCTGCCCCGTCCAGGCATTCGGACTCGGAAAACTACCTCCGAAATTTTGTCCAAAATTTCTCCAGGCCCCTGCCAATGATGAGTTAATTTTGGAGACAGTCCCCGTTTCCGTTGGGCAAAATACCCACACTTTGTCCCCTGGTTTCAGCGTCCGGGCCATGAGCCCGTGTGTCGTAAGCCCGTTTCTGGTGAGCTCCAGCTCCCTCCAAGGCCTCCCTGGCCAGTCGATGAACGGTGTCCAGCCGCTCTTTTAACCGTCTAAAATAATCCATTTCGGGCCCACCAACAATCTCAGGCTCAGGGGGCGAGCCAAACACCAAATCCACTGGCGTGCGAAGTTCCCTCCCAAACATCAGCCCCGCTGGTGTGCATTGGCTCGATTCTTGCACTGCTGTCCGATATGCCCACAGGACCAGAGGCAAATGTTGGTCCCAGTCCGCTGGTGTTGACTGGTCAGGATTGCCAGTTGAGTGGCCAGGGTGCGATTAAATCGCCGACTAATCCATCACTTTGCGGGTGAAGGGGTGGTCCTGGTCTTTTCACCCCAGTCGCTGACACACCTCCCTGAACAAGCGGCTCTCGAAGTTCCGCCCTGATCGCTGTGGAGCTCGTCCGAACTCCAAATCGAGTGAACATTTCATCCACTAGTTTTTGAGCCGCTGTGGAGGCACTCTGATCCGGAACTGCATATGCCTCTGGCCATTTGGTGAAGTAATCCATTGCTACCAAAACAAAACGATTTCCGGCTTCTGTTACAGGAAAAGGACCCAGTACGTCCACTCCAATTCTCTCCATGGGTGCCCCGACAAGGTATTGCTGCAATGGCGCGTGAGAACGCTTGACCAGGTCCTTTTGCGCAGTGCAGATGTCACAGCAGTGGGCGTGCAGCTCGCGTCTTGCCGACACCGGGCCAATAAAACCGCTGCCGTAGTCGACGCACTGTCTTAGCGTTTCCATAGTGTCCGGATCCAGCTGCTCCGTGGACCCATCGGAGGACCTCGGCACGCAAAGCCTGGGGAACCAGCAGTTGTAGTCGGTCAATTCCCCCCCCGGGTGCTTGCCACCGTCTGTAGATTACGCCATCGTGCAACTCCAAGTTGCCCCACTGGGAGTGTAGTAGTTTGAGTTCAGGCCCCTGTGACGACACGGTTTGCCAGTCGGGACGTTCTTGTGTCTCCAACCAGCCCTTTACCTTTTCTAGCGCTTGGTCGTTCGCCTGTAACTGCCTCAATTGGTCAATAGTGAACGGCTCCCCTACTCCAACAGTGTCATCTATCCTTGCGGATGCTGACGATGGCCCCAGACCCCTTTCTTCCTGTCGGTAGCAATATCGACATTCATTGCTGAGGCATGGGCGCCTGGAGAGGGCATCAGCGTTGGCATGCTGCCGTCCCGGTCGGTGCTGTATCTCAAAGTCATATTCCTGTAGAATCTCCATCCACCTTGCCACCTGGCCCTCTGGTTGCCGGAAATTCAACATCCAGGTGAGGCTAGCATGGTCAGTCCGCAGCGTGAACCTAGTGCCCAATAGGTAGGGCCAAAGTGCCGTACCGCTAGGATCACTGCCAACAGTTCCCGCCGAGTGACACAGTAATTCCTCTCCGGTCGACTGAGGCTGCAGCTGTAATAAGCTACCACTCTCTCTCCAGCCTCCCCCTTCTGTGAGAGCACGGCCCCAATCCCCACATTGCTAGCGTCAGTGTCCACCACAAAAGGTTGGTTGGGGTCAGGGTACGCCAGGACAGGCGCTGACGAGGGCAGCCTTTAATTGTTGGAAGCGGCTGTGCAGTCCTCCGTCCACCCAAACTGTTGGCCCTTACTCGTCAGTCGGTGCAAGGGGCTGGCAATGGTTGCAAAGTTTTTTACAAACCTCCTGTAATATGAGGCTAAACCCAGGAAACTCCGCAGTTCGGTGATGTTGGCTGGTGGGGGCCAGTTGCTCACGGCAGCCACCTTTGCTGGGTCTGTAGCCACCCCACTCTCGCTGATTACGTGCCCTAGAAACTGGGTCTGTCGGGCGAGAAGATTGCATTTCTCAGGGTTCAACCGCAACCCGGCGCTACGAATGGCGGTCAGGACCTCCCTTAAATTGTGCACAGCCTGGTCAAAGTCTCTGGCATGAATCAACAGATCATCTAAATAGACCACACAACGGGTTCGGGGAATGTCTTTAGGACCCGCTCCATTAGTCTTTCAAAGTGGCGGTGCATTACAAAGTCCAAACGGCATTACCTTAAACTGCCACAGCCCTTGTCCGATGGTGAATGCAGTTTTGGGTCGGTCCTCTGCTGCCAGTTCTACCTGCCAATATCCACTGCGCAAGTCCAAGGTGCTGAACCAACGGGATCCAGCCACATAGTCCAATGCATCATCGATGCGGGGCAGTGGGTAAGAGTCTTTTCGAGTGACTGCATTTAATTTACGAAAGTCCACACAAGGCGCCAACCCCGTTTTCTTCCGCACCATGACCATGGGTGCGGCCCAGGGACTGTCCGAAGGCTCAATGATGTCGTTGGTTACCATCTCGCGAATCAATTCTTCGGCAGCTTGGCGTTTTGCAAGAGGCAATCGGTGGGGGCGCAAACGAATGGGGCGGCGTGGCCAGTGTCAATGTGGTGTTTTACTAACGAGGTTCTGGTGCAGTCCTCCTCTCGAGCCGCAAAAATGTCCACAAAGTCGTTCAGTAATTTCTGGAGTTGCTCCTGCTGTGGCGTGCTCAGATGTTCACCACTTCGATGGCCCAGTTCCACCACAGCGGCAACCGTCTCAGCTGATGGGGGGTCGTGCGATAATTTTGACTGTCCAGCAATACTCTCCTGGGGGTTCTCTTGAACCCTTGCCACTTCCAAACAATGGTTGGGAGCCGGTGAGCAGTGGTGTCCAGGTGAATCCACTCTGGCAGTCCTTCCAGGACGGTTCCAGCCCGACCGGAGCGGCACAGTCTCATTACCCAAACAAAGGACGGCCCTTGACACATCAACACGTTCTCCCCAGTGGGCCAACAAGTCCAACCCAATAAAGCACTGGTCTTTAATGTCCACAAGCCAGAATTCGTGGTTGGTCTGGCTCGTCCCTACCAACACAGATAACAGTTTCTTTCCGGGCATTACTGTCCGTTCACCCGTAACAGTGCGTAGTTCGCTATTTGTGGGGGTCCAGCCCTCTGGAAGAAGACCAGCGGTTTCGGGCAACACTCCTTTTCGTAGCAAACAAATAGTGGACCCCGTGTCCACTAAAGCACTGCATGGCCGTCCGTCAATAGTGCCGTCTAGGTATAGTCCAGTGGAAAATCCATAGCGCCCAACTTTAAAGCAGTCATTGTGGAGGGGTGCTGAAAAACGGAGCGAGGGTCCCCTCATGGCCTCACCTCGTTGTCTCTGTCGGGGGGTTGATGTTGGTTGGGCGCGACTGACCTCCACTACCTCAGACGGGTCCCCTTCCGCCCTTCGTTTAACTGTTCTTGTTAGTCGACTCGGGTGTGGCGTTCGTCTTGTCGGTGACTCAGCCTGTAGTACCTCTTCAGCCCGCTCAGCCTCTCGTAGTGCCTCGCTCAAATCTCGGGGTGACGATAGACAGACATGCTGGCGAAGACGTTCTGGTGTGAGGCCCCGCAGGAAAGCATGAAGACGGAGTTCCTCCCTCGCTGCTGTCGTGAAAGTAGGGTAACCTTTTCGTATATATACCCTGATGTCAGCGGCAAAGGCTCCTACACTCTCACCTTCACGCCGACGTCGGCTAGTCAGCTTTTCTCTGCTGCATTCTGCTGAGGTTCTTTGTCCAAAGCGACGGGTGGGAGCAGCGGTGAGAGCCTGAAGATCACAACACTCTTCCGATGGCAGATCAATGAGTACCTGAAGTGCGGGACCCTCCAAGACCAGGGCCAAGTGTGTCGCAGCTTCCTCGCGGTTCCACTCATTGTGTATCGCGGCCACATCCACTTGTGCAAGGTATGGCTCTAAGGGCGTCAATCCGCTGTATCGCGGCAGCTTAGCAGGTGACCGTGAGAAGAGGACCGGCCGACTGGTAACCTGGGGTATCGCTGCGGCAGCCGACGCCCACTCTGGCCGTGCTTAGAAGATCGCCACACTGTCCGGGGAAGACTGGCACCATCAGACCGGTCTGCCTCTTTTCTCCGCACAGCTCCGCTGATCAGGCGCTCTAACGTAACGCTGTTCTCTAAGATGGCACGCTCTAATTCTTCAAGACTCTGTTCCATAACGGCGTCTTCTAAACAGCCTGGTCTCCCACTTCTGACACCAATGTAGCGACCCGTGGTGGAGTCTTTAAAGATTTTAGAGCCAAACTCTCCCGTGCACCTCTGCCAAGCTGTCGGCTAGCGGATTGCCAACGTTATGCACACAGCTGCACCCAGCTCTTTAGATAACGAGCACTCGTGTCCCATACACCGCACGACTCCGAGTGTCTCGGCAATAATTGCTTAGATAGAATCTTAGCAATGATACAGCTCTGTCCTGTTGTATCTTTTTATTAACAGATAGCCAGTAAAACAAAGCTTAAAACTCATCGTATAGCCATGGTCAAGGTCATTTACAGAGCCATCTTTCTAATGGATGGTGACTATTTACATTTACACAACCCCAGACGGCGATAACCCAACCCACCCCACCGGTTGAGCACAAACACATACAACACTTACAACAGGAAAGACAATTACGTACTTAGTTAATTTTGACACAACAATAAGCTTTTACATAAATTACCCATAAAGTCCCCACAAACTATTTACATAAATTACCCATGAGGCGTCACTCCGCCAGCGCTTGCTGCCGGGTCGTTACAGTATCGTTTACATACAACAGATTTTGTCGAATTGTTTAAATGCAATTATTTATATACATTTATACACTAATAATGGCAATTATTAAATAATTATATTTATTATTATTATTTAATAATTCCTCCCATATAAGTAAAATTACACGGGCTGCCTTCTTCCATCTCTGAAACATTTCTAGACTTCGTCCTGTTCTTACGCAACACAGTACTGAAGTATTGGTTAATGCCCGAGTCACCTCATGTATAGGTTAATGTAATGCTATTCTATCTGGCATCCCACAAAAATGTATCCATCGCTTACAACTTCTTCAAAATTCTGCTGCCAGGATAATAACCTGCTGTTCTAAATCCACTGAACATATTACACCTACTCTCTCTCAGCTTCACTGGCTCCCTGTTAACTACAGAATACAATGCAAAATATCACACTTAACATTTAAAGCTCCACCCTACCTCACTGATCTCCTACAGACTACTCCCTCTCGCTCACTCAGATCCTGTAATTTGAGAGTATTCAGTCTGGCAATGTGGTGCAGCCTTAGTTTGTGGAAGACAGACACAACTAAACACATGAGCATAAAATGATGGTTGTCAACTTCAAACTGTGTTTCCTCAATGTGCTCCTTGAGAGAAAACCATCAAGTTTAAGAAATGTTAACAGCTAACAACAATCTACATAGTGACTAAATACGTTTAGCCACAACGTTGTTTGGAGGCTCACTTGAGCACATAAATGCATAGTTTTGCTAGCTTAGCCTGGCGTAGCTATAGTAAAGATTATAAAACGGGATTTTCAAATGGCCAAATATAACCAAAACAATTATTCAGCCTTACCTATGAAATCTAATCCCCCGGGATCTGGTTTAGAGAGTACAGCGGTTTGTAAAATCACTAGCACAACTTGTGTGAGGCATCGTATCCATTACTTCATTCCTCAGCAGTGCCACTCGCAATATGGCGGCGACGTTGACGTACAATTCTGCAGGTCATGAGGCGTCTAGTTATTCTATGTCTATGCTCTAGCTAGTCGACGCTGAAGCACGCGTCTGAAGCCGTCTTTCGAGCGCGCTCACGGTTTCTAGCGGCCGAGTGCTAAGGCGCGCTCCCGTAACCGCAGCAGGAGGAAAATGCGAAAAGTGCTATATCTAAATCCAAGGGAACCCGTCGTAAGGATAGAGAGCGCGGTTTCAGAATAGCCGGCAAAAGAGAATATAAAAGAAAATGTAAAACACCCTTCACGTCACCAAGACAAGCAGGAACATGGGCGCGTGAGTGCGAGACTGTTGAAATGGGATGGACTGCACCTGAGCAGGTATTGATGAACGGCAGTGGCGTAGCTCGAGTTCGTGCCGCTCGGTGCGGGGCTCCAATTTGCCGCCCTCCAACATATCTGAACTATTTAAATAGAAAATTAAAATGACGTTTAGAGAAAAATTAAGATACATTTTGCATTGATTTATTCATATATGAAGAAACAGCAATAATTTCTTATATACATTTATAAGCATCAACTAGACAAGAATATAGTATAGACGCACTGATAAGCCGTGTTCTAATTATTAGTTTAATATAATTACGGTACGAAAACCAGAACCAAAGCAATAGGTGGGGATGTTTTCTGCGCAGAGCAAGAACGCATTCGGATTAATAACGAAACGAAATTATAAAATGTAAATTAGTTGTTTATCTTCCTAGTAATTATTATTGATGTAACGTTTATGTTTATTTTTGTCATTGCCTCATACATTTCAACTGCTGTGTCTGATGCAGAAGGACAGTCTGAACATTATTTTTCAAGCATTTATGGTTAAAAATCAGAGAATTTGACTTTTTTCATACATGAGTGATATTTTTCCGAACTCTGCTGCTTACACACAAATTGTACTGAGCCTTGTGGCCAATAATGCCGCCCCCAAAAATGTGCCGCCACGCGACTGATGAACGGTGCACAGTGTGAACGTTTATTGGAACTCCGTAGGTAACGTAAATGAGAATTGGACGGACGAAAAGAGCTCACAGTATAAAACCTGGGTCCGAACGCCAGGGGTCGTCTTTTGGCCAGGTCTTCGGGCTTAAATGTACACTCACCTAAAAGATTATTAGGAACACCTGTTCAATTTCTCATTAATGCAATTATCTAATCAACCAATCACATGGCAGTTGCTGCAATGCATTTAGGGGTGTGGTCCTGGTCAAGACAATCTCCTGAACTCCAAACTGAATGTCAGAATGGGAAAGAAAGGTGATTTAAGCAATTTTGAGCGTGGCATGGTTGTTGGTGCCAGACGGGCCGGTCTGAGTATTTCACAATCTGCTCAGTTACAGGGATCACGCACAACCATTTCTAGGGTTTAAAAAGAATGGTATGAAAAGGGAAAAACATCCGGTATGCGGCAGTCCTGTGGGCGAAAATGCCTTGTTGATGCTAGAGGTCAGAGGAGAATGGGCCGACTGATTCAAACAGATAGAAGAGCAACTTAGACTGAAATAACCACTCGTTACAACCGAGGTATGCAGCAAAGCATTTGTGAAGCCACAACACGCACAACCTTGAGTCGGAAGGGCTACAAGAGCAGAAGACCCCACCGGGTACCATTCATCTCCACTACAAATAGGAAAAAGAGGCTACAATTTTCACGAGCTCACCAAAATTGGACAGTTGAAGACTGGAAAAATGTTGCCTGGTCTGATGAGTCTCGATTTCTGTTGAGACATTCAAATGGTGGCGTAAACAGAATGAGAACATGGATCCATCATGCCTTGTTACAAACTGTGCAGGCTGGTGGTGGTGGTGTAATGGTGTGGGGGATGTTTTCTTGGCACACTTTAGGCCCCTTAGTGCCAATTGGGCATCGTTTACAGTGGTGTGAAAAACTATTTGCCCCCTTCCTGATTTCTTATTCTTTTGCATGTTTGTCACACAAAATGTTTCTGATCATCAAACACATTTAACCATTAGTCAAATATAACACAAGTAAACACAAAATGCAGTTTTTAAATGATGGTTTTATTATTTAGGAGAAAAAATCCAAACCTACATGGCCCTGTGTGAAAAAGTAATTTCCCCCTGAACCTAATAACTGGTTGAGCCACCCTTAGCAGCAATAACTGCAATCAAGCGTTTGCGATAACTTCTAATGAGTCTTTTACAGCGCTCTGGAGGAATTTTGGCCCACTCATCTTTGCAGAATTGTTGTAATTCAGCTTTATTTGAGGGTTTTCTAGCATGAACCGCCTTTTTAAGGTCATGCCATAGCATTTCGATTGGATTCAGGTCAGGACTTTGACTAGGTCACTCCAAAGTCTTCATTTTGTTTTTCTTCAGCCATTCAGAGGTGGATTTGCAGGTGTGTTTTGGGTCATTGTCCTGTGGCAGCACCCAAGATCGCTTCAGCTTGAGTTGACGAACAGAGGGCCGGACATTCCCCTTCAGGATTTTTTGGTAGACAGTAGAATTCATGGTTCCATCTATCACAGCAAGCCTTCCAGGTCCTGAAGCAGCAAAACAACCCCAGACCATCATACTACCACCACCATATTTTACTGTTGGTATGATGTTCTTTTTCTGAAATGCTGTGTTCCTTTTACGCCAGATGTAACGGACATTTGCCTTCCAAAAAGTCCAACTTTTGTCTCATCAGTTCACAAGGTATTTTCCCAAAAGTCTTGGCAATCATTGAGATGTTTCTTAGCAAAATTGAGACGAGCCCTAATGTTCTTTTTGCTTAACAGTGGTTCGCGTCTTGGAAATCTTCCATGCAGGCTGTTTTTGCCCAGTCTCTTTCTTATGGTGGAGTCGTGAACACTGACCTTAATTGAGGCAAGTGAGGCCTGCAGTTCTTTAGATGTTGTCCTGGGGTCTTTTGTGACCTCTCGGATGAGTCGTCTCTGCGCTCTTGGGGTAATTTTGGTCAGCCGGCCACTCCTGGGAAGGTTCACCACTGTTCCATGTTTTTGCCATTTGTGGATAATGGCTCTCACTGTGGTTCGCTGGAGTCCCAAAGCTTTAGAAATGGCTTTATATCCTTTACCAGACTGATAGATCTCAATTACTTCTGTTCTCATTTGTTCCTGAATTTCTTTGGATCTTGGCATGATGTCTAGCTTTTGAGGTGCTTTTGGTCTACTTCTCTGTGTCAGGCAGCTCCTATTTAAGTGATTTCTTGATTGAAATAGGTGTGGCAGTAATCAGGCCTGGGGGTGGCTACGGAAATTGAACTCAGGTGTGATACACCACAGTTAGGTTATTTTTTAACAAGGGGGCAATTACGTTTTCACACAGGGCCATGTAGGTTTGGATTTTTTTTTCTCCCTAAATAATAAAAATACATCATTTAAATACTGCATTTTGTGTTTACTTGTGTTATATTTGACTAATGGTTACATGTGTTTGATGATCAGAAACATTTTGTGTGACAAACATGCAAAAGAATAAGAAATCAGGAAGGGGGCAAATAGTTTTTCACACCACTGTAACTGCCACGGGCTACCTGAGCATTGTTTCTGACCATGTCCATCCTTCATGACCACCATGTACCCATCCTCTGATGGCTACTTCCAGCAGGATAATGCACCATGTCACAAAGCTCAAATCATTTCAAATTGGTTTCTTGAACATGACAATGAGTTCACTGTACTAAAATGGCCCCCACAGTCGTCAGATCTCAACCCAATAGAGCATCTTTGGGATGTGGTGGAACGGGAGCTTCGTGCCCTGGATGTGCATCCCACAAAACTCCATCAACTGCAAGATGCTATCCTATCAATATGGGCCAACATTTCTAAAGAATGCTTTCAGCACCTTGTTGAATCAATGCCACGTAGAATTAAGGCTGTTCTGAAGGCGAAAGGGGGTCAAACATCGTATTAGTATGGTGTTCCTAATAATCCTTTAGGTGAGTGTAGATCTGTGCTACTAAGAAGTGTGCGTGTGCGTGTATCTATACTAATAAAAGGCAAAGCCCTCACTCACTCACTCACTCACTCATCATTAATTCTCCAACTTCCCGTGTAGGTAGAAGGCTGAAATTTGGCAGGTTCATTCCTTACAGCTTACTTACAAAAGTTGGACAGGTTTCATTTCGAAATTCTACACGTAATGGTCATAACTGGAACCTATTTTTCTCCATATACTGTAATTTACGTTAGCCCGATGGCTGTGGGGGGCGGAGCTGCGTGTGACATCATCACGCCTCCCACGTAATCACGTGAACTGACCGCAGTACCTAGAAAAGAAGGAAGAGCCCCCAAAGAGCGCTGAAGAAAAACGCTGAATACTTTATTTGCGAGATACAAGTTTAATGAGAAGACACGAGACTTTGGATCACTTTGTAACGGAGTTAAACTTGCTGTAGCAAGAAACTTTTAAACGCCGGGTCTTAACTAACATTAAATAGCGCAGTGGACATCGCAAGATCGCATGAGATAGTACAGGCACAGCTCAGAAGCTTCAATGCATGTACTCCGAGCGGCTCATGTGAACTGACTATGAGCGCAGTGCGCAGAGAAAGCAAGACTTCTAAAGAGCCCGGAGAGTTTTTCTCACGCGAACGTGTCTGCAAAAATTGCCGTTTCCTGCACTGCAAAAATACTACAAAAGTCGGGTGGCTGGCGCGCGCACTGCGCTTCTGCCTTAAGTGAAAGTAAACGTGTCTGCAAAAAGTGGCATTTCTTGCACTACAAAAATACTACAAAAGTCGGGCAGCCGGCACGCGTGCACGCCTGTGTAGCTGTGCCGGCCTTTGAGACGCTGACTGCACTTCTGCCTTAAGTGAAAGTAAACACTTTTAATTTTTTTCCCCCTTCCCATGAGCTATAGCTCAGACAACTGTAAACACGGGATCCCATTTCTAGACTGCGGCAAACTAATATTAAGACGCTTCGCACTTTCTTTTACACGTATACGATTATGAGGTCGTCACGTCGTATTATAAAGACACGCACAGGAGTGGAGGAGCGACAGTGCCATCCCGGACAGTTAATGGCAGGGCAGTCTCTCCAGTCTACACGAGACCCACCGCGATGCTCATATCATCAGCAAAAACCTCTCTCTTCACTATATTAAAGAAAAAGGCAAGTTTCCTTTCTTTACACCTTTTTTCCTTTTATCCCCAACCAAAGCCTTTCTCTCTTAACACTGCAGAGCACACAAAAATGATTTTCTTTTAATTGCTGGTGATGCCGGTAAGGCACATTACCACAGGCAGAAATTTGGACGTTCACATAGAAAATGTAATTTCTATACCACAGCCATCGTGTAGCGCCTTTCAAAAGGGATCAACTACCAAGAGATGATCCATATACATTTTAGCTGCTGTTAGTACTACTTACCTGTTATGTTATACCGGCTTTAAAATGTAGCTTACCCGAAACCACTCCACTGGTGCTCAGTGTATCTTTACTTCTTAAAACGTTAATGTTTTACTGTTTAATAGCTTATAGACTACATTTTATTTTTTTCCCTTGCCCTCAGTGAGCGAGGCCAATGGGTGATCATATATATATATATATATATATATATATATATATATATATATATATATATATATATATATATATATATATATGTATGAATGGCCTCCAAAGAGCGCAGAGACTTTTGATCACGTGAACGTGTCTGCAAAAAGTGGCGTCTCCTGCCCTGCAAAACTCGAGCTGTATAGCTTTGCCGGCCTTTGAGATGCTGACTGTGCTTCTGCCTTAAGTCAAAGTGAGCACTTTTAATTTTTTTTCTCCTCCCCCTGAGCTATAGACATCGTATTTAAAATGTAGTTTACCCGAAGCCACTCCAGTAATGCTCAATGTAGCTTTGCTTCTTAAAACGTTAATGTTTTACTGTTTAATAACTTATAGACCACATTTTATTATTTTTCCCTTGCACTCAGTGGCCAAAGCTATACACACACACATAGACACATACATATATATACCTGTGTGTATGTACTATATATATATATATATATATATATATATATATATATATATATATATATATATACTGTATATATACACACACACCTATCTACATTATATATATATATATACACACACATACATATATGATGTAGATAGGTATGTATATATATATATATATATATATATGTATATATAGATATGTATATATGTGTATATATATATATATATATATATATATATATATATATATATATACTCAGCAAAAAAAGAAACATCCTCTGACTTTCAACTGTTTTTACTTTCAGTAAACTTAATGTGTAAATATTTGTATGAACACTAAAAGAGTCAACACCCTAGGACATAAACTAAAAATGTTTCACAATGTGTCCCTGAATGAAGGGAGGCTCAAAATCAAAAGTACCAGTCACTATCTGGTGTGGCCACCAGCTGCTTGAAGTACTGCAGTGCATCTCCTCCTCATGGACTGGACCAGATTTGTCAGTTCTTGCTGTGAGATGTTACCCCACTCTTCCACCAAGGCACCTGCAAGTTCCTAGACAGTTCTGGGGGGAATGGCCCTAGCCCTCACCCTGTGATCCAACAGGTCCCAGACGTGCTCAATTCCTTCGACGATAAACACGAATCCGTCCATCACCCCTGGTGAGACAAAACCGTGACTCATCAGTGAAGAGCACTTTTTGCCACTCCTGTCTGGTCCAGCGAAGGTGGGTTTGTGCCCATAGTCGGCGTTGTTGCTGGTGATGTCTGGTAAGGACCTGCCTTACAGCAGGCCTACAAGCCCTCAGTCCAGCCTCTCTCAGCCTATTGCGGACAGTCTGAGCACTGATGGAGGGATTGTGTGTTCCTGGTGTGACTCGGGCAGTTGTTGTGGTCATCCTGTACCTGTCACGCAGGTGTGATATTCGGATGTACCGATCCTGTGCAGGTGTTGTTACACGTGGTCTTTCACTGCAAGGATGATCAGCTGTCCTTCTTGTCTCCCTGTAGTGCTGTCTTAGGCGTCTCACAGTACGGACATGGAAATTTATTGCCCTAGCCACATCAGCAGTCCTCATGCCTCCCTGCAGCATGCCTAATGCACGTTCACGCAGATGAGCAGGGACCCTGGGCATCTTTCTTTGGGTGTTTTTCACAGTCGGTAGACAAGTCTCTTTAGTGTCCTGCGTTTTTAGAACTGTGACCTTAAATGCCTACTTTCTGTAAGCTGTTAAGGTCTTAATGACCATTTCACAGGTGCATGTTAATTAATTGATTATGGTTAATTGAACATGCATGGAAAACTTTGTTTAAACCCTTTACAATGAAGATCTGTAAAGTTATTTGGATTTTTAAAACATTATTGTTGAAATACACAGTCCTGAAAAAGGGACGTTTCTTTTTTTTCTGAGTATATATATATATGAAGATATGTATGTATAAATATATTGTAAAAGATGTAAAAGCACACAGCATAAAGGTTTGGGGTTTTCCGGCTTCGTATATTGTAGACGATCAACAATAAATCAAAAGAAAGCAGGTCAAAAATATAAACTAAACAGTTCATATGCGCGACACCGAATCATGGCGTCGGCGGACATTTTATGAGGAAGGAGCCGGAAGTGGAGGAATGCTGGGAAGGAACCGTGAGGGAGGATGGGATCGATGACGTCAGGAAAAGTGAGGAGGAAGGGCGGAAGTAACGCACTGCGGGCAAACCCGGCTTATGGTGGTGGAGCGTCTTTTTTCCTGAAAGAAAGCAGAGGGAGAAAGTTAGTACCCCGCCATTCCCTGCCGGCAAATGTCTTCTCAGGTGTGTTAAGATCCGTTCGCGGTCTCCTACTCGTGTGTGCGTGACACGATCCCCCCCTTAGCCCAAGACCGTCAGGTCGGGCGGACCTAACCGAAAGGTCGTAGATACGAGAGAGGGCATCGGCATTGGCCTGAAGGGTGCCCCGACGATAAGTGATGGTGAATTTATACGGTTGTAAATCCAGAAACCACCTGGTGACCCGCGGATTCGACTCTTTATGTAGGGACATCTACTGAAGTGCAGTGTGATCAGTCACCAGAGTGAATTCGCGACCCAGCAGGTAATAACGGAGATGGGTCACCGCCCACTTAATGGTCAAAGCCTCCCTCTCCACTGCCGCATACCGGGTCTCCCGGTCCATCAGTTTCCAGCTTAAGTACATTACGGGATGTTCGACACCGTCAACGCTTTGGCTCAACATGGCGCCCAGGCCTGTGTCCGAAGCGTCGGTCTGGAGAATAAAAGGGAGCCCAAAATCGGGTGTCCTCAATACAGGTGCCGATGTTAGGGCCTTCTTTAGGTCACTGAATGCGTGTTCTGCCTTGTCGTTCCATACCACGTATAAGGGAGCGCCCTTCTTTGTCAAATTGGTCAAGGGTGCTGCCCTTTCGGAGAAACAGGGCACGACTCGTCGGTAGTACCCCGCTAACCCCATGAAAGCCTGCACTTGCCTCTTGGTATTCGGACGGGGCCATTCCAAGATGTCTTTGATTTTTGAACACTGTGGTCTCACCTGTCCCGCCCCACGAGGTAGCCTAAATTTTTGGCCTCCTTTAAGCCAAAAAAACACTTTTGAGGGTTTATGCCGGCCGGCTTTAGCTAGTGTCGTGAGGACAGCAGAGACCTGCAATAGATGCTCCTCCCAGGTGCCGGAATAGATGATGACGTCATCCAGGTAGGCGGCACTATAGGACTGGTGGGGTTTCAGCACTCTATCCACCAGACGTTGAAAGGTCGCTGGGGCCCCGTGCAGCCTAAATGGGAGGACCTTGTATTGCCAGTGCCCACTAGGGGTGCTAAAGGCCGTTTTTTCTTTTGTGGATGCCGTTAAGGGAATTTGCCAATACCCTTTCGCCATGTCAAGAGTAGTCAAGTATCGAGCCGTACCCAGCCGCTCAAGCAGGTCGTCAATGCGGGGCATCGGGTAGGCATCGAATTTGGAGACCTGGTTCAGACGTCTAAAGTCGTTACAAAATCTCCTGGAGCCGTCTGGCTTGGAAACGAGGACGATAGGGCTGGACCAGGGGCTATGGCTCTCCTCAATAATGTCCATGTCCAACATTCATTGCACCTCTAATTCCACTTCAGCGCGTTTTGCCTCCGGGAGTCCATAGGGTCTCTCCCGGACGATTACACCGGGATCTGTGACTATGTCATGTGCAATCAGCAAGGTCTGGCCAGGCGACTCGCTCACTACTTCGGGGATGGCTCAGATCACCTGGGTTAACTCCTGCCACTGTTTGGGTGTTAGCTCATCACCGAGGTTAAGGGCAGTCGTGCATGAGAAGAGGGAGAGGGACCTATGGGAGTCGGGAAGCTCCTTCCTATCTTTCCAAGGTTTCAATAAGTTTACATGGTAGATCCTCTCACTCGTTTGACGATTGGGCTGTTTCACCAAATAGTCGACGAGTCCCTTTCTTTCCTTAACCTTGTATGGTCCTTGCCAGTGAGCGAGCAATTTGGAGTGGGAGGTAGGAACGAGCACCATAGCTCGATCCACCGGGCGGAACTCCCGGAGGACGGAGTTGCAATTGTAACATTGGGCCTGCGCACGAGTCACGTGGTCTTTCAGGAGGGGTCTGATTTTTGTGAGCCTGACCCGCAGTTGCGCCACACACTCCAATATGTTAGAGGAAGGAAGGGCCACAGCCTCCCAGCCCTCTTTTAGTATGTCCAAAATGCCTCGGGGTTGTCGCCCATACAACAATTCAAAGGGGGAGAAGCCCGTAGAGGCCTGAGGTACCTCCCGGTAGGCAAAAAGCACGAGCAGGAGGAGCTGATCCCAGTTCCTGCCGTCCGCGTCGACTACCTTGCGGAACATCTGCTTAAGCGTCTGGTTAAACCACTCCACCAACCTGTCTATCTGCGGGTGATAGACAGACGCTTTCAGGTGCTTTATTCTGAGTAATTTGGCCACCTCCCTGAACGTATCCAAGATAAAGGGTGTACCCTGGTCCGTGAGGACTTCTTTGGGTACACCCACTCTGGAAAATAAACTGACTAATTCCCGTGCGATGTTTTTGGTGTTAGCGGAGCGCAGGGGAACCGCCTCCGGGTATCGGGTGGCGTAATCCACAATTACCAATATGTATTTATGGCCACGGTTTGAGGGCTCCAGGGGTCCTACTAAGTCAACCCCTATTCTATCTAAGGGGACATCGATCAGGGGTATAGGGACGAGAGGAGCGCGGTCCCTTCTAGGAACATGGGGGTTCTGACAGGATTGGCAGAAGCGCCGGACCTCCTCGTTAATCCCAGGCCAGTAAAAACGGAGCTTAATCCTCTCCAAGGTCTTTTCGGCCCCGAGGTGGGCGCCAAGGAGGTGAGCGTGGGCTAATTCGCATATCTCCCGCCAGAAGGTACGTGGAACTAGCAGCAACTTCCGCACCTCGCCCTCGTGGGTCGCCACCCGATACAGTAGATCATTTTCAAGCATAAAAAAGGGCTCGCGTGGTGTGGAACCGTCGGCTTGTGAGCTGTTTGGCAGAACCACCGCATTCCGGGCAAACCGCAGGGAATCACCGTTCCACTGCTCCCTCTTAAATGAGGCCGGCGTGGATTGAAATTGGTGATCCAAGCTACCCAGAGGGTCTTGTGACCTGGACACCGGAAGAGTTCCCTGGCTAGTCCCTTCCCCGGCGGATTCTTCCGGGTCAGGGTCCATCGCCGAGGAAATGTCCCCCGAGGTGCCAGCGCCACTAGGGCCTGCCCCAGAGCACGGCGTGGAGACCGCGGGAGGGGCGCCTTGCCCCCTCATAACCAGATCCAACGAGGCCCCGGAAGCGGTGTGTGTCTTACCGCAATTTTTTTCCGACCTGTCATGTCCCAAAATCACTAGATAGGGGGGTTCGGGCAACACAGCGACCATCAACTTAGTTAACTCCCCCTTCCAGGTGATATAACATTGTGCGAAACGATACGACTTGGTCCCTCCATGCACACAAGTGACTTGTAGGTGCTGTTTCAGCCACTGTCGTGGTAATACATAACGGCGAGCCACAATGGTTATGTTGCTGCCGGAGTCGAACAAAGCCACCACCGCATGCCCATTTAATAACACCACTCCTGTGTTCGGACTCGCCAAGGGATGCAACGGGGTACAGTACCTCTCCGTTGATGCCCAGGTGCAGTCTATCGGCTCCGCAGCGATGTTCAGGGGACATGTTGGCAGCAGATGGCTGGTCTCACCGCACTTGTAATAGCACGGAGAGGCCGGCTTTTCTTTTGGTCTTTGAGGTGCTTCTGCAGCGCATCGAGGGGGCTCGGGGGTGGCCGCCCGTCCCTGTCGGTTCCCACGAGCTGGCCTCTCTGACCCCCCGACTCGGAGGACCGCAAGCTGACGCTCGAGGACTTCCAGGAGTTCTGGCATGTCCTTTTAGGGATGCTGCCGGACCTGCTGGGTGGGGGAACTGGGCATTGCATTGACCAAGCCCTCACAGGCCACCTGCTCAACTACCTTCCGGGCCTGGGGTCCCTCAAGCCTTAGCCACCGCCCCATTTTGCCCCAGAATTCGATGGCCTGTGCTCGGGCGGGTTTTTCGGGGTCAAATTGCCAGTTCCGGCACTCTCCCGCCTGCTGGCTCGGCATTATGCCGTAGCGTGCCAGGATCTCCGGTTTGAGGAGGTTGTAGTTCGCAGCCTCCTCCTCGGGGAGGTCATAATAAGCCCGTTGCGCGGGTCCCTTCAGGTAGGGTGCCAGAATGGACGCCCACGCGGACCGCTGCCACTCGTTCCAGGTGGCCATCCGTTCAAAAATGCCCAAATATGACTCGACGTTGTTCACGTCGGTCATGGGTACCAAAGGCGGAGGCGTCGGTCTAGGCGGGTCAGGCCTTACCCTCTGGACTTCTGCCAACCTGGCCTTCGTAGCCTCCAACTCCCGGGTAGTAGCGGCTTGCGCTTGCTGCAGTGAAAGTATCTGAGCGTTCATCCCCTGTAGCACGGTGTTTAGGTCCTGTCCTTCTGTCATTCTTTCGGATCTTCTATCCTGCCGGCTACGCCACTGTAAAAGATGTAGAAGCACACAGCATAAAGGTTTGGGGTTTTCCGGCCCCGTATATTGTAGACGATCCACAATAAATCAAAAGAAAGCAGGTCAAAAAAATATACTAAACAGTTCATATGCGCGACACTGAATCATGGCGTTGGTGGCCATTTTATGAGGGAGGAGCCAGAAGTGGAGGAATGCTGGGAAGGAACCGTGAGGGAGGATGGGATCAATGACGTCAGGAAAAGATGGAGGAGGAAGGGCGGAAGTAACGCATGTACACTCAAACCAATTATAACAGCAGCAATCCAAGCTGTGAGAAAACACTAAAAAGGAGGCTTGTCAGACATCATGGTACATTTTCAGATGCAGCAAGACGAAAACAACTTCGTGACACTGCGGCCAAATACACAAAACAATTACTTTGACAATCATGTTACGTTATTTTTAAAATGTTTCCTTTTCTTTTTCATAACTTCTTTAACACACAACATACAGAATATATATATATATATATATATATATATATACTATACTCTATCTTTCTCTATATATATATATATATATACAGAGAGAGAGAGAGAGTAGGTGCTTAATTTTTCTCTCTTTCATTCTTTTTTTTTATTAATTTTTTGCTAATCCTTCGTGAACTGTTTTATAGCTGAAGGGTTTTTTTTTTCCTTCACTGTTATTTTAGAGCCACTGTAAATATTATAAGTAACATCTGCACTAACTTTCTTTGGTTTTGAAAGTGTCTTTGCATTGGACTATGTAAATATTTTTGCAAGACACTTTTACTTTGGAAAATGCTGGAATAAAACAGAATCCTGTTTTTGAATATTCTTTTTCAGTTTGAGTCTCTCTAACTCCATCCCCTGGTTGCTTGGTTTTGTCTAATGACATCCCCAATTTGGGAATTGTGCAACAGTGTCCTTACCCAGGTTGTCACAGTTCTTGCCTTGTGCCCAGTAGGCTTTGGCATTCCACCACCCTGAAATTAATTAAGGAGGGGTTAAAATGTTATGTTGCTGTAATATAATAGCTGAACACTTAAAGGCAGTCCACAATGCCTCGTTATAATTTGTGATTTATCCTTTTTTTTTAAAAAAAAAAAAACAAAACAAAAACTAATTATAGTGCAATACCGGCAGTTTAGTACCTTCTGTCACAAGGATACATCTTTACCATTCAATGTAAAATTGTTCCTCTTTATTATCTGATTGGCTAGGGGTGGGGGTTGATTTGTTTTCAATCCTATTCTTGTAAAATTGATCTATTTGTATGGAATGTTGTGTGATTTCAATAAAATCAAAAAAAGTATAAAAAAATATTATCCGATTGGCTGTTTGGATCACATAAAACAACTGCACAGCAATGAGCAACATGTGGTTCAAGGTTGTGGTTTCACACTAAAAAAACACAGAAGATTTAAGCAGGAAAGTTAAAACCATGCCTGTAAAATATCTTAATTCTGGTGGTCTTTAATTCTTCTTTAAAGCTAAGATTTCTTTTGAAATTTCTAAATAAATTTACATTTCTTATGGCTTACCTCATTATCCTGTTTTTTTCACAGTTTCAAAACTCAGAGCTGTAGTTCTGTCATTATAATGTTAGTCTTTCAGTCTTTTTTATCTCATACATTTCACAATTAACATATTCATCTCTTAGAAAACTCATAATGCACTGATTTCCAATTTCAGAAAAACTCTCAAGAGGTTCTGCTGCCTCCACTTCTGCTTGCTCACATGCACACCATCTATTATAGAAAATAAGAAATTATTTTATCCATGTATTAGCGTAAATAGATACGAAAAGTTATAAGCATTAACCTTAGTGCAAGTATTAATACAAGTCAGGCATACCAAGCAAATGGTTAAATAAAGGCACACGCCATATTTCTTTTTTAATTAAAGCTCAGCTGTAGTCACCATTATCCTATCAGCTTGAGAGACAAGGAAGGGAGAGAAAGATAGATGGAGAAGTCCAAGAATGTAAGAGGGGGAGCACCTGCAAGCTCAAGGCCGATCTAAAAATAAGTGAAGCAAAAAAGTGAAGGTGAATAGCAAAACATGGGAGATAATGAAGGTTCCCATGAAAACTTGGAAGCCAGCTGCAGAAGTGAGTTAGAAGGAACAACGAATGAGCTGTCTTGAGCGAGGTCAGCATGATAAGAAATGATTATATAAACTGATTTTTGGTTTGTTCAGGGCTCAGCTCAGTTTGGCTTAATTGGGTTGAGTCTGTGTTATTGTTTATTGCAATAAATCTAATTACTCTGTTTGCCTATTCTTCAACTCCTTTAGCCCTCATTTAAAGTGAGAATCTTCAGTGTATTTTTCGCTTCCACACTATCAATTTATGCATTACTAACAGTGAGCTTCCTGGGTCTTCAGAATATGAACTAAGTCATGGCTTGATTTTATCACTCTGTATCAGCCAGTTTACTGAGGAAATTCTTAACTGAATGTGTGGACCACTTCCCAGAATATAGCAACCTTAAGATCTTTAAGGAACCACTGCCTGCGCTATGTCCTCTTTGTGTGACTGCACTGGTGAGGGAGTATCCTTAAAATACTGTGAAAGCTATTTATCTACACTGTTGCATGTCCATACTGTCCTCTAGCTCGTAATTGTGTATCAGAGAGATACAGTGAGGTTGGGAGCCTGCACTGATACAGTGAAAAAATGGTAATTTTGCCATATTAGAAGTCACTAACAAATAGACTTGACATAGATGTTTTAGAATTTTAATAAGGGCCTTTGCCAAAAGAAATACAGGGTTGTTTCTGTGAATTTTTTGGTTTAACCGTTTTCATTATTTGGGTTTTGTTTGTTGGGCCCATAGACATTTTTTAGATTATTCTTATTTGGTCCACACATTACATAGAGAGATGAAATATGCTGTATACTGTATATATAAGTTGAATTCAAGAGAAAGGGGATTAATAGTCTGACAAATGTATTTCACAATTTTCCCATCAGGGTGTTTACAGTAATAAAGGAAGACTCTTCGTGATTTTATCAAATTGGTATGACAAGACCAACCTGCTGCTGTCCTTATTATGTCCTTTTTTTCTCAATTGTTTTATTACATTTTTCACCTTTCATTTTCAGGTTTCACAGCTGATGGTTTTGAACCACAGACAAACACATTGCACAAAACATTCACCATTCCAACCTCAGTTGCTATTACTTCTCTTACAGCTTTCACAGTAAAAATTCAGAAGTTAAAATATTGTATTAGGAAAAATTCATTTTAACCATATTAACTCCATTCTTAAACATTTCTCTTTTAATGTTTCTTTTGTGCTTGTTTTTTTTTCTGATATTCAATTTGTATTCTGAATGGTTTAAAATCAATCCTATTGTATAGCTTTCAGAATGGAATGCAATTAATGTCATAGTACCTTAGAATGTATTCACTCACTTTCCTCCATTCTTTCCTAACCTTCTTTTCTTAATTCTGTTTTGCCTTCTACATTAAATCAAGATTTATAATAATTTAATCGTATTCCATTTCTGCACCTTTAAGATTAGACCTTTATATTCAAAATAATTACTTTCTGCTATATAGTTCCTAAAGAAACTATTGGTTACCAAGCTGTCTTCTTTACTGCTGGGCTACTTCAAGCCCAGTTTTTTTTTTTTTTGGATTTAAAGATTTTGCCTTATAAAATGTTAAATCTGTGCATTTTTTATTTTCTATTTAAAAATTACATCAACTAAAGGCGGGGAGGCATGTTTTACTGGCCACCTTTCAAAACATTCCAGAACTGGAGCTGATGCCGGTCCATTGAAAAGCCTACGTAAATGTTGGGGTGCAGGAATAAAACTAGAATACTCATAATAAAAAACAATTCAGATAAAGGGAGTACAATAAACTCCACCATGACAGTGGCTGAGCATGGAGTCTGAACTCAGCATGCTGGATCCAACGGGCAGCAAAGCACTATTAGTATAGTATTAAATAAAGTAAAATACTATTAAATATAATAGTTAATAGTATATATTTCTATTAAAATACTATTAATTATAACAAAAGCAATATCTTTGTAAGTCACTAAGGAATAGTATACAACACACCGACACAGATTTTTTCATAAAGGTGCGGAGTATCCGACCACTCGCTTATTTATTGCATTACAAAAACTCTGTAGTGTGCACCACATATCAATTGCTTGGTGCCACCTACTGGTTGCTATCGGAATTGTGCAACATGTAGTTTATTACAATACATAACATATCTCCTCCCTGCTATTGTCAATAACACAAGGATGTTTTATTATAACACAACATAACACAAAAACGGTCCCTTAATATGATATAGAGATACACTTTTCTCTCTTATCTTTTTTTTCCTTCAAATGATAACAAATATATATAAGAACTCTGAAAAACAATATGTTTCTGAACTCAAACAGTCACACGCTTTTATGTTCTCTATCTCAGTGGATGTTCACTCATCACGTTAGCGTAGTGCTGGTTTAGTGATCCTTGCAGGATAACGTCTGACAGTCTCTGTTACCAAAGGATGCTCTGTGTGTCGTGATTCAGTGGACTGGGGTGTTTTCGGTGATTTAGTTATCTCTGGAACTTTATCATTCTTGTCATGGTGAGATGTACTAGGGTGATGTGCGGTACCACTATCACTCTGGGGTAGTAACACCAGGGGGTCCACAGGAGGGTTCACTGCAGCCAGCTGAAGCTCTGGATCGGGATGTGTCAGCATCTGGTCCGCATGGAGTTTCCATACCCCTGGTTGTATTACATTTATCTTGTATGACACTGGTCCAGTCTTCTCCATAACAACACCTTGGATCCACTTCTCCTCCCCCTTCCTATAATCACGCAGAAGGACAGGCTCTCCTACATCAAACTGTCTGTCCTTGGAGCGTGGTTGGTGGCACTCTTGTTGAGCATCTTGTGACCTTTGCACTACACCAGCAACACTGGGTTTCAGGAAATCCAGCCGTGATCGCAGCTTGCATCCAAGGAACAACATAGCTGGTGTCTCCTTTGTTGTTGCATGAGGGGTATTGCGGTATGTTAACAGAAATGTATCCAGGCATGGTTGCACAAGTGCTGTGCCTCTAGAAGATTTTAAGGAATGTTTGAATGTATGCACAAAACGCTCAGCCAAGCCATTGGTTGCAGGATGGTACGGTGATGAGCGGATGTGTTTTACTCCGTTAGACTTCAAGAATGTACTGAACTCTTCAGAACAGAACTGAGGTCCATTGTAACTCACAAGGATATGTGGAATGCCATATCGACTAAACAGGCTCCTGAACACTTGAATGGTGTTACCGGCTGTCATGCTGTCCATAATATGCACCTCAGGCCACTTGGAATGTGCATCCATCACGACCAGGTACATATGTCCTTTAAATGGACCTGGAAAGTCCACATGTATCCTTTCCCAGGGATTGGAGGGGCACATCCAAGGGTGTAAAGGTGCTAGCCCTGGCTCTTTTTGCATACTCTGACAAGAGTGGCAGGATTTAGCCTGGAACTCAATTTGAGAGTCAATGCCAGGCCACCAGATTTAACTGCGCACCAAGCTTTTCATTTGCACTATACTTGGATGTGCTATATGGAGCTCTTTCAGAATCCGGGGGCACAGTTTTGGTGGAACAATCACTCTCACACCCCACATGAGGTACCCTAGTTGTATTGTGAGATCATGCCAGCGCAGTAGGTAGGGTGCCAGCTCTTCATTTGTGTCCCTTGCAGCTGGAAAATGCCCAGTGGTGACCATTTCCACAACACGAGATAAAATGGGGTCAGACATGGTGTGCTGTCTGATCTTGGTGTTACTAACTGGCAGGGTGTCCAAATGAGACGTGTAAAATACAACTACTGCACTTAGTTTCTCTTCGTGAGCATGGGGGAGTGGTAAGCGTGAAAGGCTGTCTGCATTTGCATGTAAAATAGGAGGAGTGCACTGACACCATTGATCACAATATTCTTAGAAATCGCCTTAGTCAATGGGTGGACCTCTCTGGCAGTGTCTTAAATTGGTTTGAATCCTACCTGGCAGGTAGAAAATTCTTTATTAGTTGTGGTAATCACAACTCAAAGACACATGATATTCTACTGTATATGGTGTTCCAAAAGGCTCTATCCTGGGTCCGCTGCTTTTCTCAATCTACATGCTCCCGTTAGGTCAGATTATCTCAGGTTACAACGTGAGTTACCACAGCTATGCTGATGACACACAGCTGTACTTATCAATAGCACCTGATGACTCCGACTCTCTCGATTCACTAACACAATGTCTTACTGGTATTTCTGAATGGGTGAATAGTAATTTTCTCAAACTAAATAAAGAGAAAACTGAAATTTTAGTAATTGGCAATAATCAATTCAATGAGGTTATCAGAAATAAACTTGATGCATTAGGATTAAAAGTTAAGACGGAAGTAAAAAACTTAGGGGTAACTGTTGACTGTAATCTGAATTTTAAATCGCATATTCATCAGACCACTAGGACAGCATTTTTTCACTTAAGAAACATAGCAAAAGTTAGACCTCTTATATCATTGAAAGATGCTGAGAAATTAATTCACGCTTTTGTTTTCAGTAGACTAGATTACTGTAACACACTCCTCTCAGGACTACCCGAAAAAGACATCAATCAATTGCAACGAGTGCAGAATGCAGCTGCTAGAATCCTAACTAGGAAAAGAAAATCCGAACACATTTCTCCAGTTTTGATGTCACTACAATGGTTGCCTGTGTCATTCAGGATTGACTTTAAAATACTGCTTATGGTTTATAAAGCCTTAAATAATCTCGCTCCATCTTATATATCAGAATGCCTGACACGTTATATTCCAAATCGTAACCTTAGATCTTCAAATGAGTGTCTCCTTATAATTCCAAAAGCTAAACTTAAAAGAAGTGGTGAGGCGGCCTTCTGCTATTATGCACCTAAAATCTGGAATAGCCTGCCAATAGGAATTCGCCAGGCAAATACAGTAGAGCACTTTAAAACACTGCTGAAAACACATTACTTTAACATGGCCTTTTTATAACTTCACTTTAACTTAATACTGATACTCTGTATGTTCAATTCATCATAATAACTATTCACAGTGGCTCCAAAATCCATACTGACCCCTACTCTCTTCTGTTTCTTTTTCCGGTTTCTTTGTGGTGGCGGCCTGCGCCACCAACACCTACTCAAAGCATCATGATGCACCAACATTGATGGACTGAAAGCCAGAAGTCTACATGACCATCATCATCAGGTCCTTCCATGAGAACCCTAAATATAAACAGGACTGTTTGATTTATGTTAGGTAGATTGCCCAGAGGGGACTGGGTGGTCTCTTGGTCTGGAATCCCTACAGATTTTATTTTTTTTTTCCAGCCTCTGGAGTTTTTTGTTTTTCTGTCCACCCTGGCCACCGGACCTTACTTATTCTATGTTAATTAATGTTGACTTATGTTTATTTTTTATTGTGTCTTCTATTTTTCTATTCTTCATTTTGTAAAGCACTTTGAGCTACATTTTTTTGTATGAAAATGTGCTATATAAATAAATGTTGTTGTTGTTGTTGTTGTTGCCCAATGCTGTATTCGGGCTGCAGCCACTGAGGGCATACTTCTCGATGGGCTCAAGATGGAGGTCAACAGGCGATGGTCCGTGAGCAGCGTGAACTTGTTACCATAGAGGTACTGGGGGAACTTGCGTACTCCAAAGACTATCGCTAGTGCCTCCCTCTCGATCTGAGCATAATTTTGTTCCTCTTTGCTGAGAGTTTGTGATGTATAGGCTATTGGTTTTTCTTTGCCATCAGGCATGATGTGTGAGAGCACAGCTCTGACCCCATAAGGTGAAGCATTGCATGCGAGTCAAAGGGGCAGTTCTGGATGGTAATGGGTCAATACCTCCTGCGATACTAGGGGTGATTTAGCTTCCTGGAAAGCGGACTCACAGGCTGATGTCCACTGCCATTGCTTCTCCTTATTTAGCAGTTCATTCAGTGGTTTCAGGATAGTGGACAGGTCGGTGATGAAACGTCCGTAGTAGTTTAACATTGCCAGAAAAGAACGTAGTTGACTAACCTCTTGTGGTGCTGGGGCCTCCACAATGGCGCGCACCTTTTCTGGTGATTTGTGAAGCCGTGCCGCATCAATTATGTGACCCAAGTATTCCACAGACTCCTGGAAGAACAAGCACTTCTCTTGCTTTAGATACAGGACATACTACTCTAGCCTGCCCAGGACAGTATCCAGAGTTTTGAGGTGGGTCTGCTCATCAGGGCCACTAACAAGGATGTCGTCAAGGTAACAGTGAATACACGGCAGTCCGAGAAGCACTTGGTCCATAGCCTTCTGAAATAAGGCGGGTGATGATGCTACACTAAAGGGTAAGCGATTAAAACAGAATAGCGCTTTTTGCGTTGAGATAGTCAACAGCTTCCTAGACTTCTCTTCCATCTCCATCTGTAGATAGGCATTTGACAAGTCTAACTTACTAAAGCGTTCACCACCTGCTAGAGAGGCAAAAAGGTCCTCAATGCATGGAACTGGGTACTTGTACACGCTGAGAGCTGGGTTTAGTGTGACCTTGAAATCCCCACAAAGTCTCATTGTGTCATCCTTTTTCCTTACGGGCACCACGGGTGTGGCCCAGTCACCGTGCTCCACTGGTGAGATCACCCCAAGCTCAGTCAGGCATTTTAGCTCGGCCTCCACTCGAGGTCGAAGAGCATAAGGGACGTTTGACAGAATTTGGGTACACTGTTGGGTCTGAGAGTCAGTCTGGCTTTAATTCCTTTCATTGTGCCTAGCTTTTTAGAGAAACAGCTCAGTGTCTCTTTAACACAGACTCCAAGTTTTCTTTATTTCTTTGCTCAATGACATGCATCATCTTTTAGTCTTTCCAGTTTAGTTTAACAACTCTCAGCCACTCTCTACCAAACAGTGGGGGTGTGTTTACTTTCACTACATACAAAGGCAACTTAGCACACTGATTATTTAATTTGTCCTGCACTTTGATAACACCTTCAGGTGCCAGTGGCTCTCAAGTGTATGCCTTTAGAATGATATCCATGGGTTGCAGAGCCACTTGGCTCAGTGTGCTTCTGTACTGCTCCCAGGGAATCAGACACTGCAGCCCCTGTATCCAATTCCATTTCCATTTTCTTCCCGTTTACTATAGGCAGCACGGAAATTTGTGAATATTTGCCTTTTTGGGACAAAGAATACAGTCTTAACTCATTGTCAGTATCAGATTTATTTTCCTCACTCCCCCGGCATTCGCGTCCGTCCTCGAATCTGGCTGCAGGTCGCAGAATTGGCCTTCCATGCCCCTGGCCTTCCACACCACACCCCATTCGCATACTTTTTTACTCTCTCTTGGCATTCTCTCGAACACCTGTGAAGTGAAAACCATTTCAGGTGACTACCTGTGACTACCTGTTGAAGCTCATCGAGAGAATGCCAAGAGAGAGTAAAAAAGTAATCAGAGCAAAGAGTGGCTATTTTGAAGAAACTAGAATATAAAACATGTTTTCAGTTATTTCACCTTTTTTTGTTCAGTACATAACTCCACATGTGTTCATTCATAGTTTTGATGCCTTGAGTGAGAATCTATCAATGTAAATGGTCATGAAAATAAAGAAAACATATTGAATGAGAAGGTGTGTCCAAACTTTTGGCCTGTACTGTATGTTTGTTACATTTTCTCACAAAACAGTCATTTTCCTTTTTCATACTGAGGTCTGTCTGTAAGATAGTCCACGATCCATGCCACCAGGTGTGAATCTACTCCCATCTCTGTCAGCTTGTCCCTAAGGAATAGAGGTTGGATGGTGTTGAAGGCGCTAGAACTGGGAACTGCAGGTCTGACATTGTGGTCAGCAACACAGGAGCGCTGCAGGGGACTGTACTTTCTCCGGTCCTGTTCAGCCTTTATACATCAGACTTCCAATATGATTCGGAGTCCTGCCACGTGCAAAAGTTCGCTGACGACACTGCTATTGTGGGCTGTATCAGGAGTGGGCAGGAGGAGGAGTATAAGAAGCTAATCAAGAACTTCGTTAAATGGTGCGACTCAAACCACCTACACCTGAACACCAGCAAGACTAAAGAACTGGTGGTGGATTTTAGGAGGCCCAGGCCCCTCATGGACGCCGTGATCATCAGAGGAGACTGTGTGCAGAGGGTACAGACCTATAAATACCTGGGAGTGCAGCTGGATGATAAACTGGACTAGACTGCCAATACTGATGCTCTGTGCAGGAGAGGACAGAGCCGACTATACTTCCTTAGAAGGCTGGCATCCTTCAACATCTGCAATAAGATGATGCAGATGTTCTACCAGACGGTTGTGGCGAGTGCCCTCTACTATGCGGTGATGTGCTGGGGAGGCAGCATAAAGAAGAAGGATGCCTCACGCCTGGACAAACTTGTGAGGAAGGGCAGGCTCTATTGTAGGAATGAAGCTGGACAGTTTAACATCTGTGGCAGAGAGACGGTCGCTGAGCAGGCTCCTGTCAATCATGGAGAATCCACTGCATCCACTGAATAGTGTCTTCTCCAGGAAGAGGAGCAGCTTCAGCGACAGACTGCTGTCACTGTCCTGTTCCACTGACAGACTGAGGAGATTGTTCCTCCCCCACACTATGCGACTCTTCAATTCCACCCGGGGGGGTAAACGCTAACATTATTCAAAGTTATTGTCTGATTTTACCTGCATTTTTATTACTTTTTATTAATTTAATATTGTTTCTGCTGCTGGATTATGTGAATTTCCCCTTGGGATTAATAAAGTATCTATCTATTTTTTTCCTCTCACATTATCTAAAAACAGATACATGTCTTCCTGTGATGATGCGGGTTCACTGCATCTGCTGTCCAGGAACCCTTGAACCCAACACCGTCAGCAATAGAGCAAGGGGATGGTGTACAAAAGTGCCAAGTGCTTTTATTTAAAAACAGAAGAACAAAACAGTGTCCAAATACATAGTGCAGTGCTTTTAAAATAATATAATATAATTAAACAAACAACCCATAAAACAAACGTGGAGGTTTAAAAATCAATAAACAGAAAAATAATAATCCTTTAAAAGATGATGAGGTTAAAATGGAAGCAATCTCTTTAAAACTGAAAGCCCGGTGTATTCGTCTAACTAGTGACTCTCCTGCTTCTCCCTATCCAGATTTTGCAACAAGGGGAGCCACTCTACCTGCAGCTGACTTTCTTTCCACTTCAGAACAGGTCTGGAGGCCTCCTGATCCCTGGCTTTGATCACGCACTCAACCCAGACTGGGACATGGCTTCTCTCCAACGGCCAGTACTCTCACGCTGGAGGTTATCTTCCTAAGTCTCTTGACTCCCGCTGTCTTCCACGGCGAGTCACCCCCTTCGCAGGTCACTTCCGCTCTTCTCAAAATGCTCAGCAGGAGCGACCACAATAAACTGCCCTAGGTGTTGGATAAAGACCTTGCTAGGGCCTACAGTCCAACTGCATTTGAGCCTGCTCTCGCTCGTTCCCCTTCGTGCTCTCTGAATATCTGAATTTTAAAAGGCAGGCATTTGTGGAACATCAAAACCACTAGGGAAGAGTATGCTACAATTAAAAAAAAATTAATTTCATATCAAATTTCAAAAGCTCGATATGAAATTTCAAAAGCTTGATATCAAATTTCATAAAAAGACAAGTGGATTAAATGTTAAAGTGACCTGCCATACTATGGAAGCATTTAAGCTCTCTTTTTTGAAATTAAGTTTCAAAAGTGTGATATCAAATTTTAAAAACTCAATATCAAATTGAAATGCTTGATATCATATTTCAAAAGAGTGATATAAAATTTCAAAGCATGGTATCAAATTTTAAAAACTCGATATCAAATTTCAGCAAGTTGATATTAAATTTAAAAGCAATATCAGCATTGTAACTGCTGATATCATATAAAACAGATTAAATGTTAAAACGACCTGCCATATTGGTCACAGTTTTTAGAAAGCACCGCGTTCACTTTAAGGGAACCACTTAACTGCTAAATGTTGTGCGCTGCTGTCTCCGTGGAAACTGCATAATCGACTGCTTTCTGAAATGTGAGATCTTTCCCAGTCAACAGGCAGTTCTGAACAGTTTCACACTTTAGTCCACAAACAAACCTGTCTCGTAGTGTGTCTTCCAAATATGCACCAAACTTACAATGTTACAAAAGACTTTTCAGCACCGCTATGTACTGTGCTGTCGTTTCCCCTGATTACGCTTGTGGAACCAATATCTCTCCGCTTTCACGAGTGGTTTTGGAGCGAAATGGGCTAGTAAAACTTCCACAACACAGTTATACTCCATCTCGCCTGGCTTCGTAGGTGCTACTAAACTGCGTAGTAGTCCATACGTTTTGGTCCCATTACACTAAACAACACAGGCATTTTCTTCACAGCCGTAATGTCATTAGCCAGGATGTAATGTTCAAAATGTTTAGTATACGTCATCCATTGCTCACCGGCATCCTCGAAGGGATTCAGCTGTCCGATTACTCCAGCCATATCGTCGGCACCTTGCAGTCCATGTTAGACTCAGCGGTGGAAAAGAGGCTCCTGTAAACAGCCGACACCAGTTAGCAACTACACAGCGTGGTCAGTCCTTCTCGCTGACACAACCAACACCTGCAGTTCACGTGCAGATGATAAGAAAGGGTTCCTGACTACACACTCGTCGCCAATTTATGTTATGTTGCGTGCTACTTAATTTCACAAGCACACACCAAGTCTCACCGACACAGATTTTTTTGTAAAGGTGTGGAGTATCCGATGCAGATCATGTGGCATGGCGGCAGCAGCAGCAAGCCAGTAGCTGATCGAGCAAAGAGGAGGTAAAAAAAAAACCCAAAAAATGTATTTGTTTCCCATTGTATTACCATTTAAGAGGGAGTTTCGGAGGAGCGAATGCATCTCCTTGGGGTGCGGGTAACCCCCCCCCCTTCACAACGCGAGCAGCAGACACACGAAGAGGCTGGCGTGTAGCACAGGCCATGGGGGGGTTGGCGATCTAAGCGAGCAGGGGGTAAGCCTCCTAGTATTTATATATATATAATTTAACTTGAATCCACAGCAGCCCAGAGATATGTTTAGCCTTAAAAAAAGAAAATTCACACATTTAAAAAGTTTTCCTGGCTTACCTTAAATCTGAACCAGTTCAACTAAAAAGAGCACAAACATCTTCCTACAAGCATCTAATATGATCTTTTGTTTAACTATTTATGAAAAAGCAAGAAAAGTAGTAATTAAAATCACTGGACATTCTGTGTTTTCATCAACAAACAGCATTTAAAAATCACATCTTTGCTTAGCACTATAATATTAAACAATGCAGCGTAAAATATGTCAACATGAAAAAGTTAATAATTACCAAATCAAAATACACATCTGTATTGCTTTATTAAACCCCACATATTAGATCATTTTTACAACAGTATAAATCAATAGATGATATTCAAGAATATACATGAATAGCTTTTTTATTTGTTTGCTTCACTTTAACGTATGTATTCCAAAGTAAATAAAATAAGGCTACACAACTAAACTGCTGAAATGCATACTCATTCATCCATTTATTAAAAGTAATATATATGGTGTCAAGGAACTGAATCCAAGTTTCAGCAGTTGTGAGGCAACAGTACTAACCATTGTGCCTTCCTCCAAACATTTTTTGAACACTACGGGGCTACTGGAAGCCACCGCATATCCCAGGAACATAACATGCAAAGCAGGTGTCCTTTGTGTAAAAGCTGCACACACTAGGTCATAAAACATCAGTTTGGAATATTTCTATTAATTTTGTATGCACAACTTTAGGATGTGGAAAACTAGATTACTGTTGGGGGTGGGGATCAAATATGGAATGTGCCTGCTGTGATGGCAGCATTGTTAACAACTACACCATAATGTTATTTTCATGTTATATCGATACCACATAACTTGATAATTTGATGATAAACTCGATGATTTCTAAATATTTTTTAAAGTGTAGGTTAGGAGCACACACTGATACAGTGCATTGCCACACCCACCACACGACAAACCAACTCAGGATCCAGATTCGGACCCGAGTGCAGCCATGCAATGGGTAATACCTCAGAACCACACTAGTTCAGATGGAATGGAAGTTGATTTAGCTGCATTTAATATACTGTTTACTACACAGAGATTCATTTTTTTTTTAGGTAAAACCTGCACAATGAAATCAAACATATTTATAAAAAAATAATAATCTCATACTGTATGCAAACAGTAATGAAAATTTCCATTATAAAAAGTACTCGCAAAAATGTTTCTTTTACAAACGAAAGACAACTATATACCATTATATTAATACTAGAAATATATTGGTGAAATGTTTATTTTAGACCAAACAAACTTTACAGTCTGAAAATCGGGAAATATACATGAGTAAAGCTGGGAAGCACTTGCATAAGTTTATGAGCTCATGGAAACAAAAGGAGGCAAGTTACATAATTATTTATTATTAATGAATCATATGTTGCTTGTTGTAATATCAAAAATATTCTTGCTATACACTAGTGTGATTTACAGTTGAAAATTGACAAATGCTAGCAAGCATCGTTTTCTCTAAAAATTAACACAGCATACTGTAAAGGCAATCAACAATCTTGCATTTTTATATTAAAATTAATAAAGTATTATTCATATAAAATTCTCATCATTGGTAAATACAACATAAAAAGATTTAACAAATGATTTTGTGCAGTTTACAATTTACCACACAAAACTGCATAACATTTTTTTTTTCTTTTGCTAAGCATTTCATGCTATTAATGTAAGCATATTTAAGTCTTCTAATAATATCATGCAGTAGAAGAGCACCATATTTAAAAGTTTAACTAAAAATCTAACAGACAAGATAACTTTTTTGTTCACATATGAAAAAGTGCTTATGTAATTTGGTTGCATGTACTTCAGCATATATGCCAGCATGGTACTACAGTGGTTAAAACTGCTACCTTACAAATCCAGCATCCTGGCTTGAAAATTGTACCCAATCACATTTGTGGAATTTACATTTTCTTCTGGGTCTTTAGCAGTCCTCTCACACTCTTAAAGATGTGCATGTTAGGTTATCTGCCAATTGCAAATTGGCCCCACACAATTGTGAGCAAATGTTTGATGGTGCCTTGACCCTGAAACAAATCTTCACCATATCTAATATTCATGCCACATTTCAAACTTTAAATGTAATGACACTAATTATGGGGTTTAACCAAGAAATATTTTGAACAAATCAATTCTTTCAGCTTGGGTTTCCACTCCATTCTGGTGCATCTTCATATTCTACCCTGTTTACCAGGGAAAGCAGTGCAATTATGTACTTGTCTCTTTCTCCTTTCATTTAACATATACAGAGTGTTAAATTAAAGTTACCACAGACATCTTTGAAAATTGACTGTTACTTATTGTTAATAATGACTTCAAAATAACTACAGAACACATTTTGTAGTAATGATATTAAAATAAAACAAGACAAACTATTTTAGAACTCTATCAAAATGTGTGTGAAATTCAGTCTAATTTTTACTCTAGATGTACAGTGGTATGCAATTGAATACCGAACCACTGCACACATTACAATCTGGGGCAGAGGCAAGATAATCAAGATATTGATTCATAACATTTAGTACATATTAAAAAAGAAAACAGTTTTGCAATTTTACTTACTTTACAGCTGTAGTGCATTTCTGATTATCCACATATCTCACATACAGGGTATCAAGATGCATTTTAAATACTTACTAATACAGCATGTAAATTCAAATAATCAAAAACAAACATTGGAATGTATGTGGAAGATTTGAAATCACCCATCAAATGTAAAAGTTTTTATTCAAAAAACCTAGTGCAATTTTTTTACTTTATCTTATAAAAGTCAAATAAAATAATTCAATTTTAATGAAATTAATTTATTTCTTTTTGACCAGAAAAGTTTTTAAACCTGGGTGACATTTCAGAAAACTGTATTATCTAACTGACTCTCTTTCCTTCTCTCACACACTACTTTACAGCTCCACAGGGCACTATTTCATGTTTTAAAACACAATGAAGCCTTCCTTTCATAATACTGAATTGTTCTGTCTTAATCAAAACAATAGCATTATGGCAGTTCCCTCAATAAGAGCAGCAACCTGTAAAGTGGGCATTTGTCCCTGATGTTTGCAATTCAGATTTTTTTCATAATAAAACACACTAAAACAAATACAACTCTTAAAATTGTGATTTTCATACTGCCGGCATGTCAACAAAGTCAAGTGCAGTTTCCATCTCCTCGTTTTTGTCAGGTGTGCCCTTCTCCACATACCTTTGCAAAGTGCTATAATACTGTTCACTTTTGTTGAAAGTGTACAAAGCAGAGATTTGCTCCCAGGCGTTGTGATTTGGAAAAGGAAAGGGCTCCGGGTCTTTCTTTTCAAAGAAGCTTTTAAGGTTTCTGTTAGCAAGTTTTGATGCATATTCAATAGCACAGGCTTCAAATAGTTCCTTCTCTTTTTCGATGTACGTTCTCCAGAACTTCAGCTGCACATAGCTGACTTGAGACCTGCAATTCTTATAACATGTTCCAATCAATCCTAAGATGGTGGTAACAACGATAATGCAACATCCCAGCATCTGGAGGGGAAACAAAAGAAATTTTGTTTCTATAGACATGTTTAGACAGATATTTTATACTAATCTTAGATATGCAACCCACATAGGAACTGATTAACTACTCACACTTAAATTAAACTGTTTCTAAATGATCCCATCTTCTACTGTGCACTGTTGTGTAATTAGTCCTAGAGCCATACTAGACAGCAGTTTAACGTACAAACTGGACTCTCTTTTTCAGCCAAAACTTAATTTCATCAATGATGAAACATTGCCAGAGTCCACACTTATTTATTCAATCAGATCCTGAAACACTTGAGCATGCTTCAGTCACTTCATGGTGGGACTACTCTAATTAGCATTTTAATTATCTTGCTGTACACAATATCAGTAGTTTACAGTAGGCCCTCAATGCTACTCTGGGAGCTGGCTAATCCACAATAGCTTTCTGTTATATGACTTTAACTTCAAAACCCTGTAACTAAGTTATAAAGATGCATGTTCTAATACTTCAGAATATATGTGTGCTTTGCTTATAATATATAAACCTAACAAATTACTGAGATCTTTTGACAATGGGCTCCTTGTTATTTTTTTCCAAAGCCCAATTAACAATTAATTGCAAATGCCCATTCAGTTTTGTGACTCTTACTCTATGGATCTCTCTTCCTAAGTTTTATCTGTAGGAAAATTTAAATCCACATTACAGACCCTTATGTTTTCTCTGTATTTTTAAGTTTAATTCACACAGGATTCCCATGATGTCTGATATGAAATGTGATTGAACTGTCACTACCTCACATTATTAACTTAGTCTACTAGTTGTGATATCCTTTTGAAGTCACACTGTTCTGTTAGAAAATGGGTGCCAGTATAGTATTTCCTGAGCTAAACTGGGTGTCACAACTAATTCTTTGATTCTAGATCCTTGTAGCCTCTAAACTCCTCTGAATAACAACTGCAGGTTGTTTCAATAACAAAAGCAGGTAAAAAGTCTTTTCATTCAAATTGAGAGAAAAAAATTTACCCTTACCCCCAAGTATGTTTTGAGGCACGAAAAACTGCATATTTTAAAAACATGAACAATTTTGCGTGGCTGTCTCATGAAGGAGTTGAAGTAACACAGGTCAAATTGTTTATATACAAGTAGTAACCATTGATATGCATTCTGGAATAAAAATTAGCTTCTCACTCAGGCTCTTAATATTTATTTTAATAACCAAAAGTAGCAAACAAAAATGCAGTTTGCGAAATCAACATGATAGGAAAAAAGATACAGCTCACAAGGAAACATTCTAAATTATTCTTTTTTTACTGTCCTCAGTGAAGAAACTGCCTATATCTTAAGAGGAATTTTGTTTTAAATAAACTAAAAAATATTTCTGAGGTCTGTATGTCAAGTTTCTTCAAAATCAAAAATTATGATGCAAAGGACATTTGTTTAATTAAAATTGAATGATCCGGTAATTAATTTGTTTAATTTTTCACTAGTTATGTGTCTTTTACTTCTTCTAGTGGCCAAAAGATGTAATGTTCCCTGCACATATCCCTTTTATTAAAATTAAGGCACTGTGAGTCTTTACTTGGGTGGCATGGTGGCGCAGTGGTAGCGCTGCTGCCTCGCAGTTAGGAGACCTGGGTTCGCTTCCCGGGTCCTCCCTGTGTGGAGTTTGCATGTTCTCCCCGTGTCTGCGTGGGTTTCCTCCGGGCACTCCAGTTTCCTCCCACAGTCCAAAGACATGCCGGTTAGGTGGATTGGCAATTCTAAATTGGCCCGTTTGGCCACCCTGCCTGGGATTGGTTCCTGGATTGGCTCAAGCAGACCCCCGTAACCCTGTGTTTGGATTCAGCGGGTTAGAAAATGGATGGATGGAGTCTTTACTTGGTTTACAAATCAAACTGAACATGTTGAATTCAAACAATTTTTAAGTATTTACTTATTCAATATCACTATTTTTTACCAGGTGTCAATATTCATAGTAGATGACCAAAAAAATCTTTAAAATTAGTTTAACTATATATCAAGAAACTATTACACTAACAAATAATTTAGAAAAAATATTAAGCTCAAGCACAAGAAATACATTATAGTTAGCTCCATGGCTAGAAGAAAAAAAAAACAACAACAAACAAATGCAGCCATTGGACACTACAAGTGTTTACCAGATTTGACTTGATACTTTGTAGCTTAGGAAGTCAGTTCAGTACTGCCGATGGAAGCAATTGTCAAGGAGTAACATAACAAGCTAAACTAATTATTTTTTCTTCTTAGGTAAAGTAAAAAGTGACAACAGGTGATGTGAATATTTTGTTATACTCATTGTTTCAGGCATAGTGTGTTAAATGAGCAGCCAGCTAAACAGAGAATTAGCTAAGAGTACTAAAACAAGCATTAACGATAATAAATGGGCCCTTTAAAAATGTGATTTGTTAAGAAAACAAAAAAGAGAATCAGATATCTGGCACTTACTGTATTTTACATTTTCTTTAATGAGAAGAATCTGGCTTTTGCTTGCTGCAATAGATGGTTACAAGTTCTAGCATACAACAGCAGAAAAGCAAGGTCCACAGGTTAAAATATGGCTTAGAGGGTGCTGGAAAATTGTTTAAAGATCTGTTACTATTAAAATGGTGGATCCCAGAGGAGATATGTGTATTAGTAAAAGCTGTTCCAAAATACGCTGCAAAGTGCATTTCTAATGATGATTCAAGCCACCTCTTCAACTATAGGAATAGGGAGCTGCTAGAAATGACGTGCAATAAAGGATCTATAAAATGCAGCAATATTTTGTAGTGCATCCGGACTAATATAATGTGAAGATTAGTGTGAGGAAGAACAAATAAGTTATTTTACATTGAAATGTCTGTTTTTGCTTCCAAAGATATGGAGTGGTGGCTCTCCGGCTAAAGGATTTGGGCTTGTAACTCAAAAGTTGCTAGTTTGAATCCTGCAATTGCTCCTGGGGTGCTATATAAAAGATGACCCTGAGTTCTCACCCAAAAAAAAAGAGAGCAAGTTGTGAAACATGACAGATTCCTAATACAAGAAATTGTATATGGTGAATAAAGGATTAAAAATCACTACAGGGAGAGTCAATATTATGGTAACACTAATGGTACTGGTATGTATATACTTATTATACCATTTTTGTGGACAATTTATGTGCCACATATGGTACATGTGTTAAACATGATGGCGAACAGGTTGAGACATTCCTGTAAATCATCTTGCACATATGAAGTATGTTTTGTGAATAAATTATTTCTGCCATTCAAATGTTAACATAACTTTGACTCACCCTGTATTTACACGCATTTGAAATAAATTAGAATAGTGGCATTCGATTGCCAGTCCTATTTACATTTCTCTAATGCATAATGGATTGTGTTTTGGGACTACCAGCTGACACAGTGTCCTCTGTGTGATACTTTTTGGCATTACAGGAAAGAAGTATTAGGTGTAATATCTTTATAGACAACAGTGTATGTTATGGAGATTAGTAGTTTATAACTGGGATGATATTTTGCTGTTGTGTGTATTTGCTGCACTAGAAAAATTATGAAACTGGAATGCAAGCTGTTCAACAAGTAGAAATATGGTTTGATTTCAAGGTGCTTTTCTGATTTCATATGCATTTTTTCTGTCTTTACTTCTTGTTGCTTTGCATATGTGTCCTGTCTTAAGTATCTTAAGATATCTGACATTAAGGATTATATAATAATACTACTCTATATAATGTACTGGTTTATCACCAAGCAGTTGCTGACCATATATCTGTGAAAGTATTGATAGGACAGACATGATGGACAAAAATCCATATGCAACAAGAGTAAAAATACAGTATGTGTATATGATTTATTTTTTAAAATCATAGTAAAAGGGATAAAAGGACTTTATGATGGTTAAAAAGTAAACACTTTGGACTTTGTATGTACTTGTTGATTCAACAGTTGGCAGTGTGTATTCTGATAAAAAGTAGGTACCGTGAGGCATGTGGTAAGTCTGTTTATGAAGAGACATCTTATTAGTCACATGATTTTATAATGTATTTCATCATTTTTAAGATACAACCTTTCTGACATGTCTCTGAAATAGTCCATGAGCACAGCACAAAATTCTCACTTTCCCTGATGTGAAAAGATTAAAGCCTACATTTAATGAATGTTCCATTAGTTCAGGAGGTTGGGTGCTTGACATTGAACACTATAGAGGAGGACAAAACATTGTGCATCATTTTTATATGAGTGATAGAAAGGAGGACATTTTCAAAATGCTTTAATACAAGCCCATAACATTACACCAGTAGTAATGATGGAATGCTGTTCAATTAGCACAGTAATATCAGATGACGACAGATGTGTAAGGGTCTTGGCATTCAGCAGCAAATGTACACACTACTCCTGTACTATATGAAAATATAAACTGTTTGGAATAGTTACTTTGGTATTAGACTGAACTGATGTTTAAGGCAACACTGTGGTGAACTGGTCAGCAGCAGTATCACAACTTCAGTCCCTGGCTTGGACTCTCTGTGCAGTTCTCCCCATGTCACTGTGAGGTTTCTCTATAGGCTCTCTGCCCATCCTTCCACATTTCTTTCCAACTGTTAAGCTTGAAGAAGCAAGACATTAGTAAGTGTAATGTGTGTTAATGGTGCTATATAATGAAAAGTGGTGTCTGCCTGCAAGAAACCATAATTAAAACTACTGATTTCATCTGTGAATCTGAAGTGATAAGACACTGTAAATATAGCCGTCACGTCCTCTGTTAATCTTACAATATCAATAGCAATGTATCGAACTCCGCCACTTTACTACCTTAAAGTACTGTCAGGGCAACACATCAGTTAGTACTTCTGCTCCACTAAGGCGGCATCCCAGGTTTGAATCCAGCCCAGAGTGTTTTCTTGCTGAGCTTAAATGTGTATGTGGGCTGTGGTGACTCATCAAGTTTACTGGAGGGATTCCGATTCCAAATCCGTGTCCTCAAATCGGGACACTGCGATGTACCGGTGCTCTGTCAACAATCACTTTTTGCAATGCGTCCGGCACTGCCGGGATACGACCAAACATGCCCCAAGCCAACCTTAACTGCCCCAACACCAACCGCATTGATTAAAATAATAGATGTTGCATGCAGACAGTAAAATTAGATCTTTAAGAAGGGAGACAAAGCATGCATTGTTGTATCTGTCACCGAGGCTCGCGTGCAGAAGGTTGCCACTGGAATATTAGATGATGAACAGACACGACACCCTCAACCCGGCACGTACCTGCGACTGCGCCCGCAGCATGAGGAGCAGGTCCTCGTTATCTTTGGCGCTCAGCTGAGATTTTCCACAGGGCACCCGTGGCAGCTCCGTCTTGCATGTTTCAGTTTTACCCGTACAAAACAGTTCTACTACGTGGTTGTTGTCCAGGCCACTAACCGCACACTCGTAAAATGTCCCGTTAAGGAGAGCAACGCAGAGCCACATAATCGGAGCCACACAGGCGGTCACCGTGATCTGCAAGAAGACATTCAAGCAGTTGCTGCGGTGCCTCGGTGGACACAACTTGCGTGGATTTAAACAACACCCCGTGAAGAGTTTCCACGTCCGTGAGTTGAGAAAGAAGCCCATAACCAACAAGACAAAAGCCGGGCTGAGCAGGAAGAGGAGTCCGTAGGAGAAATTCTGCGTCTTGTTGCACGGGCACTTGAACGAGACCATGGAAAAAATACGCTCACCTCCAACGGTTAGAAGAGCCATGAAGCTGTAGCCGATGGTCGTCTTCTGGTTAAGAAAGAATTTCACCACTGTCTGGAAGGCGTCCATTTTCGAAGAATAGGGGACTCCCTTTGTTCAAAAACTAATGAAAAATACAAAGCAGATGCTTGCACGAGAAAAATGACGCCGCAGGAAGCGGTTGAGCTTTTTTTTCGAATTAAGGCAAAAACAAAAAGGAGTGGGGAGTGACATCAGCGCTTCCCGCGCCTACGCTGCATAGAGCCGAGTAATAGGCAGGAAGGCACTTAAGTAGGCAGTGCATGGTGTCTGCGAGCATCTCGCCAGGAGCCCCACCCCGAGCTCTCTCTGTGGTATCTCCTTCGTCTAACTGATCCTACAGCACTCGGCGAGCTTTGTTTCAATTTCTTCTTTCCATAAATCGTAACATCTGATGCAACCTTTTAGACGCAGTGATTTCCTACAGTGAGTAATAAATAACGTTTTTTAAACGATTCCCGTTATATAATTTTATCGTTTTAAGTTCTATAATAAGCAATCTTCAGAAAGTTGTACAAAGTAGAAACTATTACTAGAAGCCAGGGCAACAATCAATTTCATAACTAGATGCCCTTTACATCTGTTAATGAGATAGTTGATTTTTTTTTTATCTGTACAGTATCTGCTCTTTCTGCCTTAACAATTGCTTATAGGGCAGTTTTTACAACCCTTTGCAACCGAAAGGCACCTACTGCACTTGGTTCACGAAAATCAAGTCAGACTTTACTCTTTAATCTGGTGGCATTTAACAGTAAACTGTAAATACCATGAGAATCAAAAGTAGAGCAGCTTATTTGATATACAGTAATTTCAAAACACAGCATAGCAGGAGTATGAAAGAGTCCAGAGCAGAGTGTCTATGCTGATTCCAGGACTGCAACATGTGAGTTGTGTGGAAGACCAAAGGTGATAAACCTTTCTTGTAACGTGATTGAAGTTTTTAAAATTATGAAAGGAATTAGTACAGTGGATCAAAGCATTTCCTTTATAGTGAGTTCTTTAACAATAGCGTGGTGACACAAGTGGAAACTTGTTAAGAGAACACCTTTGAAATAGTCTTAAAACCAGTGCTGCAAAAAGTTACATCCTCTGCTGTATTACCTGTACACTCACAGTTACACATCTATACACAGCTCCAGCACCGTTGTGAAATTTGCAGATGAAACGGTGGTGAGGATGAATCTGCCTACCTGAACAAGTTGAATGTGCTGTGTTGTTGGTCATTCTAACAACTTGGACCTGAATTTTCCAAAATAGAGGAAACGATTGTAGAGTTCATGCTGAAGCGGCAGGAAAACTGCACCCCAGTTAGGATTTATGGCTATAGGTATTTTGGTGTGCATATTTCTGAGGACATGAAATGAACTAATCATATCTCCACTCTGTTGCAGAAAGCAAAACAGCACCTGTATCACCACAGGCAAAAGAGGAAATTCAAAATCTATCCTGCCATGCTGAATACATTCTATAGTGCCACTGTAGGGTTTTGCGCTTGCTGGATGTATTAAGTGCCTGGTTTGGGGGCCACAACTCCCAGGTGCACACAGCTCTGCAAAGAGTAATACATTGTGTCAAATGAATCATCAACACAGCTTTGCTAATCCTGCAGAATGTCTATACCTATCAGGGCACGACCAAGGCAAAATGGACAGTTGCACACGTATTTCACCCAACTCATAAACTTTATCAGTGGCTGAATTCAGGGAAACTGCTCAATAGATATATGACAAGGACTGAGAGGCTGAGGAGAATCGATCCCCTACACACAAGCCATATAAATTTTAATCTCTGCTTAATCATTAATTTTAATCATTGTCATTTTATTCTGAATCTTTGCTGCTCAGGCTATATGAACTTTTAAATTATTCTCATTATGTCACCTTATGCTTCATCTGAATTTTATACATTTATGTTTACTGTACTGTGACTTTGGCACTTATTTTATACTTTACAATACTCATACCTATTATATTTGCATATATTGTCCTCCTTTTACTAAAAATCTTACATTTTCTCCTTCGCCTTATGCTCAGTGATGGAGTTTTCCACAATGACATTTCAATGCCATTGTATTTTACAATTGTGCATGTTATAAATAAATATAAAATAAATATAAATCTAATCAAAATATTGCAAACATTATAAAAGTAATCTTCACACTGAAAACCGTAGGTACATGAACTAAATTGCCATATACTGTGGTAGATAGTGGTAATTCTAGGGACCTTGAAAACTCGACACGATGTTATGTTGAAGCATGGAGTACATGAGAGTGGCATCTCACATATGCACATAGTGTTTTAAAAGCACCAGAAAAAAATAGCCAAAAAGCTAATCAAATCCATTAGTAATTTAAACTGGAGTTAAAGCCGACATCCGACGAGGAGAAGCAACCAACATTGCAAAGTTGATTGTCCTGGTGAAAGCTTAAAACCAATGGCCTAGTAGCATTTTACCTGAACGCAGAAGCATTAAAGCTGAATTCGGCAAACATAAGTTGCATCTATTCTCTGCCCGTCATGGGTTTCCAGTATACAGTGGTGTGAAAAACTATTTGCCCCCTTCCTGATTTCTTATTCTTTTGCATGTTTGTCACACAAAATGTTTCTGATCATCAAACACATTTAACCATTAGTCAAATATAACACAAGTAAACACAAAATGCAGTTTTTAAATGATGGTTTTATTATTTAGGGAGAAAAAATCCAAACCTACATGGCCCTGTGTGAAAAAGTAATTGCCCCTTGTTAAAAATAACCTAACTGTGATGTATCACACCTGAGTTCAATTTCCGTAGCCACCCCAGGCCTGATTACTGCCACAGCTGTTTCAATCAAGAAATCACTTAAATAGGAGCTGCCTGACACAGAGAAGTAGACCAAAAGCACCTCAAAAGCTAGACATCATGCCAAGATCCAAAGAAATTCAGGAACAAATGAGAACAGAAGTAATTGAGATCTATCAGTCTGGTAAAGGTTATAAAGCCATTTCTAAAGCTTTGGGACTCCAGCGAACCACAGTGAGAGCCATTATCCACAAAACATGGACAGGGCTCATCTCAATTTTGCTAAGAAACATCTCAATGATTTCCAAGACTTTTGGGAAAATACCTTGTGGACTGATGAGACAAAAGTTGAACTTTTGTAAGGCAAATGTCCTGTTACATCTGGCGTATAAGGAACACAGCATTTCAGAAAAAGAACATCATATCAACAGTAAAATATGGTGGTTGGTAGTGTGATGGTCTGGGGTTGTTTTGCTGCTTCAGGACCTGGAAGGCTTGCTGTGATAGATGGAACCATGAATTCTACTGTCTACCAAAAATCCTGAGGGAGAATGTCCGCCATCTGTTCGTCAACTCAAGCTGAAGCGATCTTGGGTGCTGCAACAGAACAATGACCCAAAACACAGCAGCAAATCCACCTCTGAATGGCTGAAGAAAAACAAAATGAAGACTTTGGACTGGCCTAGTCAAAGTCCTGACCTGAATCCAATTGAGATGCTATGGCATGACCTTAAAAAGGTGGTTCATGCTAGAAAACCCTCAAATAAAGCTGAATTACAACAATTCTGCAAAGATGAGTGGGCCAAAATTCCTCCAGAGCGCTGTAAAAGACTCATTGCAAGTTATCGCAAACACTTGATTGCAGTTATTGCTGCTAAGGGTGGCCCAACCAGTTATTAGGTTCAGGGGCAATTACTTTTTCACACAGGGCCATGTAGGTTTGGATTTTTTCTCCCTAAATAATAAAAACCATCATTTAAAAACTGCATTGTGTGTTTACTTGTGTTATATTTGACTAATGGTTAAATGTGTTTGATGATCAGAAACATTTTGTGTGACAAACATGCAAAAGAATAAGAAATCAGGAAGGGGGCAAATAGATTTTCACACCACTGTATGTTGTGTGTTCTGTACCATGTACAGTTCAGGTTTTCCAGCCAACAATACAGACCAACTAAAAATGCTTATCTAGTTTAGAGTTGTTTGGGAAAATACATGATTTGGAGGACTGTGTTAAGAACTTGATAGCAATTAGGCAAACTGATAATTGGATCAACTCAGTTTGTTTAGACAATTCGGCAACTTCTAATTTCGGCTTTATTCTCTCCAGGTCACACTGTAGTCAGTGTGTGATCAAAATCAGCAGTACCAATTCAGCCACAGAACAAGTGGGTAAAAGGCACACAGGTCATCAATTCAGACCCAAAACAGATTCTCAGCACCCTGAGAATAAAAAGGTCTCATAATTGGCAACTCCATAGTGTAGGATATTACAGTGCATCCAGAAAGTATTCACAGCGCATCACTTTTTCCACAATTTGTTATGTTACAGCCTTATTCCAAAATGGATTAAATTCATTTTTTTCCTCAGAATTCTACACACAATACCCCATAATGACAACGTGAAATAAGTTTACTTGAGGTTTTTGCAAATTTACTAAAAATAAAAAAACATGTACATAAGTATTCACAGCCTTTGCTCAATACTCTGTCGATGCACCTTTGGCAGCAATTACAGCCTCAAGTTTTTTTGAATATGATGCCACAAGCTTGGCACACCTATCCTTGGCCAGTTTCACCCATGTTTCTTTGCAGCACGTCTCAAGTTCCATCAGGTTGGATGGGAAGTATCGGTGCACAGCCATTTTAAGATCTCTCCAGAGATGTTCAATCGGATTCAAGTCTGAGCTCTAGCTGGGCCACTCAAGGACATTCACAGAATTGTCCTGAAGCCACTCCTTTGATATCTTGGCTGTGTGCTTAGGGTCGTTGTCCTGCTGAAAGATGAACCGTCACCCCAGTCTGAGGTCAAGAGCGCTCTGGAGCAGGTTTTCATCCAGGATGTCTCTGTACATTGCTGCAGTCATCTTTCCCTTTATCTTTACTAGTCTCCCAGTTGCTGCCACTGAAAAAAATCCCCACAGCATGATGCTGCCACCACCATGCTTCACTGTAGGGATGGTATTGGCCTGGTGATGAGCGGAGCCTGGTTTCCTCTAAACGTGACTCCTGGCATTCACACCAATCTTTGTCTCATCAGACCAGAGAATTTTGTTTCTCATGGTCTGAGAGTCCTTCAGGTGCCTTTTGGCAAACTCCAGGCAGGCTGCCATGTGCCTTTTACTAAGGAGTGGCTTCCTTCTGGCCACTCTACAATACAGGCCTGATTGGTGGATTGCTTCAGAGATGGTTGTCCTTCTGGAAGGTTCTCCTCTCTCCACAGAGGACCTCTGGAGCTCTGACAGAGTGACCATTGGGTTCTTGGTCACCTCCCTGACTAAGGCCCTTCTCCCCCGATTGCTCAGTTTAGATGGCCGGCTAGCTCTAGGAAGACTCCTTGTGGCTTTGAACTTCTTCTACTTACGGATTATGGAGGCCACTGTGCTCATTGGGACCTTCAAAGCAGCATAAATTTTTCTGTAACCTTCCCCAGATTTGTGCCTCAAGACAATCCTGTCTCGGAGGTCTACAGAAAATTCCTTTGACTTCATGCTTGGTTTGTGCTCTGACATGAACTGTCAACTGTGGGACCTTATATAGACAGGTGTGTGCCTTTCCAAATCATGTCCAATCAACTGAATTTACCACAGGTGGGCTCCAATTAAGCTGCAGAAACATCTCAAGGATGATCAGGGAAACAGGATGCACCTGAGCTCAATTTTGAGTTTCATGTCAAAGACTGTGGATATTATTGTGCATGTGCTTTCTCAATTTTTTTATTTTTAATAAATTTGCAAAAACCTCAAGTAAGCTTTTTTCACGTTGTCATTATGGGGTGTTGTGTGTAGAATTCAGAGGAAAAAATGAATTTAATCCATTTTGGAATAAGGCTGTAACATAACAAAATGTGGAAAAAGTGATGCACTGTGAATACTTTCCAGATACACTGTATATTTCCAAACTATGTTAATCCAATAGTTAATGTTAAATGCCTTTCAGGGCAAAGGCATCTGACATTGAGGATAAACTGGATCTTCTGGCAGACAATGTAGTATCTACCTTATTGCTGCATGTCGGCACTATCAATATATATTCATTAGCAATCCGAGGTATTAAAATGGAACTTCATTTCTCTATGCACCAAAGCAAAAAGAAGATGTTGGAATTTAATTTTGTCTTGTCTCTTACCAAGATTATACAGCGGGGATGTGATTTATAGCAGATTGCATTCCTTTCACTGCTGGAGAGAAACCTGGTGTGCAAACAAAAGCATAGCCTTTGTGAACAATTGGGATCATTTTTTGGATTTTTCAAGAGAGATGGTCTTTGTCATAACTGGAGAGAATCTTTTGTTTTATCCCAATATATGGCAGCAAAACTGCCTGGCTGACTGATCAGAACACCATCTAGGCCACAGACTCATGATCTTAAATCACAGGCTGTTGTTTATCCCACCTGTTACTATTCTGTAGCTGTTACTCATAATCTCTTTTGTGGAGAATCTTATAAATGTAGTCTTGATACAAACCTTAAATAACCTGACACCAAAACAATAAGGGGCACATGTAATAGTAAATTAATTGAAATTTAAACAAAAAGTATATCACCAATTTAGAAACATCTATGCAGTTTTAAATGCTACTTATTAAACATTTTCTCTTTTGGAAGTAAAGCTGCTTTGGTAAATGATATTATATTAAGTACAAAATCTGATTTGTGCCTTCTCACTGAAACCTGGCTTAGTAAATCTGACACTGTTTTCCTAGCTGAGGCGCCACCAGATTGATGCACAATCCTTCGTAAATCTAGAAATACTTGTCGAGGAGGCAGCCTTGGAATAATTCATTGTGACAAACAGCAAACCACTTCTAAAAATTTAGGCAAATTCACCTCCTTTGAGGTACTGATTTTAAATATTAAAACAGATTCCAGCACAATTGTAGTGCTAGTCTACAGACCACCAAGACCATATTCATTGTTCATGACTGAATTTGGTAACTTTTGTACCTTATTTGGCTATAAATCATGATCTTGTTGGGGGATTTTATTGTACACGCTAATGTGGAAACTGACACTTTTAGCAAATGTTTTAATTCTTCTTTCAACTGCTCCTGTTTGGGGTTGTCACAGAGGATCATCTTTTTATATCTCTTCCTGTCCTCTGCATCTTGCCTTCTTACACTCATCACCTGCATGTCCTCTCTCACCACATCAATAAACCTTCTTTTAGGCCTTCCTCTTTTCATCTTGCCTGGCAGCTTTATCGTTAGCATCCTTTTCCCAATATATCCAGCATCTCTCCTCTGCACATGTCCAAACCAAAACAATCTTGCTTCTCTGACTTTGTCTCCAAACCATCCAGCCACAGCTGACTCTCTAATGTACTCATTTCTAATCCTGTCCATCCTCATCACACCCATTGCAAATCTTAGCATCTTTAACTGTGCCACCTCCATCTCTGTCTCCTGTTTTTTGGTCAGTGCCACCGTCTCCAACCCATATAACATAGCTGGTTTCACTACCGTCATGTAGACCTTCCCTTTCACTCTTGCTGATACCTGTCTGTCACAAATTACTCCCGACACTCTTCTCCACCCAGTCCACCCTGCCTGCACTCTCTTTTTCAGCTCTCTTCCACAATCCCCATTTCTCTGTACTATTGATCCCAAGTATTTAAACTCATCCACCTTCGCCAGCTCCCCTCCCTGCATCCTCACCATTCCACTGACCTCTCTCTCGTTTACATACTTGTATTCTGTCTTTTTCCTACTGACTTTCATTCCTCTCCTCTCTAGAGCATATCTCCACCTCTCCAGAGTTTCCTCAACCTTCTCCCTACTCTCACTACAGATCACAATGCCATCAGCAAACATGATAGTCCGTGGGGACTCCTGTATAATCTCATCTGTCAAACTGTCCACAACCAATTCCCCAACTCTTATATACTTCTTTGCCACTCCCAACTTCCTTATAAAATACCACAAATCCTCTCTAGGCACCCTGTCATATGCTTTCTCCAGGTCTACAAAGAAGTAATGCATTTCCATCTGGCCTTCTCTGTTCTTCTCCATCAACACCCTTAGAGCAGTTATTGCATCTGTGGTGTTCTTGCCTGGCATGAAACCATACTGCTGTTCACTCATCATCACCTCCCTTCTTAACCTAGCTTCCACTACTCTTTCTCATTACTTCATGTTGTGGCTCATCAATTTTATTCCCTTGTAGTTACTACAGCTGTGCACATCCCACTTATTCTAAAAAATCTGTACCAGTACACTTCTCCACTCCTCAGGCATCATCTCACTTTCCAAGATTCCATTAAACAGGTTAAAAACTCCACTGTCATCTCCCCTAAACACCCTCATGCTTCCACAGGTATGTCATCTGGACTAATGGCCTTTCCAGTTTTCATCCTCTTCATAGCTGTCCTTACTTCCTCCTTGCTAATCCATTGCACTTCCTGTTTTACTATCGCCACATCATCCAACCTCCTCTGTCTCTCATTATCTTCATTCAATAGCCTCTCAAAGTACTTTTTTCATCTGGTCAACACACTCTCCTCACTTGTGAGTATGTTTCCATCTTTATCCTTTGTCACCCTAACCTGCTGCATATCTTTCTCAGCTCGGTCCCATTGTCTAGCCAATCGGTACAGGTCCTTTTCACCCTTCTTAGTATCCAGTCTGTCATACAACTGTTCATATACCTTTTCTTTAGCCTTCACCTTACACTTTATGTCCTTGTACTCGTCTACTTTTTGCATCTCTCTGATTATCCCACTTCTTCTTCGTCAACCTCTTCCTCTGTATACTCTCCTATACTTCTCCACTACATCACCAGGTTTCCTTTTCCTCCTTCCTCTGTCAAGATGTCACGGCAAGCACCCTGCTTGCTGTCACCCTTACTACTTCTGCTATCTGGCAACTCTTCACTGCCACCCAGTGCCTGTCTTACCTCCTCCCTGAACTCAACCTTGTAGTCTTCCTTTTTCAGCTTTCAAAATTTGATCCTTGGCTCTGCCCTCACTCCCCTCCTCTTCTTGATCTCCAGCATCATCCTACAGACCACCATCCTCTGCTGCCTAACTACATTTTCCCCTACCAAACCTTTGCAGTCTTCAACCTTCTTCAGACTGACCCTTCTGCATAGGCTATAATCTACCTGTGTGTATCTTCCTCTACACTTGTACATCACCCTATGTTCCTTGTTCTTCTTAAAATACGTGTTCATTAAAGCCATGTCCATTGTTTTCGTAAATCCGCTATCATCTGACCTTCTTCATTCCTCTCCTTGACACCATTCCTATCCATCACCTCCTCATCCCCTCTGTTCCCCTCACCATTGTGTCAATTGAAATCTGATCCAATCAACACTCTCTGTCCCTTGAGTACACTCTCCATCACTTCATCCAACTCACTTCAGAAATCTTTTCTTGCATTTGCATTGCATATTGTACTATTCATTGTATCCTGGAGGTGGCCATGATAGATTGGCCATCTAGATGTTTGACTAGGATTATTTGTGCTCTGTTGTTCTGTTTTGTGTTTACCCAATTTTTTGACACCCTTTGCATGCACCAACCTATCTGGAAAGAGGTCTCTCTCTGAATTCCCTTTCCCAAGATTTCTTCCATTTTTTTTCCTGAAACTGTCTTTATGTGGGAGTTTTCTCTTTTCTTCTTAGGGAGTTAAGACTGGGGACTACCAAAAAGCAGGGCCTGTTAAAGTCCATTTTGGCATTCCTGATGTGATTATGGACTACACAAGAAATGAACTGTTGTTGGTGTGGTGGTAGAGGTGGTGAGATTCAATAGATATGATTGGCTTTATTTGGCTGAACTGTTTTTGTCGAAATGTTTGTAATCTTTTAATTTTCATTATAAAAAAATGGCAATGAAGTTGAGAATAGGGTTCAAATCCTTTTTTATCAGTTAAAAGGTTTATCGATCTCCCCAATACTGGTGAAGATTTCTGACATTTGCTAATAAGAATTTGACAGCAAAAAAATTGCTTCTAACTACAAAGGCTACTAAGAATTTAAGTGTATGTGACAATAACAACCTTATAATGACTCGGAAAACCTAAAAAAAAATTTCAACAAAAAACAGAAGTTAATACATACTATATCTAGACAGCATTTGGTGCAAGAATTTAACCAATATTGTGTTTAAAATAAGTTAAATGCTGGGCCTCTTGTGGACACACCAGTGCCAATATAGCAACAATGTAGTACAACTAGCTCTTTTAAAGGCCACAGATTTTGGATAGGAAGGAAAACCTGTTCCAACAAAAAACAAGAACTTGCAAAATCTACATTAAAAGTGCTAGTGAAGTGGATTGATCCAAAGCACTTGGAGCTATGACAGTGTGATCTTGCCACTATATTACCCCTAGTTATGTATGTGAAAATGCAAAAGGGCAATTGAACCAAAGAAATTAAAAAAAAATTCAAAATAAAATCTTCACTACATCACACACACAGATATTAGAATAAATGTTACTCATTAAGATACAACATTTAGAAATGACGCTGCATGTCAATGAATCTATCATGTGCTGTTATTCTTTGTCAATTGCATGGAGATTTGTGATAATTTTTCTGCTTCACAGATCTTGGGTTTTGGATAACAGAGTTGCTGTACCTTTAGTAAGACATCTATATCATCTTTATTTGTTCTACTGAGATTCTTTTGGGGCTCCTCTTTTGTCACATATATCATACATATGCTATCAGATAAACTGACAACTCTAAATTGACTTGGTGCAGGGGTGTGCATAATAGGTTGAAAAAGAGGTATTCTTGTACTTTTTCTGTAGATACTGATTTTGTTTCACTAAACGTGTCATGCAGGTTTATTCACATAAATTTAAAAATTCTGAATATAGAACCAGATGCCTATTAAATAAAATGACATAACTTAGATGAGTTTCTAGTCTAATTTTCTCTTACATGCTGTAATAAATTAAATACAATTTACGGGCAACTTGACTTGACTTGGCATTATAACAATCAAAATCTAGAATTTGGGATCTGCTAAAGTATATCTATTTATTGTTAAGCATTAAAATTGTTTCACCTTCTCGGTTAAGATAATAGGCTGTGTGCAGTTTTGGTTTTATCTGAAGTCATATTATCTGAGGTTCACACCCTATCAGTAGCTTGATCTGTTATTCTAGGTGGCACCAAGTCCTACCAGTAGCTTACTGTGTTACCTTTAGGTGTTTTGACAATATTATTTGATATTAATGGTCAAAAAGGTCAGTATTAAAAGTATATAGAAGAATTACTTCTTCCTCTTCATCTTTTCCCAGTTCCGTGTTTTATAGGTTTCATGCCCATATGCCTTTCTTGACACCAACCCTCCTCATTTATCCTTACTTGGGACCAGCTCCAAAATGGAAGCTGCATTATACAGAAGATTTATTGCCTAATTGTAATTCGTTTGGGACATGTCGGTTTGCCAACATTTATCTTATTCTGTTTGATTGTTTAGCAAGACTTTAGGTAGAAGGAAAATCTTTCTGAAGATGGTATGGGAAAACATGAGATTAGCACTGGGCTTGCACTGGAACATAGCAACACTGGAGTTATAATTTCTGAGCAGAATTGACAGATGTCATTCCCTAGAAACCCCAGATCTTCTACAGCTACACTCCTAACTTACAAACCCTGTATTGAATAATGGGTATTCTTAGTTTTTATTACAGTGGTATGCCACCTAGAGATGGCTTCTGCCTTGCACTCAGTGCTGCTATGATAGACTGTGATCCTGTAGTGCATAAAGCAGGTCCTGAAAATGGATGGGTATAAATGACTTGAGTGCCAACCTAAATCACATATCATATTTGGTCTTTTCTTTTCAGATGTTTGCAACTAAAAGAAGAATGAACATGACTGCACCTTTTACCAAAAGTACTAATAAATGATAGAACATAATTTTCTCAGGTTTGCATAGACAAATCATGACATTATGCCAAAAGAGGCAAGATGAAGAACACTAAACAGTGTTTCTTTTACTGCCTGATGATACCCATCCTCACATTGTTGCCTATACTCTATAAACATTCTTGGAGCTTTACTTGGATCTGAAAAGTGTGCAGCATACAAACCTGACCCTCTTCTGTATGGTTGTAGGTACTGACTGTTCAAAGACAGTTTAAGGATTCCACTGTTTTGCAATTGATTATAAATTGATTAATCTCATGAGTATTTCTCTTACTAGCAAAATAGTTTTATTTTCATTTTCTGAAAGTATGTACACCTAAATGAAGTGTGACGCCAAGAATACTCTTCTGTTTTCTGGACTAATACTGTACTATGTTGCTTTAATATATATGTCCTGCGAATACATTTTTGACTAATCTCACATAAAAGTTCAAGAATAAAATAGTAAAGCCATGCCTAAGCATTACAGGATGGGCTGAATCTAAAATTAAAACAAATGGCTCCTCTAGTGTATATTGAAAAAAAGTGATAAGTGAAAGCATCAAGAATAAACAATGTGTGCATTGTGTATATACAGTACCTACTGTACATCTCTGAATAATGTTCCTATAGCTGTGTAATGGCACAGGAGTAGATTACAATGAGTAGATTCCTTTATGTGATCCCTCATTGTGCGAATTTCTGTGCTCTAACAATCAGTTAAACTCACATTTGTTTTATGCTTAACTGTGAAGGTGTTTTCTTCTGCAAATAAATCTGAAGATGTTTTTTCAACTAAAAGGTCTTCTCTATGTTCTTTTTGATGGAGAAAGTTACACAATATTTATTTGGAATTTAAAACATGAAAATGTTTTTGTGGCAGTGGTGGTTTGTAATGTGGGGAGCTGGGGCACTGCCACCCCAGATATTTAAAAAACTCTACTTAATTAGGTAATGTGAAATAATCATTAAATAAATTTGTTTATTTCCATAACATGCTTGGTGTCAGCACATGTCAGCATCAATTAAAAAAGTTCTGACTTGTATTTGTTTAATTTCTGTGTAAATAACAAAAAAAAATTCTGTGTGAATACCTATATTTCTAGAGTGAGGGACAAAATGAGTCTATGTAAGTCCTTGATTTTTGGCAAGCAGGTAACCTGAGGCTGCTCTTTAATTAGGTGGTTTCAGTTTTTTTCCAGGGACACAGCTCTCTGCATCCCAGACACGCAAAGTCTCAGGATGTCCCAGAGGCCAGCTTGATCAACTTAACAGCAACATTTATTTATATAGCACATTTTCATACAGATAATGTAGCTCAAAGTGCTTTACATGATGAAGAAAAGAGAAATAAAAGACAAAGTAAGAATTAGAATAAGACAACACTAATTAACATAGAATTAGAGTAAGGTCTGATGGCCAGGGAGGACATAAAAAATAAAAAAAAAACTCCAGACGGCTGGAGAGAAAAAATAAAATCTGTTGGGGTTCCAGGCCATGAGACCACCCAGCCCCCTCTGGGCATTCTGCCTAACATAAATGATCAGACCTCTTTGTATTTAGGGTTCTCATGGAAGGACTTGATGATGATGGTCATGTAGACTTCTGGCTTTTAATCCATCAATGTAGGAACATCACGGTGCTTTGATTAGATGGTGGTGGCGCAGGTCGCCACCACAGAAAACTGGGAAAAGAAACAGAAGAGAGAGTAGGGGTTAGTACAGATTTTAGAGCACCCATGAATAGTTATTATAATGAATTGAATATACAGAGTATCAGGATTAAATTAAGGTGAAGTTATGAGAAGGCCATGTTAAAGTAATGTGTTTTTGGCAGTTTTTTAAAGTGCTCCTCTGTATTAGCCTGGTGAATTCCTATTGGCAGGCTATTCCAGATTTTAGATTTAGATAAATATTAGATATATTATCTAATATTAGATAATATTAGATTATATTAGATATTAGATAAATATAGCAGTCAGCTGAGGTTCTCTTAATTTAACTAAAGATGATGTAGGGGTGTGCAGAATTTTGAAAGTGAATTGTTACTGAAGGCAACCATTTAAAAGTTCCAGGGTTGAGCATATCAGCAGCTGCAGTATTTCAGTGGTTGTGGGGTCTCAGCATTCCAGTTTGTGGTAACATCTTTTGTAACTTTAGGAAAGTATTGTTTTGATACCATAAAACAAACAATATTTAACTAGGAATTTTGCTCTTCTTTTTTTAGAAGTCTGTAAAACAAAACATATTTTTCTAAGCCCTACTCTCAGTTAAGTCCAGGAAATACTTTATAATGAATTTATGTACCACAAGACCAGGGGTCCTCAATCACAGTCCAGGAGGGCTGCAGTGGCTGCAGGTTTTTGTTCTAACCCAGTTGCTTAATTAGAAAGCCATTCTTGCCAATAATTTAATGTCATGGCTTGTTAGTGCTTTAACTCTGCTATTTCAGGTCATTCTCATATCCTAGATTTTCTTCCCTTTCTAAGAATATCATCCAAATGATTTGAAGGCTAAAATGGAAGAGTAATTCTCAGTCCTTCACTTTTTCACTTTACATTCCTTCCAAGTATTAAATTAAACCCAACAGTGCATGATAAATATACACAGGAGTAAATGGTAACAAGCTAAATGGAAATGCTGCTCTCTTTTGTCATTTGCCTCTTATTGCTAATTAGGAGCAACTAAAAACCGAGAATACAGCTGTTTAAGACTAAAATAAGCAATAAGGGTTCAAAATCTTAACAAGTGAGACAACTAAAGTTAAGCAGAAGTGTTATCTGAGCAATAAGTGCTTTTTATTAAGCAATTGGGTTGGAGCAAAAACCTGCAGCCACTGCAGCCCTCCAGGACCGTGACTGAGGACCCCTGCACAAGACTGAAAAAAAAATGTGAGCACTCTAACAAAGTGATAACAATATTTTTTGGTATTTGGAATTAATCCCCAAGGGGAAATTGTCTATTCACATGACGTTTAGGGGTCAGAGTGCAGAGTCAGCCATTGTAAAGCATCCTTGGAACAATTTTCAGTTTAAGGGCCTTGCTCAAGGGCCAAATGGAGTAGAATCCTTTATGCCAGTAACGGGATTTGAACTGGCAACCTTCCAGATTCCAGCACGGATTGTTACCCTCAGAATTAAAAGTATACAGAAGTACAGATTCAACAAACAGATAAATAATGCATAGTAATAAAACAAAAAATGTATCTAAATGTAAATATTATCACTGTACATTGTGTGGCTAGTTATCTTTGAACTTGGAGTGACTCCAAAGAAGCCTGGGTATGAGACAAAAAAATAATTTATTAATGCATACTAAAGTTCACTATTTAGAGAAAGAGCACAGCAATACAAAGTAACACACCTAGAAACTTCCTGGACCTACCTAGAGACACAAATAAAACCACTCTTATTAATGTAAAGGGTGGCTGGTCCACTTGCCTGTGGAAGGACCATTCCATGCAACCTGTTCTACTGCTCACTATTTCCTTCCAAAACTACACTGGCCTATGTTGCACCAGCCAGTTGTACCTTTGACTTTTGTGTTGCCAGCCACAAGTACAATAGTCTTCTGGCTGTTAGTCCACTTCAAGAGATAGCCCATAAGTACTTCCAGGGTCACCTGTAGTCCAAGGGCTAGCTTTTTACATGAGCAAGGGGACCAGGTTAAAACTCCACTTTATGACTCCTGTCATGCTGGCAACCCCACAAGGTTTTGTTTAATACAAATAATAGGGTCCTCAGCTTTACAGAGAAGTTTCTGCTGTGGCCTGGTAGGCTAGATTTTATTAAATGCCTTCCCAGCTTACTTAGAGAGCATTTTCAAACACCAGGCAGGCTGGATCCAACCGTAAATGAAGCATCAGTCCGTCATAGGGCCCACTTAAACACACTCATTTCTATGGGATGTGGGACTAAGCCCCAAACTTGCAAATATCCTTAAACTGAAACAATTACTACAGAGAGTTTGTAGTGAAGCTGGCAACAGAGACAATAATTAAAATTCAAATGTATTATATTGATATGTTGTTTTTTGAAAATATTGTATTGCAAAATAAAATATAAAAAAATATATGAATGTTAGGTTCTCAGATGAATGTGACAAGAAACTCATAAAAGTAAACCTCTTCACAAGGCATACGTTTAGTGAAGAAGAAAGCATGGTAAGCTATAGAAGAGATGTATGTCTAGAAAATATGAGGAATGATGACTTGATTGTTTACTGGTTTTGTACTCTTGATTGTTAACAGTATAGTACATGAGTGGTCTTCCCCAAATGGAGGATTTCACGATTTTCTTATATGTTTATTACATAGCTAGCAGGTTACCCCCTGGTTGCTTCGCTCACCAACCCCCCAGCCTGCACTATGTGTCAGCCACTTCGCGTCTCTGCCGCTCACGTTATGAAAATGGCGGCTGAATGCACCCCAAGGAGACGCAGTCACTCCTCCGAAATCCCTTCTTAAATGGTGATACAATAGGAAACAAATGCAGGTATTTTTTACCTCCTCTTTGCTCGATCAGCTGCTGGCATTCTGCTTCTGCCGTGCCATGTGACCTACATCTCGAGCGGCACTTTGAAAATTTAAAAGCCTGTAAAGCAGCTGTCTTTGTCATCTACTCTTTGTGTCTTTGCCCCGGGCATGTTTAAATGTCTTGGCACAAAGTCTTGTCTCGCGGGACGTGAGTTCTTGATATTTTATAGTTTATAATTTAAAAACGGAATAAGAATCTGAAAATCTAACAACATCACGTTAAAGTTCAATAAATTCTGAATAGAATTATACCAAACATATGTAGGTTTTAAAATAAGCCCAATTTAAAGTGTGAGAAAAAACGTGACATAAAATCGTTGCACTTTTAGGCTTAGGGTTTTATATATATAGTGTAGATAATTATGTTCATTAATATTATAGAAAACGGTGAAGCGAAATGATGATCAAACTAATTTAAATGAAGTTAATGGCTTCAGTTGACAAAAGATATGTTAACAATTATGTCTTGGAAATTAATAATACTTTCCAGAACACTTGAACCTATAAATACAAATTCTTTAATAGAAACTTGAATAAGAAATATTTAGATTTCTTATTTTTTGATGCAAGGCTTGACATGGGAAAACCGTATTAGTAAGGAGGCAGCACAATTTACGAAACAACTGAATATGCGGTAATCTGTGTGTGAGCACTGGGAGCTACACAAGTTGAACTGGTGATAACTAATGATTCTGCTTAAAAGACTTTTAATAATTGGATATACTTAAAATGTTTCATGCAGGACTAGAAATGAAACAATAAATAATTTGTCCAGCTTCAAGGATTATGCATGATTGAAAGAAATACAGTAGTAACATGAGAGTGACCTCTACAGTTCATTTTAAGTTTTACTGTAAGAAATACTCTACCCAAAATGATATATACTGTATATATTTTTTATCTCATACCTAACCTTGTGTTGCTTGTAAAAAATGTTTAATCTCATTTTTTCATTGAAAACAAGGATAACAAAGTTTCTCATACAGTGGACGTTAACACTGTGCATTGTATATTGTACAATTGTGCTGTTTATTTATTTATACTTTGGAAGACTGTCAAGTTACAGGCAATGTATTTGCTGCCGGACAGGAAAAGATTGATCAAAAAATATGAATTTTTATTTATTTATTATTTTAGTTGTTTTTTGGTGATACTATTTTGTCACATCTGACTGAAAATCTAGCTTTTAGGAAATAAACAAAATGTAACAATCTGAGTGTTTGCTTTAATGGGTACGGCTGTTGTAGAGCTTTGGATTTCTATGATACAATATGGTTGCACACGTAAACAGCATTAAAATATTGTAGCAATATAAACTAAAAATTAAGGTTTTGAGCAATCTTCTTGTCAGGAAAATTCTGCTGTCACACTAGTTTTGTTTTTTATCTTGAATTTAGCGCATTGGATATTGGTTGCATTAGGCTACTTTTTTGTAATAAGTAAAATTGGTGTTAGTCAGATTATATGGAATTGACCACAGATGTGCAAATCACATACAGTAGAAGGATACCACAAAGGCATTTTAAAACATATATTTACATTTGTTGGCCATTAATAATTATCCCTTAGGCATGAAGATAAGAAAAGAGCAGCTTTGTTTAAAGGATGAGTTTGATATCTGAGGACACTGGAGCTTTTGTTTTATTGATGTACAAATTGTGTACTACATGCTGATGTTATCTCTGCTGGTGGATCATACTGAGAGTTTGGTGCTACATGTTGTCTGCGTATGAAACATTTCTAAAATATGTTTCTCCTAAAACTTTGTTTTGAGTTGCCACAAAGAGGCCAGGTAAGACTTTATTCAGATGTTTTTTACCTTTAGAAGTTTTTTTGCTGTTTTTTTCAGCTACCCAAGAGCTAAGACAGGTTGTATATAAAAGAGTGTTTGCATCTGAACAGCTCCTGTGGGCAAGTAGCTTCAGCAGTAGCTGCGTGTGCTTAGCAGCTCACCAGTACAACAGTTAATACATAAAGAAATACTAGTTAACTCAAGGACACTGCACATTAGCTAGACAGCATTGGCACTCAGAGGAAAGCAAGTATTTAAAAAGAAGGGCATTTAAGTAGTTACAAGTTTTTGTAGTTGTGTTAGGTTAGTAAAAAGGAAGCAGTAAAGTGTATTTTTTAGGGAAATGTAAAAGTCTAGTAAAGGATAAAAACACTTTCAGTAGGTGATAGTAGCAGAAGAAAGAAAGCATTTAGTAGTGAGAATATCTTAAATGGTTAATGCAGGGGCTTAGAGATGAGCTATAAGTATTAAACATGTACTGTAGTTTGTTTATCTCACAATTAATTGATATTTAATTCTAAACTGCCACCAAAACAAATTTTAATCATGAGGCCAGTAGAATGTAAGTCATGTAGGATGTTGGACTTTTTGTAGGCTAACTTTGACATGAAAACTTGTTAATAGTGAATTTTGCACAAATGTCTGAAAGTTTTTCCTCACACAAAAAACTGATAGACACACAAAATAAATATCCAAGTAGTATGATTGAGAATGGGTGTTTAGGGAATAGGAAGGACAAGCATGTGGGGCTGAATGGCTTTTGCTCATCACTATTTCTGTAATGTTATAGTTAGTTTGCCACAGGAAATTGTGTTCTTAAGTGACTCATTTTTATAAATTAAAAAATGATGCTGTTCTTGTGGTTTAAAGTTAGGTCTACAGATCACCAATCTCACCATGAAAACAAAAGCTTTAAAATGTACTAAATACATCCATTTTCAAGCTTGAATCCTGTCAAGTATAGATACATGTCTTATGTGGCCTGTAGGGGGCATCACTGAGCTCCAAAACTGCAGAGACAAATCCACATAGACAGTCTGTGTTCAGGTGAAAGTATTTTTATTAAACAAAGTACCTTTCCACAGGTCATTTCCCCAATCGCCAAAATACAATCCTTCGTTCTGTCCATCCTTCCTTCGGTAATCCCTCCTTTACTCCTCCAGGTGAGTGTTATCTTTTTTGTTCCTGTCTCCGACTCCCTAAGCCGAATAGAGGGCTTTCTTTTAACTCTGGACCTGTGAGTACGTTTGGTGCTTAATGAATTGCCAACAGGAAGCACTTCCAGGTCAGACAGGACTACAGCAGTCCTTGTAATGTCACTTTCTGACATCTCCCCCTGGTTGCTCCTAGAGAACCTGACAAGGCAGGCCCATGACACCACAACTCCCATGATACCCTGCAGGCATCCATAATAGGGCTTGCCAGATGGGATGTTACAACACAGTGCACAGGGGATATTGTGCCAATGGCAGTTGTCCACTTTGCTGTCCAGCCCAGTTCCCAAGTCAGTCCTGGGTGTCGCTGAGTGACTGTTAGGATTACAAGCCCTGCTGTAGCCGCTGTAACATCTTTCCACATCTGGGTCCCGGCATGGAAAGGGGATATAGTCATTTCCTCCATGACCTTCTGTTATCAAGGTTTCCTCCTCCAGGTAAGGGAGTGGGGTCCACCTTGGCTGAGATGCCACATATTCTAAAACAGCATGTCATTAAAAATATATATATTTGTGTGTGATTTTCCACAAGACATCTGGATCTGCTGGTCAAGATAACTCTTCCTCCATCCATCCATCCAATATCCAACCCGTTGAATTCGAACACAGGGTCATGGGGGTCTGCTGGAGCCAATCCTTCCGGTTGAGTGAACGCTGGCGGGACTGGTCGCCGCTGCTCGCCGGTAACTAGAATATTGATTTTGTTAAGACTAGTGATTTTGATGGTATTTCTTTTGCCATATTGCTGACATTTCTGCGTGGCTATATGCTATATACTATATGCTGTGTCTGCATTTAGCTTCAGCCTAACCTCCGTTTCGTTTGAAACTTACCGGTTTATTCTCTGCACGTCTGAGCTGCTTGCGGCCTCCTCGCCTACAATGTGGACTGGTAGGATTTTTGCTTGGTTGTTTGTTTGGAGTCTTCTGTCACTCGTTATTCAACCTGCGACTGGCCTCCTCCAGTACCCAGCTGCTGAGCTGCTTCGACTGCGTTTTCTCCAGTCTGTGCCTTTGCTGTCGGTGCTATATTTCGACCCGGACGTCATACTTCTCCCTCATCGGAGATACATCCATCGTGGGTCCCGCCGGAGATTCCGAACGGACGCCTCGAAAGGAATTAACTCTTTTTGGTCTAATTTTCGGCACCCTCCACATAACACAGATAGGAACGCTGACCATAGTGTGTTGGCCAGCTTAGCTCGGTCGACTAACACCACTGTCAAATACGACAGCAACATTGTCAGCTTTGGTCTATTGAACATCCGCTCACTTACGAGCAAGGGACATCTCATTCAGGATCTCCTCATTGACCGTAAGTTTGACTTTCTCTGTTTAACTGAGACTTGGCAGCAACCTCAAGACTTTTCACAACTTAATGAATGCACCCCCCCGGGGTTTGTTTACACTTGTCAACCCCGTGCATCTGGCCATGGAGGAAGTGTCGCGATAATTTATCGCGAGAAGTGGAAAGTCCTGCCGTTGCCTGCTCCTGCTGTTAGCTCTTTTGAATCGACTGTGTGTCAACTGTCTGGGCCAGTTCCAACCATCATTGCAACTGTCTACCGTCCTCCTAAGTCTAACAACAATTTTTTGAACGATCTTGCTACCTTCCTTACCAATCTATCTGTAATTACTCCAAATATAATTCTGCTGGGGGATTTTAATATACATCTGGACAATATCAATATCCCTCTCACTAGAGACTTTTATCTTGCCTGAGAGTTTTGGATACCAGCAGCACACTGATGTTCCTACCCATTGTAAAGGACATATCTTGGACCTGATTTGCTGCTCTGGTGTTGTTCCTTTTGATGTTATAGCAGATGAACTCACTATAACCGACCACTTTCTCCTCTCATTCAACGCTAAACTTACCTTTTCTGTTCCTAAGCTTCCACGTCTCATAGCCTTTCGTAACATTAAGAATATCAACTTGAATTTGCTGTCTTCTAGAATTGATTTGCAAATGGACTTTTATAATTTATCCTCTCCCATAGAACTGGTCTCATATTATGACACTTGTCTTAATGGTATTCTTAATTCTCTGGCTCCGCTAAAACCAGATCTGTTTCTTTTCCTTTTCTGCCCCCTGGTTTACGCCTGAACTTCGGCTTCTGAAAGCTAAAGGCAGGCAACTTGAAAGGTTGTTTAAAAAAACCAGACTCTTTGTCCACAAAGAGATGTATAAAAACCATCTATTCTATTACAAGGATTGTATAGCTCAAAACAAATCTAATTATTACACTCAGTTAATTACTAGTAATACAGGTAACACCAAGTCTTTGTTTTCTTTACTTAATAATGTTACACAACCTCCAGACTCTTTACCATCTCACCTTCACTCAACTGCCTTCTGTAATTCTCTTATGTCTTTTTTCAATGAGAAAATCCAAAAGATACATCAGCACCTTGGTCCAGATCCTTTCTGTATTTCTTCTGAACTACACTCACCTCTTCACTCTTTCTCTTCTTTCCAGCTTCCCACTTCCTCTGAAATCTCAGATCTCATCTGCAAATCCAAGTCATCTACTTGTCAGCTGGACCCCCTGCCTACAGTTCTGGTTAAAGCCTGCCTCCCCTCTCTAGTCCCTCTTATTTCTGCCATCATTCACTCTTCTCTTACTACTGGTATTATTCCCTCATCTTTCAAAACTGCTGCTATAACCCCAATATTAAAAAAACCTGGTTGTGATCCTACTAATTTCAATAATTTTCGCCCCATTTCTAACTTGCCCTTTATCTCCAATTCTTGAAAAAATAGTAGCTATCCAACTTCACACCCACTTGTCTCACAATAATCTATATGAGAAGTTCCAGTCTGGTTTTCGCCCCCTTCATAGTACAGAAACAGCACTTGTTAAAATTACTAATGACCTCCTTATGGCTGCTGATTCTGGTCTAATCACTATTCTCATCCTTCTTGATCTGAGTGCGGCCTTTGATACTATTTGTCATACCACTCTCCTTAATAGATTATCTTTGATTGGCATTACTCACACTCCACTTGATTGGTTTAGATCTTACCTTTCAGGCCGCACTCAGTTCATACAGCTTAAAACTTTCACATCCCAACCCACCGCTGTTACTTCTGGTGTGCCCCAAGGCTCTGTCCTGGGGCCTCTTCTTTATTATTTACCTTCTTCCCCTTGGCAATATTTTTCGCAAATATAACATTAATTTTCACTGTTATGCTGAAGACACCCAGCTCTACCTTGCTGGTAAACCCACCTCCTCTTTTCCACCACCCTCACTTATTGATTGCATTTCTGAAATTAAATCCTGGTTCTCTTCAAATTTTCTTAAATTAAACAGTGACAAAACTGAGGTTCTCCTCATTGGTTGAAAATCATCATTATCCAAAACCAATAATCTTTCTTTTATTATTGACTAGCAAAATACCTGCGCTTCGCAGCGGAGAAGTAGTGTGTTAAAGAAGCAATGAAAAAGAAAAGGGAACATTTTGAATATAACGTAACATGATTGTCAATGTAATTGTTTTGTCACTGTTGTGAGTGATGAGTGTTGCTGTCATATATATATATATAAATATATATATATATATATATTTACACACACACACATAAACATATATATATATATACATATCTATACATATACACATATACATACACACACACATATATAAACATATATATACATATACATACATATCTACATATATACACACACAGCTATTTCGTATCAGTGCAATACGCTGCTTGTTAAAACGGATAACTCCGCTCTTACGTGCAAGTCTGCGTGGATATTATGAACTATCGTATTTGTTCAAGTTCTATTTAAATTTTAAATAGAAGGAATTTTTATTTAGTCGACAGAAATATCTTTGGTAGGAATGGTAAAACAGACAGGAATATTATTCTGAATAAATCAACTCAAACCTTAAACAACTTATAATATTTTGCTCTCCATAAAAATATATCCTGTCTAAATTATACAAGTTAGAAATAAAGTAAACGTTAAAAGAACAAACATTCAAATTTCTTTACTCTTATGTAAATTTTATATAAAAAATAAACTTAGATTTTAAATATCCCAAAAGATTTTGCTCTCCATAAAAATATATCCTGTCAAAATTATACAAATTCAAATATGAACATGCTGCATAACAAAACCTGGAAATATAAATAAAATGTGTTCCTTTCAGCAATAACAAATCAAATCATTCAGTTGTCTTTGCTCATATGTCATTTTAGAGCTGGACGCCTGGCATCTTTTTGGCAACAAGTTCGTTTCTGTTTGGTGTGAGGTTCTGTGTTGTGGAGATTCTCAGGATGGATTGCAGGTGCTCATCAGTGAGGCGACTCCTGTGTGCTGTTTTGTTAGTCTTTATCACTGAGAAGAGCTTGTCACACAGATATGTGCTACCAAACATGCACAAGGTTCGAGCCGCATGTAGACGGACTTTTTTTGTTCTTCAAAGTCACCAAAGCGCCGTGCAAACTCAGTGCGCTCAGTTTATCAGCAAAGTGCGTATTTGGGAACACCGTAGTGACGACTTGGTTTAACATTACTTGGCAACAGGGAAAGTGGGGCAAATTGCACTGGTGCATTTGTGTCTCCCATAAAAGCAGCTTCACTTGAAATCACTTTGTGATTGTGCACGGTAAAAGCGTCAAGTGTCAGATTCTTATTTAATTCTTCTGCTTTCTGTATCTTCTGCATTGCATTCAGGTCTTTCAGGTTACCCTGATGTTTTGTGTCATAGTGCCGTCTTAGATTAAATTCTGTAATTACAGCCACATTAGCTCCACAAATGAGACACACGGGTTCAGTAAACATATACTCAGCCTCCCATCGGTTTTAAAGGCTCTATTTTCAGAATCAACTTTTCTCTTCAGCATCGTGTGAGCTAGCTTCGCAATAACTTGCAGCATCATAAGGTAGACTTGATTAACGCGTAAGTGTTGGCAAGGCAGCTGAAGCGCTGCATTATGGGATCTGTAGTTTATTGTGTTACCAGCGCTTCATATACCCGGCCATTAATAACAATAATACAGTATATAAAATGATCTCGGGCGGATATAATTACGCCGGGCGGATGTGGCCCGCCCTTGAGTTTGACACATATGGACTAAATAGAACTTGAAAAGATATATTTTTTAAATGTGATCGCAATTCAGATAGAGTTGGCACACTACAGCCTGCATGCCTCAATAAGTCATCCTCCCTCGCTCTTACTTTTTACCGTTCATCTAATGAATACACTGAGTATGGCTTTACCAAAACAATCATTGATGGCGAATAAAGTATCCATTATTCGAGTATGTAGATCGGGATATATATATACATATATATATACCAGCGTATCGCAGCGAGAAGTAGTGTGTTAAAAAGCTAGAAAAGAAAAGGGAACATTTTAAAAATAACGTAACATGACTGTCAATATACAGTATTTGTTTTGTGAGTGTTACTGAGTGTTGCTGTCATCAAGGATTTGATTATCATTATTTCTTTCAATCAGGTTGTATTTGTAGGATGTGTTGTGTTCAAGTTACATTCCGTGTTTGTCAATCGTTGTAAAGATGACAGGTTTCATTCATCGATTCGTTTCTTACTGCATCAATAAACAGCTCGTCTTCTTCTTTATCTGAGACCTGACACACTGCATGCACGGGTTTTTTACACTGTCTTCCTTTAGCGGGACATTGACTTTTTCCACCGTGTGCTTTGTTTCCGCAGTAGCTGGATTTATGAATATGCTTGTATCAGGCGCTTCATATTTTTGCTGCCTTTTCAATTGTGTAATTCGGTTTTGTTCAGCTCTTTGGAACTGTTGCTTTTTATCTGTGCACTGCGTCAGTTCACGTGAGCCGCTCGGTGTACATGCATCGAAGGTTCCCAGCTGTGCTGGTGCCATCTCGTGCTATGTCCATGGCTGTATTTAATGTTACCTTAGTCCTGGCACTTAAAACTTTCTCTCGCAGTTTCGCTGAGTTTGTGCCAAACACCACCCTGACCATCTCATCTTCCTCTGCATAAGCACAGTCCTTCACCCGTGAATATTTAGTGGGAGTTTGCTATTGGATTGCCGCTGACGGACGGCCTTATATGGGCAGGCACTAAATTACAAACGCCAGCGGCAGCCTGTCTATGAACTTAATTTAAAGTGTAGGTTTACATCGTGCTTTGTTTCGAAGTAGCAGAACTCATGAATATGGTTGTATATGTCACTTTCGCTTCGCTTCTTATTGTTTAGCTGCCTTCTCAATTATATAATGCATGTTTTCTTCAGCGCTTTTTGGAGGTCTTCCTGGTTTTCTATGTACTGCGTGATTACGTGGGAGGCGTGATGATGTCACACGAAACTCCGCCCCGGCGTTCAAGCTCATCTCCATTACAGTAAATGGAGAAAACAGCTTCCAGTTATGACCATTACGCGTAGAATTTCGATATAAAACCTGCCCAACTTTTGTAAGGAAGCTGTAAGGAATGAACCTGCCAAATTTCAGCCTTCCACCCACACGGGAAGTTGGAGAATTAGTGATGAGTGAGTGAGTGAGTGAGTGAGTGAGGGCTTTGCCTTTTATTAGTATAGATAACTCTGTTGTTTCCCCATCATCTCAGGTCAAGAGTCTGGGTTTCATCCTCGACAGTACTCTATCTTTCCAATGTCACATTAATAACATCACCCGGTCTGCTTACTTCCACTTACGTAATATTAATCGCATTCGCCCCTCCCTCACTCCTCATACCACTGCCGTTCTTGTTCATAGTCTTGTCACTTCTCGGCTGGACTACTGCAATTCACTCCTTTTTGGTCTCCCTAATAAATCTCTTCACAAGCTTCATTTAGTCCAGAATTCTGCAGCACGTATCATCACTGGAATCCCATCTTTTCACCATATTACTCGGTCTTGCAGCAGCTTCATTGGCTCCCATCAAGTTTCGTATTGATTTTAAGATTCTGCTACTAACTTTTAAGGCCATCCATAACCTCGCACCTCCATATCTGTCTGACCTTCTACATGTTGCCATTCCATCCCATAACCTTAGATCCTCTTCCTCCACCCATCTGACCGTTCCTCCCTCCCGTCTAACCACCATGGGGAGCAGAGCTTTCAGCCGTTCTGCTCCCAAGCACTGGAACTCATTACCTGCGGATCTCCGAAATATCAAATCATATTCATCTTTCAAATGTAAACTTAAAACACATTTGTTTAAAATGGCTTTTTCTTCTTCCTCCTAATTATAGTGGTTTTGTTTGGTTTTAATTTTTAGATTTTCTGATGTTTTAAGTTGTTTATAATTGTGTTTTGTATTTATTTATTTATTTGTTTGTTCGGTGTCCTTGAGTTCTCTGAAAGGCGCCTTGTATAAATAAAATGTATTATTATTATTATTATTAATCCCAGCCAACACAGGGCGGAAGGCAGGAACAAATCCCGGGCAGGGCGCCAACCCGCCGCAGGACACATACACCCACACACACACACCAAGCAAACAGTAGGGGTAATTTAGAATCGCCAATCCACCTAACCTGCATGTCTTTGGACTGTGGGAAGAAACCGGAGTACTAACTCTTCCTGCTGGACATAATAACTGTGCAAAACATAGTAATAACAAAAGAAAATGTAAAGGGGGTTAAAGTCAGAAATGAAACACTTGTTCATGGAATGTTAAGAAAAGGAATGATCTATACTAATAAAAGGCAAAGCCCTCACTGACTGACTGACTCACTGACTCACTGACTGATTAACTCACTCACTGACTCATCACTAATTATCCAAGTTCCCGTGTAGGTAGAAGGCTGAAAATTGGCAGGCTCATTCCTTACAGCTTCCTTACAAAAGTTGGGCAGGTTTCATTTTGAAATGGTCATAACTGGAAGCTATTTTTCTCCATTTATTGTAAAGGAGTTGAGCTCGAAATCCATGTGGCGGAGTTTCATGTGACATCATCACGCCTCTCACGTAATCACGTGAACTGACTGTCAACGCAGTGCGTAGAAAACCAGGAAGAGCTCCAAAAAGTGCTGAAGAAAACATGCATTATATAATTAAGAAGGCAGCAAAACAAAAAAAGCGAGCGAGTGACATATACAACCATATTCATGAGTGCTGCTACTTCGGAAACAAAGCACGGTGTAAACCTAAAGTTTAAATTAAGTTCATAGACAGGCTGCCGCTGGCGTTTGTCATGCCCACGGGTAATGCGGGATACAATTTTAATGAGAGGACGCAGGATATAAACGAGAGTTTTGATCACTTTGTAACTAAGTTAAAATTGCACGTGAAGGGCTGTGCTTATGCAAATTCCGAGAGACTGTGTTTGTGGGGATTGACAGTTAAAGGCGGTGGGGAGTCACGTCATCATCTCCCCTCCCATTCACCTCATTTCGCTCTGAGCTGAGCTCCACAGCTAATGCACGCAGTGTTACGGAAGCGACTTTGTGACGCTGCCACCAAATACAGAAAAATCCACAAGTTAATACACACGCTGTCTCTACAGTTTCTCCACACTGAATCCTCCAGGCACTACTTACAAAAGGTTACATTGACAATCATGTTACGTTATTTTTAAAATCTTTCCTTTTCTTAACATAAGCACAGCTGAGAAGCTTCGATGCATATGCTCCATAACGCGATAAAAAAATCACGCATTTAATCACACTTTGCAATACAAGCAAAGGGGAACTTCTGTCAATGCATGATTTCATGGTACACCGATTACATTGATCAGCGCTTCCGATTCATTTTACCCTCGCACACCCTTGGTTTGAGAAGAAGTATGAAAAAATATGAGGTTAACACAGAAAAACAGATCACCAATTGAAGCTTTATGAATAATCGATTCGCCATCAATAATTGTTTTGGTAAAGCCATACTCAGTGTATTCATTAGATGAACGGTAAAAAAGTAAGAGCAAGGGGAGGGTGACTTATTGAGGCACGCAGGCAAAACCACAATAACACGCGGGCTCGATGTACTGTAGTGCGCGTCAACTCGATCTGAATTGCGCGATCACATTCGAAAAAATATATCTTTTCAAGTTCTATTTAGTCCATATGTGTCAAACTCAAGGCCCTCGGGCCACATCCGGCCCGGCGTGTAATTATATCTGGCCTGCGAGATCATTGTATATATTATTGTTATTAATGGCCCAGGGATATGAAGCGCTGGTAACACAATAAACTACAGATCCCATAATGCAGCTGCCTTGCCGAACACTTACCGCGTTAATCAAGTCTAGCTTATGATGCTGCAAGTTATTGCGAAGCTAGCCCACATGATGCCAAAGAGAAAAGTTGATTCTGAAAATAAAGCCTTTAAAAACCGATGGGAGGCTGAGTATATGTTTACTGACATTCCTGGTAAACCCGTGTGTCTCATTTGTGGAGCTAATGTGGCTGTAATTACAGAATTTAATCTAAGACGGCACTATGAGACAAAACATCAGGATAACCTGAAAGACCTGAATGCAATGCAGAAGATACAGAAAGCAGAAGAGTTAAAGAAGAATCTGACACTTCAGCAGACGTTTTTACCCGTTCAAAATCACAAAGTGATTTCAAGTGAAGCTGCTTTTATGGGAGACACATATGCACCAGTGCAACTTGCTACACTTTCCCCGTTGCCAAGTAGTGTTGAACCAGGTCGGCACAGCGGTGTTCCCAAATACGCACTTTGCTGATAAACTGAGCGCACTGCGCACTGAGTACGCACGGCGCTTTGGTGACTTTGAAGAACGAAAAAAGAATTTTGAGTTGTTTCGCAACCCATTTGACGTCGATGTGGAAACTGCACCTGTGCAGATTCAGATGGAGGTGATTGAGCTGCAGTGTAATGGCACACTGAAGGCAAAGTACGATACTGCACGGCCCGCACAGTTTATTCACTCCATTCCCGCAGAAATGCTCCAGCTCCGTCTACTGCGGCTCGAACCTTGTGCATGTTTGGTAGCACATATCTGTGTGAGAAGCTCTTCTCAGTCATGAAGACTAACAAAACAGCACACAGGAGTCGCCTCACTGATGAGCACCTGCAGTCCATCCTGAGAATCTCCACAACACAGAACCTCACACCAAACATAAACCAACTTGTTGCCAAAAAAAGATGCCAGGCGTCCAAATCTGATAAAATGACATATGAGCAAAGACAACTGAATGATTTGATTTGTTCTTGCTGAAAAGAACAAATTTTATTTATATTTCCAGGTTTTGTTATGCAGCATGTTCATATTTGAATTTGTATAATTGTGACAGGATTTATTTTTATGGAGAGCAAAATCTTTTGGGATATTTAAAATTTAAGTTTATTTTTTATATAAAATTACATAAGAGTAAACAAATTTGAATGTTCTTTTAACATTTACTTTATTTCTAACTTGTATAATTTAGACAGGATATTTTTATGGAAAGCAAAATATTATAAGTTATTTAAGGTTTGAGTTGATTTATTCCAGAATAATATTCCTGTCTGTTTTTATTCATATTTATGTTCAAAAAAGTTAAGTTTTAAAAGTTTTAAAGTTTTAAAAGTTTTAAAGTTTTAAAAGTTTAGTTTTAGTGTGTTCAATAAATGTTTATCCTGTTTAGCCTGCGACCTAAAGTGTGTTTTGTATTTTGGCCCCCTGTGCAATTGAGTTTGACACCCCTGACTTAGTCGACACAAATATCTTTGGATGGAATGTAAGGCGAATTTACTCTTTACATTTGTATGGTGAAGAAAAATTTATGCAATGATGCCTACATTTAACTTCCATTCCTACCAAAGATATTTCTGTCGACTAAATAAAAATTCCTTCTATTTAAAATTTAAATAGAACTTTAACAGATATGATAGTTCATAATATCCACGCAGACTTGCACGTAAGAGTGGGAGTCATCCGTTTTAACAAACAGCGTATTGCACTGATACAAAATAGCCTGCCCATTTAATTATTTATGAATGGATAAATAAATTAAGATTTTGTACAATTAATGTTTTTAATTTTTCTTCCTTGATGGATTCTGCCACCCCCAGCAACAGTTGCTCGCACCCCAAAGAGTGTATATTATATTTGTGTGTGTGTGTGTATATGTATATATGTAGATATGTATGTATATGTATATATATGTTTATATATGTGTGTATGTGTATATATATATATGTATTTGTGTGTATATATGTGTGTGTATGTATGTATGTGTGTATATGTAGATATGTATATATATGTGGATGTATGTGTATATATGTATATATATATACATGTATGTATATATGTGTGTGTGTATATATATATACTGTATATATATATATATGACAGCAACACTCATCACTCACAACAGTGACAAAACAATTACATTGACAATCATGTTACGTTATTTTCAAAATGTTTCCTTTTCTTTTTCATACCTTCTTTAACACACTACTTCTCCGCTGCGAAGCGCGGGTATTTTGCTAGTAAACATATATAAACATATACATACATATCTACATATACACACACACATATATAAACATATATATACATATACATACATATCTACATATAAACACACACACATATATATATACTAGCAAAATACCCGTGCTTCGCAGCGAAAAAGTAGTGTGTTAAAGAAGTAATGAAAAAGAAAAGGAAACATTTTGAAAATAACGTAACATGATTGTCAATGTATCTGTTTTGTCATTGTTGTGAGTGATGAGTGCTGCTGTCATATATATATATATATATATATATATATATATATATATATATATATATATATATATATATATACAGTGGTGTGAAAAACTATTTGCCCCCTTCCTGATTTCTTATTCTTTTGCATGTTTGTCACACAAAATGTTTCTGGTCATCAAACACATTTAACCATTAGTCAAATATAGCACAAGTAAACACAAAATGCAGTTTTTAAATGATGGTTTTCATTATTTAGGGAGAAAAAGTCCAAACCTACATGGCCCTGTGTGAAAAGTAATTGCCCCTTGTTAAAAATAACCTAACTGTGGTGTATCACACCTGAGTTCAATTTCCATAGCCACCCCAGGCCTGATTACTGCCACACCTGTTTCAATCAAGAAATCACTTAAATAGGAGCTGCCTGACACAGAGAAGTAGACCAAAAGCACCTCAAAAGCTAGACATCATGCCAAGATCCAAAGAAATTCAGGAACAAATGAGAGCAGAAGTAATTGAGATCTATCAATCTGGTAAAGGTTATAAAGCCATTTCTAAAGCTTTGGGACTCCAGCGAACCACAGTGAGAGCCATTATCCACAAATGGCAAAAACATGGAACAGTGGTGAACCTTCCCAGGAGTGGCCGGCCGACCAAAATTATCCCAAGAGCGCAGAGACGACTCATCCAAGAGGTCACAAAAGACCCCAGGACAACATCTAAAGAACTGCAGGCCTCACTTGCCTCAATTAAGGTCAGTGTTCACGACTCCACCATAAGAAAGATACTGGGCAAAAACGGCCTGCATGGCAGATTTCCAAGACGCAAACCACTGTTAAGCAAAAAGAAAATTAGGGCTCGTCTCAATTTTGCTAAGAAACATCTCAATGATTGCCAAGACTTTTGGGAAAATACCTTGTGGACTGATGAGACAAAAGTTGAACTTTTTGGAAGGCAAATGTCCCGTTACATCTGGCGTAAAAGGAACACAGCGTTTCAGAAAAAGAACATCATACCAACAGTAAAATATGGTGGTGGTAGTGTGATGATCTGGGGTTGTTTTGCTGCTTCAGGACCTGGAAGGCTTGCTGTGATAGATGGAACCATGAATTCTACTGTCTACCAAAAAATCCTGAAGGAGAATGCCCGGCCATCTGTTCGTCAACTCAAGCTGAAGCGATCTTGGGTGCTGCAACAGGACAATAACCCAAAACACACCAGCAAATCCACCTCTGAATGGCTGAAGAAAAACAAAATGAAGACTTTGGAGTGGCCTAGTCAAAGTCCTGACCTGAATCCAATTGAGATGTTATGGCATGACCTTAAAAACGCGGTTCATGCTAGAAAACCCTCAAATAAAGCTGAATTACAACAATTCTGCAAAGATGAGTGGGCCAAAATTCCTCCAGAGCTGTAAAAGACTCATTGCAAGTTATCATGAACGCTTGATTGCAGTTATTGCTGCTAAGGGTGGCCCAACCAGTTATTAGGTTCAGGGGGCAATTACTTTTTCACACAGGGCCATGTAGGTTTGGATTTTTTCTCCCTAAATAATAAAAACCATCATTTTAAAAACTGCATTTTGTGTTTACTTGTGTTATATTTGACTAATGGTTAAATGTGTTTGATGATCAGAAACATTTTGTGTGACAAACATGCAAAAGAATAAGAAATCAGGAAGGGGGCAAATAGTTTTTCACACCACTGTATATATAAATATATATATAGATATATATATGTATAGATATGAGAACAACACTCATATCAATGACAAAACAATACATTAACAATCATGTTACGTTATTTATAAAATTTTTCCTTTTCTTTTTCATAACTTCTTTAACACACTACTTCTCCGCTGCAAAGCGCAGGTATTCTGCTAGTTATTAATATATCCAATTTCTGAAACGGTTTTGTTTGTATTACGAGAAACCTCTAGCATATTCCAGAACTCTAGAATGCAAGGCTGCAACTAACCCTGAATGAAATGCTAGACTATCACAAGACACATAACCCCACACACATCCACACCATTTCCATGTGTAAAATCAACAATTTTGCTAATACTTTGTTAAGTAGAAGGAAACCAGAGAAACCCCCTCAGACATGTGGCAAATATGCAAACTGCATTTAGTGATGGCCAGGATTTATACCCAGGCCCCTGGATCACTGAAACCATAGCATATACCACTATGACACAGTAATGGACAAGCTGCTATTTTTTATAGCTGTTTTCTGTATGGAATACCCTACTTTAACTATTTATAACTATGAAACTGTTACATAGTTGTTTATGTAGATTATTTAAATTTTGATCTCAGATGGGTTACACAGTTGATTTAAAGTCTATGCCTTAGAGTTGAAGCCATACTGTCACTGGACTACAAGTTCAGGTGTAAAATGTTGTATACGGTATGTGGCTGCATTGCTGGGATACTAATATAAAAAAAAAAAGATTGTGAAGGAATGTGGCATTGGACTTTATAAAGAATCATCAATTTTAAAAATGAGTGTGGTTTAAATTTTCATTAGGATAAGTAGGCTTTTATCCAATGAGTCTTATATTTTTCATAAGGATTTAAGGAGGCTACAATGAATGTGATTTGCTTTTAGCCCTCCACCTAGCAGTGCATTTGATTTACTGTAACTCCGTTTGGCTTTTATAATTATTGATCACACAAGCTCTATAATTTCACTGACAGCGAAATGAAACACCATTTAGTATTAAGTGACTACCTATGAAGTAACTGCATCATGTCTCGTTAATTCCATTTTGAATTTATTTACAAACATTACAAAAAATAAATTAAAATATATTTAAGGAATGCATTTTTTCTTATTAAGCTCTTGCAACAAATTACTGCATTAACAAAACTAAGAAAAGAACATACTTCCTTTAGCTTTGAGTGTAGTTTTGTTGCATTTCAGTTTTATTCCCTTTGTAAATTACCTGCATGATGAGAGAATTTTGCTCCACTTTAGCAACAGCTGTTGAACATTCAAATATGTTTGTTACAAATGAACTACAACAACAGTTTAAATAGTCCATTCAGTCAGTCAGTCATTGTCCAACCCACTATATCCAAACACAGGGTCACGGGGGTCTGCTGTAGGTTGGAATCTCAGCCAACACAATGCTCAAGACAGGAATAAATCCCCAGGCAAGGCGCCAGCCCACCACAGTAATCCATTCATAAAATTTCAATTTATTCTTAAAAGATGTCCCAACTAACAGACCACTGTGTTACATAATGATTAGAAAGACAGTATGATTAAAACAGAACCTAAACAGAAGACATAATTTTGGAAAATAAAGAGATAAAAAATCATATACTGTATCAATATATGTAAAATCTACCAAATATATGTTGTGACCACTAGAGGGCACCCTAATTGCACTTGCGCCAGACACAAGTGCACCAACATAGTCAAAGGTTCAAATAAAGGTAATTTTATTATACAAAAGTACTTTTATCAAACTTTTCCTTCCAAAACGACAAGCACAATCATCATCACGGTTCCCAAATATTTTCCTTAACTCCAGAAATAAGGCACTAGACTTCTTTTTTATGGCAGACATGGGAGCACTTAAAGTGCCATGGCAATGCCTGATGGAAGTAGAAAGCTCCTCTCCTGACAGCGCTCCTTGGTGGCACCCAAGGACCCAGACAGGGCTGTCCATCTGTACTAAACATCTGAGGCAATCCAAACTGGGACCCAGTCAGAGGAACACTAACACCTCTCATTCTGGGGGACATACTGTTCATAATCCACAGTCACCCATTGCCCATCCATTAATTGCTCAGACTGCGATAGAAAATAAGATCTTCCTGGGTGGGTTGAGTCTCTGTTTTTTTCATTCCTTCCATTATGGCCTCTCTACCCAGCAGGACATAGTTCTTGGCCCATGATGGGATGCTAGTCCACAACTATAAACTGTATGTACACAAACAGTGGATGTTTATTGAATGTGAATATTATTTCGTTAGGAATGATTTCTTTTCACTGTTGCAGATGACACTGTATATGTAATGAAACAGCAAACTGAGTACCTGTAAGACCTTTGTTTTCTCAAACCACATACTCTGATGTTCTTATCCTCTTATGGAGTCGTGCATCTGGGCCTTCCCCTTCTTTTTATATCCTGGATTGCCCTCTTCTCCCAAGTGAGTAATAGACCACTTTGTATGAAAGCATTGATTTCATGGTAATCTGTCACGTGGAATAACCTTCATTCTGCAAAAAACTGATAGACTGACATGTTTTATTTTCAAAATCCAGAACTGAACTTCGGTAATGTTGGTACCTTGCAACCCAAGTGAAGAGAATTAGGTTTTATGTTAAGCTAATGCAATTACAATGGTTTCTCTTATAACCAATCAGCATTTATTAATGGCTACTTAAGAATAAGCTAAAGCAGTCTACTAGTAAGAGACTGAAGGAATGGCTGCTGAAACTTGGGCTTTGCAGTCATATGTGAATAATAAATTAAAAAGCAGTAATTTCAAGCACTAGTGGCTATTAGTAATACTATATCATGATTGTATTTTAAATCAGTAATGGTATCTTGACTAAAAGCTCTGAATTTCTATGAAAAACCTGAAAATATCTGGCTGTGTCTAGGGCTTGGCAATATGGACTTAAAATGATGTTGCTATTATTTTGAGCAAAATTCTGATATTCAGTATTTACAAATATGTTCTTAAAACACCTTAAAGGTTGAAAATCAGCACCGTGTAGACATGTATATGCCAGTTTTCTATACAAAGTTCAAAACCTGGCATATTATCTCACAACAATATGAAATATTAGCAAAGATAACTTTTTTTTTTTAAATAATAATGTCATGAATAGCTGACATCAAAGAAACACCTTCAAGTAACATTTTTTCAGCCATTTTTGTTTTATATCTCCTCAACTTAAGTCTTTTTCCATTGTATGTGTAACATCTGTGTCTGCCAGTCAGTAAACAGTACTCTTTATAAAAGTAAAGCAATAAGGCTCTTTATTCATTACCACACCAACCACTTATAATAATACATGTGCTTATGTATATTTGCATGTACTGTTTTATAAGTAAAATCATTTGTAATTATTCCAAATTTTACATTTGCTTATTTGTGCTTTTTCCTGCTTCTATCAGTCTATGATGCACATCAACATTTACCAGCAAAGTAAGTGCTGCTTTTGTGGCCAGGCAACTCATATTTTGCATCCAGTGCTTTTAACACTTGAATTGTTATTTATCTGCAGTATAAATAGGGATACCAGGTAAGAATCTATAAGGAGTGCTTCAAATTCTGAGGAAGGTGGTGATATTTCAGTGGAAACTGACCAAAACTTTATTTTTATTTTCAATTCTAATAAACAGAGAAGTGACATATTCCTATTAAAATGTCATTAAAATCACATATTTGATTAATATTTTATTATCCCATTATTATGCTCAACTGTAATATGGTTGTATACTTGACTTCCTTTAATAATCTTAACAAATTAAAATATCACCAGGACAACATAGAGTAGTGGCTCTGGCATGCACTGGGGATACCTGGAGAAGCCGGGTGTAGAAGACAAATTCACATCCCTGTGAAAATCATATTCCCCTGTGCTTTATGCGCTTTCACTAGGATCTGAATTTTTAATTACATAGGCCTTAAAGCACAGACACAGCACCCCCACTGCTAAAGACTGTTCTGAATGTGTGGCTTCCGTCTAGACTCAGGTGAGCTCACAAACCCTGAGGCTGGCATTGTGTGTGCAGACATTGCAAAGAAGCAACTGGGAATGCAAGCCAAGGTTGCCAGTATTATGTACTAAAAAGTGTGCGCTCACCCCAACAATTACCCAGAAAAATAAAAAAAATTGTTGTTTTATTTTCTGAATACTCCAAGAATACCATATGTGCCAATAAGATGTAAAAACAAGAAGTCATGAAGAAAAACCTATGGGAATTGCAAATGAAAACAACAGCACCATCTACTGGCATGTACTAATAATAGGCAATATATTACATTCTTCCCCCCTAAATAACACAATCTTTTAGATTGGCTAGCTGGTGAGTTATTATTTTAGGACATTCCAGTTCAACCTCTGACAGGCCCTTGATAGCAACAACAACAACAACAACAACATTTATTTATATAGCACATTTTCATACAAACAGTAGCTCAAAGTGCTTTACATATTAAAGAATAGAAAAATGAAAGACATAATTATAAAAAATAAATCAACATTAACATCGAATAAGAGTAAGGTTCAATGGCCAGGGGACAGAAAAACAAAAACTCCAGACGGCTGGAGAAAAAATAAAATCTGTAGGGATTCCAGACCATGATACCGCCCAGTCCCCTCTGGGCATTCTACCTAACATAAATGAAACAGTCCTCTTTGGATTTAGGGTTCTCACGGAAGGGCTTGATGATGATGATGGTCATGCAGACTTCTTCCTTTTAATCCATCCATCATTGTTGGAGCATCATGAAGCTTTGAGTAGGTGGAGGTGGCGCAGGCCACCACCACAAAGAAACCGGAAAAAGAAACAGAAAAGAGAGTAGGGGTCAGTACCGATTTTAGAGCCACCATGAATAGTTGTTATGATGAATTGAACATACAGAGTATCAGGATTAAGTTAAATTACGATTAAAATGAAGTTATAAAAGGCCATGTTAAAGTAATGTTTTTTTCAGCAGTGTTTTAAATTGCTCTACTGTATCAGCCTGGCGAATTCCTATTAGCAGGCTATTCCAGATTTTAGGTGCATAGCAGCAGAAGGCCGCCTCACCACTTCTTTTAAGTTTTGTTCTTGGAATTCTAAGGAGACACTCATTTGAGGATCTGAGGTTACGATTTGGAATATAAGGTGTCAGACATTCCGATATATAAGATGGGGAGATTATTTAAGGCTTTATAAACCATAAGCAGAATTTTAAAGTCAATTCTGAATGACACAGGTAACCAGTGTAGTGACATCAAAACTGGAGTAATGTGTTCTGATTTTCTTTTCCTAGTTAGGATTCTAGCAGCTGCATTCTGCACTAGTTGCAAACGATTTATATCTTTTTTGGGTAGTCCTGAGAGGAGTGCGTTACAGTAATCTAGTCGACTGAAAACAAACGCGTGAACTAATTTCTCAGCATCTTTCAGTGATAAAGAGGTCTAACTTTACTTATGTTTCTTAAGTGAAAAAATGCTGTCCTAATGATCTGATTAATATGTGATTTAAAATTCAGATTACAGTCAACAATCACCCCTAAGCTTTTTACCTCCGTCTTGACTTTTAATCCTAATGTATCCAGTTTATTTCTAATAGCCTCATTGTATCCATTATTGCTGATCACTAAAATTTCAGTTTTCTCTTTATTTAACTTGAGAAAATTACTATTCATCCATTCTGAGATACTAGTCAGACATTGTGTTAGTGAATCAATAGAATTGGGTCATCAGGTGCTATTGATAAGTACAGCTGTGTGTCATCAGCATAGCTGTGGTAGCTCACGTTGTGCCCTGAGATAATCTGACCTAACGGAAGCATGTAGATTGAGAATAACAGCGGACCCAGGATAGAGCCTTGTGGAACACCATATTGGATATCATGTGTCTTCGAGTTGTAATTCCCACAACTAACAAAATATTTTCTCCCTGTCAGGTAGGATTCAAACCAATTTAAGACACTGCCAGAGAGGCCCACCCATTGACTAAGGCGATTTCTAAGAATGTTGTGATCAATGGTGTCAAATGCAGCACTCAGATCTAAGAGGATGAGAACAGATAAATGGCCTCTGTCTGCATTTACCCGCAAGTCATTTACTACTTTAACGAGTGCAGTTTCTGTGCTGTGATTTGTTCTAAAACCTGACTGAAATTTATCAAGAATAGCATGTTTATTTAGGTGGTCATTTAACTGCATAATGACTGCCTTCTCTAGAACTTTACTTAAGAAGGGCAAGTTAGAGATGGGTCTAAAATTTTCAAGAGCCGAGGGGTCAAGATTATGTTTCTTAAGTAGGGGTTTAACTACAGCAGTCTTAAGACAGTCTGGGAAGACCCCAGTATCTAGTGACGAATTTACTATGTCAAGAACATTATCAATTAGCACGCCTGATACTTCTTTGAAAAACCTTGTTGGTATCGGGTCAAGGACGCAGGTGACCTTATGTGGGTTCCTCCTGAATCTAATCAGGTGTCATGGGATTGTTCCCAGCTAATTGTCGGGGCATAGTTGGCAGTGTGTTATTGTGATCCTCATGATTTTCCAGGTTGCTCTCAGTCTTCTGATGCATTGATTTAGTTACTCACCCTCTAAGCTGGTCGATGCGTCTTAAAATGAATTGGCTATCATCAGTTTTAACCTCTTAAGATACTGACCCTATAGCTCTCACAACTGTTGCTGGCATTCACCATGACCCCATTGCATAATTTGTGGCATACACACTATCCCCTACTTTAAACTGTCTTATTAGACTGAGTGTTACTTTATAGATCTGAGACTCCTGCTTTCTTTGCAAGTCAGAGAGAGAAAGAGAGAGAGAGAAAAGAAAGATGTATGTTTTGTGCTGTGTTTAGTGAAGGTGGGAAATGGGGGAAGGCGTTTCCCACAGGAAAAAATAAAAAAATGTGTGCTGAACTTGTGTACTACGTCTGTCTGTGTTGGGTTGGGACAGCAGGAGTGCCTTCTGCAGGCCACAATATATAGCCAGACTTATTCTAAGTTATGATTCTTTTGTAGCTGCACACCAGATTACTCACGGAGATCCCCTCCTCTCTGCCAATATTATGTACTGAAATGAGTTCTTACCTAGACGAATATCCTCTAAATACACTGTGCATCACATATGCACCAATAAAACATAAAAAACAAGAATGTTAAGTCAAGAGAAAAACCTATGGGAAAACCTATACAGGACAGGCTGTGTATTTTTTTTTAATTTATAGGAAACACTTAACTTTAAAACACAATTTCAAATAAAAAATTCATATATACCATTTTTATGAAAAATACCAAACTTATCCCTAAACTTGTATAGAAATACATGAAAAATGACTGGGCGACACTTTATCCTACAGTGACTAAACATATACTCAGTATTTCCATTACATTATAAACATTCTCGTGGCTGCATTATCTAATAATTATAATGATTTAATATTTACACTGGATTTGATTGGCAAAGTGCCACAATAATCAGCAATGTATCATGTTCAGCTGCAGTCAATAATTTTATCTTGAGACTTCTGCACATATTTTAAATCTCTAGGAGGTGCTTCTTTGAAAAGAATTATTTATGAGAAAGTCTGTTAGCTACAGATCCTCCACATCCAAAGTCATTTTATCACTTGAGTTTAAATCCACTGTTTATGAAGGCAGTTTCAGCCACATAATATTATAAACTGTATTAAAAACATATTTTATATACACTGCTCATACATGTAATTGCATTCTCTTATCACAGTTACTTTCGATTATGACTCATTGCTATAAAAATATGTGATAAACCAAATTGTGATAACAAACTTGGTGATGAAGTGTAAATTATGAAATACACCAACTTTGCAATCAGCTAGCTAAATCTCCAATTACCAGATACATACATTTTCTTGCTATAATTTGTAGCCTCTGAAACCTGCAAAATTAAGAATTCATGCCTGTTACACAGTGGCATATGAGACAAAGTACACACAAGAACATGAGTGTTATAAGTATGAAGTTTTATTTTAATGTTCAAAGCTTGTCAGAATTATTCTTTCGACAAGTTTGTTTACTCCTTGACAAAATGACCATAAAAACAGGTATAGAAAAGTACATGGTTTGTTGCATAGTAAGAATAAAATTCTAAAAAAAAAAAAAAAATTCTGTTAGAACACTTCGTCAGCAACACCCGTACAGTCCACAAAGTTCAGGGCTCCATGAGTATCGGAATCAATGTGCTCAGAATGTATAGACTTTACGTTTTTCAAGAAGCATGTCTCCACATACTTGTGCAGTATACTATAATATTGTTCTTTAGTGCTAAATTTATAGAGAGCAGATATTTTTTCCCAGTCATTTCTGTCAGGCATCTCCATTTCAGGAGCTTTGGTTAATTCAAAAAAGCTTTTGAGGTTCCGTTCCGCTAGTTTCTGTGCCTGCTCCTTTGCAAAGGTTTCAAACATCTCACTTTCTTTGTTCATGTATGACTTCCAGAACTTGAGTTGAAGAAAGCTAACTGGAGAGTGGCAGCGGGCATAACATGTTACTGACAGAGCGATGATTGCAATGCTTGCGATCACTAGCCATCCCAGCACCTGCATGGAAAGAACAGAAGAGAAATGTTAACAAAACACTGTGAGAAGTGTGCAACAAGACTGTTTTACCTTACTACATTGCAGTTTAAGGAGGGTGCTGACCAGCATTATGGACAAAACATCTGCTTCATTTTATGTAATACACCTTATAAAATAGCTTCAGTTTCAAAGATAATCATATTACATTTCTACAAAGCATCAGTTTTTCAGGTATGCCTTTAAATATTATAGGCACTGCACTTGAAACCACAATATTGTACTTTTTATGACATTCACAGAGTCACTTGTCCTGCCCAAACTGCAGATTTAACAATAAACTACAAAAACCACTGAACTGTAGAAAGTGCATTTTGGATTCAGTGCACAGTTATACTAAAGTCTTGTGTAAGGACTGACAGCACATCTATCACTGGAATAACTGAGGCTAGTCCTTGGGGACACACTCTTACAGGCATGAAAGCTATAAGAATTATCCCTCTATTTTATACTGTTTTTTTTAATTATACTCAGAACTGTTAGTTGACTGTTAAGTTCATCTAATTTATTTCTACTTGAGTTCTTGCCAGGGCTTTTGCAGGCTCTTCATGGTGTCAATATTTTAATTGCTGGGTTATTTTGTAATGAGATGTATCATGTTTTGTGTCTGTCTGTCTGGGATTATTCCATGTGATGGTGTCCATGTTAAAATGAGCTGCTCAGATGAAACATTAATTGAATGAAAAATGATTGAAGAGAGAACATTCCAGGTTATCCCTTTGTGTCAATTTGCTAATTAACATTTATTGTTTATAAACTGTTTGCAGCACTATGGTCAATGTGTATGTACTCCAAGACAAGAAAGCACCTACAGTTTGTAAACTCAAACAACTGGAAAAAAGTATTTAGAAAGACAACTGAATAAAGCTATTAACCAAGGGATCAAAGGCTGAAGTATCTTGATGTTACCAGAAATTGGAAGTGGATATGTGCCCTTGAATTCTAGACTGGACTATATATTTTCTAGTCTCCATGAGGTACTACGGAAAAGGAGTCTAAGTCTCTCTGAATGCACTTCTTTGTCCTACATTATCCATAAACTATCATAAGTGTATTAAAATCTAGAAGTTAACAACATATTGATAAGCTGGTGTGACAGATAGGGGGCACTGTCATCCCCTTGAACCCTCAGACCAGACGCCAGACACCAGATAAAAGTCCAAAAGTTGACTTTATTATAACTAATAAGTGCACAAAGCACCCTCCTCTCCACAATACTCATATAAATCACCAATAATAATCAATACACAATCCTCCACTCTCCCAGACGCGTTGCCACCCTTCCTCCTGACTCAGCTCGTCCGTCTGGGATTTCCCATAGTCCTTTATAGTCCTTGACCCGGAAGTGCTTCTGAACCCTCAGTCCATGTGACTTCCTAGCACTTTCGGGTCAGATCAAAAACTCTTCTTTTTCATCCCAGAATTTCTTCTGTCGCTGTGACTAAGATGTACTTCCGGGTTAGAGGTAAAATAGAAGGCTCCGAGCCTCCCTGCAGCATCCCCTGGCGGCCCCGATGTTATCCAGCAGGGCTGTACAGGAAAACTCCAATGTCCATGATGCCCTTCTGGAATTTGGGGCATCTCCATGTCACAGGGATGGCTCCCTCTGGTGGCCTGGGAGTATTGGCTGGGATGAATGTCCGGCCATAGTCCACATTGGTTAATTGATTTTGTGTTATTACTGTCAACTACACCTTTAAAAGGAAACCACATGCCTCCCCTATGATTGATATGTCAAACATCTACTGTAACCTCTTGTGAAAGCATGAGATTAAGACCCTGTGAGCAAGAGCATGTGAGTAAAATTTATGAAAAGACCTGGGAGGCCAAGTTAAGTCATTCTCAGCTGGGGAAATACTTTAAAGTGGGCCACAAAACTGACTAACTGCACAAAATAAAACATCAGCAAAGACATTTCAGAGCTGTGGTTTGTACAGGGGTCTTTTGTGAAACTAAGAACTCCCAGAAATGCTTTTGTGGAATTTAGAGTGACTGTAGAAGTACTCCTGGGATTAGCCTCTGTAGTCCCTCCATCACCCCATGTGAGCTTAGTGTCAGCTGTTAAACACTGGCAAGGCTTGTCTGGAAAGAAGATGAGGAGGAAATCAGTTTAGTATTAAAGAAGGAACCTGCCTAAAGAGGCAAGACAGTATACACTCTATGTGGTAAAGCCCAGGGCAGCAGGAAGAAAAATGCAGCTTTTATCATTTTCTTCCCCTTTATGGTCCTCCTGTTTTGCCCTCCCTGGAGACCTTCCCCATGGTTGCCCCATATGGCGTACCCAGTATACCCTTCCTGTTATTTTTTTATACTGGTTTGTGTTTTTTTGAAGGGGATCTATAACCTGCTTCATCACAACCACCTCCATCACAATCCTAATATATACTGCTCAAAAGAATTAAAAGAACACTTTTTAATCAGAGTATAGCATAAAGTCAATAAACTTATGGGATATTAATCTGGTCAGTTAAGTAGCAGAGGGGGTTGTTAATCAGTTTCAGCTGCTGTGGTGTTAATGAAATTAACAACAGATGCACTAGAGGGGCAACAATGAGATGACCCCCAAAACAGGAATGGTTTAACAGGTGGAGGCAACTGACATTTTTCCCTCCTCATCTTTTCTGACTGTTTCTTCACTAGTTTTGCATTTGGCTACAGTCAGTGTCACTACTGGTAGCATGAGGCGATACCTGGACCCTACAGAGGTTGCACAGGTAGTCCAACTTCTCCAGGATGGCACATCAATACGTGTCATTGCCAGAAGGTTTGCTGTGTCTCCCTGCACAGTCTCAAGGGCATGGAGGAGATTCTAGGAGACAAGCAGTTACTCTAGGAGAGCTGGAGAGGGCCATAGAAGGTCCATAACCCATCAGCAGGACGAGTATCTGCTCCTTTGGGCAAGGAGGAACAGGATGAGCACTGCCAGAGCCCTACAAAATGACCTCCAGCAGGCCACTGGTGTGAATGTCTCTGACCAAACAACCAGAAAGACTTCATGAGGGTGACCCAAGGGCCCCATGTCCTCTAATGGGCCCTGAGCTCACTGCCCAGCAGCATGCAGCTCGATTGGCATTCGCCATAGAATACCAGAATTGGCAGATGCACCACTGGTGCCCTGTGCTTTTTACAGATGAGAGCAGGTTCACCCTGAGCACGTGACAGAAGTGAAAGGGTCTGGAGAAGCCATGGAGAACATTATGCTGCCTGTAACATCATTCAGCATGAGCAGTTTGGTGGTGGGTTAATGATTGTTTGGGGAGGTATATCCATGGAGGGTCACACAGACCGCTACAGGCTTGACAAAGGCACCTTGGCTGCCATTAGGTATCAGGATGAAATCCTTGGACCCATTGTCAGACCCTATGCTGGTACAGTGGCTCCTGGTGCATGACAATTCCTGACCTCATGTGGTGAGAGTATGCAGGCAGTTCCTGGAGGATGAAGGAATTGATACCATTGACTGGCCACCACACTTTCCTAACCTAAATCCAATAGAACACCTCTGGGACATTATGTTTTGGTCCATCCAATGCCACCAGGTTGCACCTCAGACTGTCCAGGAGCTCAGTAATGCCCTGGTCCAGATCTGGGAGGAGATCCCCCACAACACCATCTGTCATCTCATTAGAAGCATGCACCGATGTTGTCAGGCATGTATACAAGAACACAGGGGCCATACAAAGTGCTGCGTACAATTTTGAGTTGCTGCAATTAAATTTTGGCAAAATGGACTAGCCTGCCACATAATTTTTTCACTCTGATTTTTGGGGCGTCTTTGAATTCAGGGCTCTGTAGGTTGATCATTTTCATTTCCATCAAACGATGTGGCATCCTTTCGTTCCTAACACATTACCCAGTCTATATCAGTATAGATATCCAGGAGGATTTCTTTTTACCATTGAGATCTGATGTGTTTTCAAAGTGTTCCTTTAATTTTTTTGAGCAGTTTATTTATCAACTTTAGAATACATACATTATTACATTTGAATTGAACTGTAAGAAAAACAGCTTGTGCAGAAACATTTCATTCATTGTAACATACCTTGCTTTCCTATATTTACAGTCCCTTCAAAAAGCAATCAGACCCCATCACTTTGTGCACATTTAGCGACGATGCAGCCTTATGCTAAAATTGTTTATAATTTATTTTTTTCCTCATCAAACACTTAATGACAAAGCAAAAACAGGATTTTAGGAATTTTTCAGAATTTATTAAAAATAAAAAACTGAAATATTGCAGTAACACAAGTATTTAGACCCTTTCCTCAGAATTTTGTTGAAGTACCTTTGGCAATGATTATTGCCTTGAGTCTTCTTGAGTATGATGTAACAAGTTTCACACAGCTGGATTTGGGGATTTTCTGACATTCTTCTCTGCAGATGATCCCAAGCTCTAGGCCTGAATACTTGTGTCAATGTGATAATTCATTTTTACTTTTAATACATTTGCAAAAACTTCTAATATCCTGTTTTTGTTTTGTCATTCTGTGGTTTTGAGTGTTGTTTGATGAGGGGAATATGGTTTCATTTAATGCTAGAAAATAAGCTAGTTTGGTCTACAAGTATTTTCTGCTGTTTTTGAGCTACAATATTGTAATCACATTTGAACACAACTGAATGGTCCATCCATTAATTTTCTTAGCCTGCTTTATTCATAATAACATCACCATGATCCAAAATCAATTTTTGACTAGAAACACTCCACAAAAGTATTCAGAGTAACCAACTGCTCTCTAAGGGCAAGTGCACACAATGCAATATACTCACATTATACGGCGTCAACAGTTTGAGTGCTCTTTCTTACTTAACATCTCATTTGTACTGATAGCCAACTAGTAGATGGCATATACCCTATGTGATTTTTGGGTTGGAGGCCTTTTGATCAATCTTATTCAAGACTGGGTGGTGAGACCATTGGGTGAAACTCACAGTACCTGCATAATCTGAACCTTTAAAGTATGATGTGATATTTTGCTGTATCTCCCTTTTTACATTAGACTAAATTAGCTAAGCTCATCATAAGCCTGTATCTTAAGACCAGCAGATGATGTAATTTATGCTAAACTGTTAAAAGAATGAATACGCAATGCTACCAAGAATTTGTAGATGCAGGTAAATATGTCACAGTGTTTTTCTTTTAAGTCCCTGTCATGTTTTTCTGAGAAGAAATATCTTTCAGTGAATGGTTCCCTTGGTACAGGTTATCAGTATAAGTATGCACTTGATTCCTTATTGGTAAATAGGAACTGGCATTGCAAAGTGACTCACATAACCTCTCACTTCTGAGTACAAGAAAGTGAAACTGACAGTGCCATTTTTTGTCAAAAACCATCAGGAGCCCATTAGTCACTCAAGTCTGGTTGGAACATATGTCATACCTTGCAAGCAGTGACATTACAGCCCTTGACAACTTACCTGTGATTTTGTGCTAATCTGAAAAAATACACTTAAGAGCTCATAACTTGTGATTAAATCTCATAGTGTAGACATACGCCTCTGGGATATGGGAGGAAACTCTACTGAGTATTGAAACAAAATGCCAAACCCACACAGACACTGAGCAGGCTGTTGTTAGATTCTTGGTTCCAGCAGCTCTGAAATAACACTACTGACCACTATGCTTCCTCATGTTCATAATTTTTTCTCCCAATTAATATTCTGAATATATTTAGAAGCCAGCACATTTTCTGATTGCATTTTATAGATCAGAGCTACTAAACGGTTCACTTTGTAACCAATCTAATATTCCTTAATTTATTTTTCACGCATTCAATAACCTGAAGCCTGTTCTAGAGAATGATGTGTAGGATGTAGGTCTGTCACTAGCCCCAATTATGTTTTTGAATTGTGGTAAAATTAGACTACCTGTACAAAACTTGCCATGCAAATACTGGCAGATGGACCAAAATCTACATAAACAGTATTTGGACCCAGGAAAGTATGAAACAACAGTGCTAATCACTGTACCATTATGCCAACCACAAGTCTTTTAATTAAACTTCAATTGTGATAGAAACTGGGCTCCATTATTAGCTTGACTATTTTCCTGTTTGTGTGTATGATCTGCAAATTTAGAATAAATCACAGCTATGAATTTAGGAAAACTGTACAGTTTATTACTGTGGCAACAAAACTACTCCACATGGTATATTGACATAGTCGAAGGGACTTAAATTCCAGTCTTCCTTGAATAGGTGGTAAATCCTTACTTAAAATGAACTCTTTCTTTAATTAGATTTTTCAGTATTCTGTTGTCATAGTGTATTTGTAGAAATAATCAATGCCTTTAAATTTACCAGTATTTACTTTTTGAATGTCAGTACATACATGGTAATTTGTTATTTGCCTTAATTGCTTACTATTAATGTAAATTTGCTTTCAGACAAAACTAATTTACATATTCTACTGTTATGCTTTAAACTTACATTTTTCTGAGGATTTCACATTTGAGGAAGCAGATAAACCCCAGCATTTAAAACAGACTCCTAAGGAGGTACTAAGATATTTGGAAATTGTAGAAGGAAAAGAGCTGCGTAGATTAAATAGGCTTAAATGAAACAAAATCAGCAGAGCCAGATAATATTAACCTTAAGTTCTTAAGGTTAGTGAGTACATATATAAACCCTTGATGCATATTTTTAGGAAGTCACTGCACACTGAGGAAATTCTGAAGGACTGGAAAATGGCAAATATTATTCTGTCATACAAAAAGGGTGATCGGGCAGATTCAAGCAACTATAGTCCAGTAAATTTGACAGTGCATGACAGGTAAATTAATACAAGGAATTATTACAGGAAAAGATTGAGCAACACATGGCAAGAACAGGGGTTTTACTGAAGAGTCAGCATGAGTTCAGAAGAGGGAGGTCACATTTTTCCAGCATGCTGGAATTCTATGAGGAAGCAACAAAAGGATATGATCAAAGTACAGCATATGATATTATTTACCTTGACTTTCAGAAAACATTTGGTAAGGTGCCACATGAGAGGCTGGACATAAAACTAAAAGAAGTGGGAGTTCAGGGCGTAGATGGGTGCAAAACTGTTTTCAGACAGAGAAAGCAGAGGGTTATAATGCAAGGAACCCTATCATAATTGGCTGACATTATTAAGTGCCCATTACTTTTTGCACATTGCCAGTTGGTGTTACCTTTGCTCGTTAAATAAATTACATAACTTTATAAATCAACTATTTAGAATTGTAGAAAGTTAAAATCTATCCTGTTAGTACTGGATGGAAGGAATATCCCCAGTGCACTCATATACACACATACAGTATAGCGTTAGTTTAGTTATGCCAGTTAACCTAAGTCTTCTGACATATATGAGAAGAAAACCATCAGAACAAAGAGAACGTGAAAACTGCACACAGACAGAAACCTGGTCATGTGAACCCAGGGCTCTGAAACTGTGACAAAGCCATGAGAACCACTTCATTGTCTAGTGCTTCCAAGCTTGGACCTTTGTCCAGTTTTGAAGAATTCTGTGTCTCCTTTGCTTTTCTATACATTCTTCAACTAGCACTCATGAATGGCAATATGTGCCATTATTAATAAGAAGGGCAAATGCTTTGCATTATTATATGAAACCCAGTTATACTGCTACTTTTATTGTCCAGAAAATATTTAAATTTAATTTTGTATATAATACATTCTTAAAATAACGTAACATGTTCCACTTTCAAGTCAATTATCTTAGTTCTTTTATAACATGATAATAAACCTCAGCTGCATTCATTTATTATAAAAATTATGAAATTTTTAAATTTTTCTTGAATTTCATAATTTGCAAATAACCCAATGCTGTTGTTAATTCATTTTATAGAAATACTGAAGACTTTTGCAATTTAGTGGTACAGAGTCAACTTTCATATCATTTTTGGAAACTTCCAGTTTCATTCTTATAAAGCTACAAAACTGCCACATATGTTGATATTTAAGCAAATTCCTCTCCAATGGTCTTTCAGTCGATGAAAGTATGAAAGGTCACAAACTTAAAATATCCCAGCTGGCAGTTAACTGAAGCTTTTTCCTTTTATCTGCATATTCTTAATGTTGCTGGATACCCCTGGACTGAAATATATGGATTCAGAAAATGGATAAATATATATGAAGCATTAGAGACTTGTCTCAAGCACTGGTGAAATGTGTAAATATGTTAAGGAATCTTAGAAAAATAATAAATTGTTTATCATCAACGTAATGACAAAAATGATCTTCATAGCATATAAACAACATCAAATGTAATTTGTCATAATATATACATTAACTAGATAAAGAAAGTGACGTAATGTAGGATTAATCATTTTTGATATAAATAGTTTGGTAAAAGAACAACAGAAAAATTTTAAAGATAGCTACAACATAATAGACAACATCACACATTGGGCTAAATTTACAGATCCATGGCAATCTGGTTTTGGTGCTGAAACTGATGAAATATACTGAAAATACTGCTATGGCTTTTATTTGGCACCAGTAAAACAGATCTGTGACTATACAGTACAAACATGTTCATATGTTACATATTAGATCTTGCATGTGGACTAAGCAAAATACCACCTCACTATCAAAAACCCATCTACTGTATATGAAGTAACTGAACATATGTACAGTTAAGGTGAACGTGGTATCAGGGTGGGCTAGTACATCTTAGGTCGGATTGTGCTCCTTTGGCAGTAGCTCCTCCCACTTGGCACTCAGCTCTCACCTCTGTTGCCAAGTACTTTAACCGTATGCATGCAACAGTTCGCCTGATATAACAAAGACATTGCAGCCATGACAGAGACTCAACTTTCAGTACAGGATGAACTTTGCAAAAGTGGTGTGGGATACACATTCTTTTGGAGTTCAAGAGGAAATCAAGGCCAACACAAGCTTGAGTTCGGATTTTCATGGAACCTAGCGATCATTAGCGTACTTGCCTGACCCCTAAAGATCATAAATAACTGGCTTATGACCTGGAAACTCTACTTGTTGTATGATAGGAAGCATGCCATCATTGTGAGTGATTACATCTCTACCATGACCAATCTAAAAGATGTCAAAGACATGTTGTATGAACAATCTCCACTGTTCCTAAAGCTGACAAGATAATCATTCTTAGTGACTTTAATGCAAGAGTTGGCTCCGACAATATCAACTGGGACGAGGTCATTCAAAAATATAGTGTTAGCCAATGCAACAGCAATGGTCTGTTACTACTCTAGACATGTGCCAAGATGAACTGTTAATCACCAACAATGTATTTTGCTTCATAATAGAACATTGCGGATGCAGCCCGTTTTAAGCACTGGCGTTGATTTTGACTATGTCATTGTCAGGAAGATAGACAGTTACTGTTGGATGTATTAGTGATAAAGTCTGTTTGCATTGCTGAATACTGGAGAGAACATACCCTTATTTCCAAACTAAATATCTGTGCCTAGTTCAAGTGATACCCACAAAGAATGAAAGTCCCAAGACAGTTGAACATCTCCAAGCTAAAACTAGGTGCTTCCAGCAGTCATTAGTTAAAGCTGTGGAAGATCACATAAATTGCATCCCTCTGGACAACCAGAATGTGTAAAATGCTTTGTCAACCTTCATTACTCTGCATCACTACTATGGACTTTTAGAACCTACTACTTGAAAACACAAGGACTAGTTTGATGATGTCTGTGCAAATACTGTATTAAACAACTGCTGGACAAGAAACATGGTCTCTTCAAAACTTTCCTCAGTGACCCTAAAATATTTCTACACTCCTTTCAGTCTGTTATTTTGGAGCTTTAAATTGGTTTGGTAGTTAGAATGAGAAATAATAAAATAAGGATGCCTTCAGATTAAGCTGTCAAAGAGAACTTAAAATATAATCTTCATAATCGCTAGAAGATTAATGACCCACGGGTAAGCCAACTAGAAATTGGTCATGAAATGACTACTTTTATTGTTTTAGAAGATGCACCATCTATGTGTTACAAAAATGCATTCCAATCATTCTGTCTATGCTTAATGTTATATTAATGTTAGAATATGTGTTTAATCACTTGCTATGGCTGAAGCCTACAGTGTGCTCACAGCAAGATGCAAGCAGAACAATTGGTTTTAACTATAGAAAGAAAAAAGAGAGCTTTGGATGCAACATAATATTAAGTCAAAGAATGTTATGAGGTTATTTTTATGTTTGCTTATAATGTGGTTGTAGCAACAATTAAAAATCAAAATGATGCACTTTAGTACTTTGATTAGCACTGCTGACCTACAGAAGAATACTTCACTTTGAACAAATCCCATTGTTCTTGCCACTTTCTGAAGCATTTCTGGAAGCCCTTTTTATGTCTTTAGTTGAGCTGTTTTGGCTGCCTCAATGTCCTGAAACAACTCAAAACATTTATCTTTCATGGTCATTTAGACTTTGAGGAAGAGCCAGAAGTCGCAAGGTGTCACATTTGGTGAATAATGTAGAATGTGACAGACCGTAATTGTTAGAGAGATATTAATTATAAAGAGACACGGATCACATTAAAAGGTGCACCTCCCAGCAGGCACGAGAGTGTCTATTATGGGATGTTAAAAAGGCGAAGAAGGTGCACGAGTGCCGCAATAGTCAATTCCGCATTTGTTTGATATAAGTAAGAATCAGCAGTGTACCGAGTTAAGATAAGTGTGCGTTGATGACCAGAGGTGAGTTCGTTTGCATTTAACTTGTATTTTATGTTTTTTATATGTTAAGACGTCAAGTCGTTTACATGTACTGATTGCGTTATTGATTTGGATTCTATACTGCCGGTAAGCTAGTGCTTAATTTCAGTAATACTGCCATCTAGTGGACTTTGGGTACTTTATCAATAAGTTTTATGTATTCTTTTTTATTGTAGACCACACATACAAATCCACCTATACCTATTCGAGTACAGGTGTATATCTCCAAATAAATGAGTTCAATTTCAATCTAAGCTGCTGTGTGGAATTCTCTGCATCATTTACCAGTGTCCTGATCGACACTCTGGAGTGAACACAATAAGTCCTGAACATACTAAAGATATAGTGGTCCTTTGTTACAAAATTTGGTCCTTGAGCGGATAGTGTGTTTACAACGGAAGAAAGATGTCAGAGTATCAGTCCTACAGTAACCGTCCTCGACGCTTGACCCGTCCACCAGCCTATCTTAAAGAATTTGAAGTTCAGTATCCTGGTCAAGTTCCATTACCATCTGTGGCCCATACAGCACGCCCATCACCTGATAAGGAAAGGTATCAAGAGTATACCAATAAATACTACATCCCAATGAAGTCAACAAATCACTTTGCAGCCTCATCTCCTACCAGTCAGTACAGTTCCAATGGAGGAGAGAATAGATTGCACACTACAGTGGATCGGTGGGATGTACAAGATGTGAAAACACCTTTACTTCAAACAGAAGATGCTGATTTCTTACCACTGAGATACAACTTAGTTATTCACGACCTTGAACTTGAGAATCAACAGTTAAGACAGACTACACAGTCCATGAGAGAGGAGATCAGGCTTATGGGAGATGCAAGTAGGCATTCAAGAGCAGTTAAAAATAAATCAACAACTGCCCTCAACCCAAGGCAACTGACCCAAGATCAAGTTCCCCCCGTGCCTGCACCCAGAACTCGTATTAGATCAGCTGAGAAGATTGCCTTTAACTTTGATCGAAATACTCCACCACTACCCGCTCCGCGGCATAGACAAGTGGCAGATAAACAAGAAAAAACCTCTCTTGATGACAGTGAACCTAGTACGGGCCGAAACTTCATTCATCATAGACCATCAGGAGAGCAGCAAGCTCTTATGGTTCCAGAACCCCCAGGCATTCAATACGTATGTGAAGAATCTTCTCCTATGTATGGATCTGTAAACCATTGCTGTCCACAACCAAGTTATTTGTTGCATACTCCTATTAGACAATATCAAGATATTCGGAAGTCGGAGCCACTAGAACTGACTCAAACCTATTCAATACCTCACGAACAGCACTGTTCTTATCCTCCCATGTTGCATTCTGCTCAAACAGGACAGCAGCACAGGGTTATTAAGCAAGAAATGACGTATAGAGGTCCAAAACCAACAATTCCACATTTCAGTCATAGGGATCCCAGTGAGTTTGCCCGTCTCAGATTAGCTCTGGTGAACCTACTGCCAGAAGATGCCACCGAGCTCTTTAAATATCAGGTGTTGTTGGATCATCTGAAGCTAGAAGAGGCACGTCTAATAGCTGACTCATTTCTGAACTCGGTTACTCCTATACAGACACAATGGCAGCATTAACAGAAAGATTTGGACAACCTCATCACCTAGCTTTGAGTAAAATAGCCACAGTTATGGACTCGCCTGATATTCAACCTGGTGATGCAGCAGGATTTGAAAAGTTTGCCCTTCAGATACAAGCCTTAGTGGGCCTACTCCAAACTTTAGGTCCAGAAGGTGATATCGAATTACGTTGTGGCTCACATGTCGCTCGTTTACTAACCAAATTACCTTCGGAGTTGCGATCATCTTTAGAAGACAAATGTGCTACCAACCGGGCACTATTTATACCCTTCTGGATCTAGCAAGATGGCTTAAATTTGAATCTTGGTGCCAAAACTATGAAGGCCAAACCAGAGGCAAAGGACACAAGGATCGAGCGATGCACAGACCAGACAACAGAAAAGATATAGGAGCTAAAACCCGACAGACCACTATCTTTCATGGCACAGAGCAGTCTTCAGTGTCACCTACTTTGACATCATCAGCATCCGTGTCACATTCTACAAGTAAGAAGCCTGAGAAGAGCAAAGTTTTCTGCCCATACTGTGATAGCACTGAGCATTACCTGAGTCAATGCTCTCAATTTCAACAGCTTAATAAGGAGCAGATAATCAACTGGATTAAAACTAAAATAGATGCTGGAGGTGTGGATGAGCCCATCAAGCTGCTCAGTGCACACTGAAGAAACCATGTCATCTCTGTAACAGGAAGCATCTTCAAATCCTGCATGAAGTAAACGATAGATCACCAAAGGAAGAAATTTGTTTAGTGAGTTCTACAAGTGAAACTCTGTACCTAGATAAACCCGAAGGCTCCAGCGCGTCCTCCTTAAAATAATCAAAGTTCGTCTACAACACCAAGATGAAGTTTTAGACACTTATGCTATTCTTGATGATGGATCAGAGAGAACAATCCTGTTATCTGATGCTACCCAGAAACTAGGTCTGAAGGGAGAACCAGAGGATCTAATACTAAGGACCATTAGACAAGATGTGAAGACACTGCATGGTGCTTCAGTATCCTTCAGAATAGCTTCAGTTTCAACCTAACAAGAATTATCTTATCACAAGAGCCTTTACAGCTGATCAACTGAGTCTGGCAGAACACTCATACCCAATAGCAGACCTACAGCAACGATACAACCACTTAAAGGGTCTTCCACTACAACCTGTTCATAAAGCATTCCCTCTCTTGTTGATTGGAGCTGATCATCCACACTTGATCACCCCTATTGCACCTGTGCGCCTTGGACCACCAGGGGGTCCTGCAGCAGTTAAGACCAGATTAGGTGGACATTACAAGGTCCAGCGCAACTACTTAAGGAGAACCTGCAACCACAGCAATGCCTTCATATTACCCTCACCCCTTCAATGTCTGAACTTTTCAGAAATGTTGAAAGACTCTGGCAAACAGACATCATACCTTACAGAAATGAGAGACTCCTAACAAGGTCTAAACAAGATCAAGATGCCATAGATCTACTGCATGCAAAACGATAAAGGTAATGGTAGATGGTGTAAACCGCTATGCCACACCACTGTTACGCAAGAAAGATATGCCTTGTCTACAAGCATACCAAGAAGCTGTTATGCCGAGTTTACGAGCATTGAAAGACGTCTGTCAAAGGACTCTACAAAGGCAGCTGCATACAATGAAGAAATTAAAAAATTGGAGGAGGCTGGATATGTTGTTAAGTTACCAGCAGAAACAATCACCTCCTCTGAAGAATCTTGGTTTATTCCTCACCATCTGGTTCAGCATAATGGTAAGAACCGGGTTGTATTCAATTGCTCCTTTAAATATCATGGACATAGCCTGAATGAATACTTGCTCCCTGGGCCAGCCCTCAGTCCGTCCCTATTAGGAGTGCTCTTACGTTTTAGGGAACATCCTGTAGCAGTAGGTAGCGACATTAAAGGAATGTTTCACCAAATCCGCCTTTTACCTGCAGATAAACCTCTTCTCCGTTTTGTATGGCGTAATTTGGAAAGTAGCATTTCCCCCCTTATCTATGAATGGCAAGTACTTCCCTTTGGCACCACCTGTAGTCCTTGTTGTGCCATTTTGCTCTTCAACGACATATAATGGACAACACTGAATCAGGGGATGAGATCCGATCCTTAGTTGAAAGGAACTTCTATGTAGACAACTATTTGCAGAGTCTACCATCAACCCAGAGGGCAAAGCAACTGATAGACAAACTAAGAGATCTTTTGTTAAATGGTGGATTTGACCTTCGTCAATGGACTAGCAATTTTCCCAAGATACTAGAACATCTGCCACAAGAAGCTCGTTCAATCAGTACAGAACTCTGGTTGTCTCAGGATCGATCAGATTCCACAGAATCCACTTTAGGCTTGAAGTGGCATTGTTCCTCAGACACGTTCAAGTACAAGTCTCATCCAGTGCAGAAGACAACGGTTACTATGCCACATATACAGAGTACTCGCCAGTCAGTATGATCCTTTGGGGTATATTCTTCCATTCACCACACGTGCCAAAGTCCTGGTCCAGAAATTGTGGGATAAACAAAGAGATTGGGATGACCCTATGTTGCCTGAAGATCTATTAAGAGCCTGGAATGAATGGGAAGGAGAACTTCACGCTCTGAATAATATTAGTATCCCAAGATGTTATACGCCTGTTGATATGGACTTATTCCCTATTACCAGACAGATTCACATATTCTGTGATGCCTCGAACAAGTTTATGGGTCCGTTTCTTACCTAAGAACCGAAGATAAAGATGGTAATATTCATCTTACCTTCATTATGGCCAGATCTAGAGTTGCACCAAAGCGTCGACAAACCATACCAAGACTAGAGCTGTGTGCTGCATTAAATGGAGCACAGGTAGCTAAACTCTTAGAAAATGAGCTTACTTTAACAATAAACCAAGTGGTTCTGTGGTCTGATTCCACAACTGTGTTATCCTGGCTTCAGTCTGAATCCTGCCGCTTTAAAGTATTTGTGGGAACCAGAATAGCCGAAATCCAAGAATTAACTGATCGCCATTCTTGGAGGTATGTGGACTCCAACAGGAATCCAGCAGATGATATCACACGGGGTCGAACACTAGCTGAATTGTCTGTACCACACAGATGGAATCAAGGCCCATTATTCCTTTATGAACCTGAGTCAGAATGGCCAGTAAGGCCGAATATTACGGTTCCAGAAGTTGAAGCAGAGCAACGGAAGAGTGTCTTTTGTGGTAGTATGGTGACGTCTCCTCTAATTCCTAACCCTAAGGAATACCATACATGGAGGGAACTAGTAGAAGCTGTAGTTCAAAGAAGGGGTGATCAAACTAGTCCTACCGCTGAAGACTATCGAATGTCAGAATTTCTTATCTTTCAAAATTCACAGTTAGACAGTTTTCCTGAGGAATATATGTTGCTGAAGAATGGAAAGCCTGTTCCTGCCACCAGCCGACTTCTTACTTTAGCACCAGAGTTTGACACATCATGTCAGCTTATCCGAGTTGGAGGCGATTGCGCGTATTGAAGAGATTGAGCAGTTATCAATTCATCCTATTGTTTTAGACCCTCACCATCCAGTAACTAAATTAATTATTCAAGAATATGATGCCAAACTTCATCATCCAGGTCCCGAGAGAGTGTTTGCCGAATTAAGGAGAAATGTCTGGATCCTAAGAGGCAGAGAAGCAGTTCGCAAATTCAACATACTTGCACTGATTGCGTAAACAGAAGGCAAAGCCCCTTATCCCTAAAATGGCAGACCTACCCCTAGCAAGATTGAGGCTTCAAAAGCCTGCCTTTTTCAGCACTGGCATGGACTGCTTTGGACCGTTTCAGGTTAAGATAGGTAGGCGTTGTGAGAAGAGATGGGGCATTATCTTTAAGTGTCTCACTACCCGATGTGTGCATTTGGATGTTCTCAATAGTATTGACACAGATTCCTTCCTAATGGCACTCCGAAGGTTCATAGCTCGAAGGGGCACACCCTACGAGCTACTGTCTGACCAAGGCACAAATTTCCATGGTGGAGAGAGGGAGTTAAGAGAAACATTTTCCACCCTTAGTTCAGAGCTTCAGAAATTGCTTGCAAAGCAAAAAATCAATTTCCGTTTTAACCCACCAGGAGCACCACATTTTGGTGGCATGGGAGAGAGAAATTGGTCTGTGAAGCAGGCCCTTTATACCACAGTAGGTTCACAGTCGGTGTCTGAAGAAGTACTTAAAACCGTTCTCATCGAAATAGAGGGAATCTTGAACAGTAAGCCTCTGGGGTATGTGTCATCAAACATTGCCGACTTGGACCCAGTTACACCTAATTTCCTGTTGATGGGGCGGCCTGATAGTTCTCTACCACAGGTTGTCTATCCCGTTAATGAGCTGATGGGGCGGCGGAGATGGAGACAGAGTCAAGTGCTTACTGAACAATTCTGGTCAAGTTTTGTCAAATACTATCTACCCAGTTTACAGGCCAGACAGAAGTGGCATAAGGAGCCTCAAAACCTACGAGAAGGAATGGTGGTCATGCTCGTGATCCTCAGCTTCCTCGAGCACTTTGGTTAATAGGCCGAATTGTTAGAACCTTCCCAGCCCAGATGGTCATGTAAGAGCTGTAGAGGTGAAGGTGAAGGATAGACTCTATACTAGGCCTGTTGCTCGTCTTATTCCCCTTCCGGACATTGAACATCAGGACTCTGATACTAATAAATCATAAGTTTAATATTTTTTTTTTCTGTTTGAAATAAATAGCAAATATGCATAGCATATTTGGGGGCGGCAATGTTAGAGAGATATTAATTATAAAGAGACACGGATCACATTAAAAGGTGCACCTCCCAGCAGGCACGAGAGTGTCTATTATGGGATGTTAAAAAAGGCGAAGAAGGTGCACGAGTGCCGCAATAGTCAATTCCGCATTTGTTTGATATAATTAAGAATCAGCAGTGTACCGAGTTAAGATAAGTGTGCGTTGATGACCAGAGGTGAGTTCGTTTGCATTTAACTTGTATTTTATGTTTTTTATATGTTAAGACGTCAAGTCGTTTACATGTACTGATTGCGTTATTGATTTGGATTCTATACTGCCGGTAAGCTAGTGCTTAATTTCAGTAATACTGCCATCTAGTGGACTTTGGGTACTTTATCAATAAGTTTTATGTATTCTTTTTTATTGTAGACCACACATACAAATCCACCTATACCTATTCGAGTACAGGTGTATATCTCCAAATAAATGAGTTCAATTTCAATCTAAGCTGCTGTGTGGAATTCTCTGCATCATTTACCAGTGTCCTGATCGACACTCTGGAGTGAACACAATAAGTCCTGAACATACTAAAGATATAGTGGTCCTTTGTTACAGTAATGCTTTTATTTGACAGAAACTGTCGTACCAGAAGTAATGTGTGACGTGAAGCGTTGTCATGATGGAGGATGAAACCATTGGTCCATTTCTCAGGTCATTTTCTACATGCATCATTTCGTAAGCGCTCTAATAAGCCTTTATAATATTCAGAGTTCACCACAGTGTTCCTGGGGACAAACTCAGCCTGTGCATTTCCATCAAGTTCAAATAACACAGTCATCATCATCTATATAGTGGGTCTTGATTGACATGCAAAACATTGAAGCAGCCACGACAGCGCAACTAAAGACACTCATGAAAGAAGACTTCCAGAACTGCTTCAGAAAGTGGCAAGAATGATAAGATAAGTGTATTCAAAGCAAGGGGATTAATGACAATTTGTCTTTTACTATAATAGATTTTTTTTTTATTTAAATATTCACTGTATTTTTTTTATCACACTTCGTAGATTGTGTATAAAGCCTGTCCCTGAACATGTAGATATTCATGGCTCCTGTTGTCACTGTTCAATTTACTAGGTTACCATATTTTATAAACACAATGTTGCTACCTAGATTTCCCTGGAATTCTTGATTTCTCTCTGTGAAGAAGTTCCCACATTTGACAACAATGCCTCTTATAAATAGTATTTTTGCTACAGGAAATTAAAAAAGGAAAAGAATAGGAACAAAGACACAAGAGTTAGAAATAAGAAGTGGAAACCTGGCATTTGACACCCACTCCTATTTTTTTTTTTTGTTTGTTTAAAAGATGGCACATATGTGTGCTCACTTAACCAAAAAATACATGAATTTCAGCAGATTCACTGGCAGTTGTAATAGCATACATTTGTCAACTGCTTTTGGTTTTTGCTGCTTTTAAATCTTTCCAGTACTTATACTGCCTTCCCTTCCATTCTCAACTTGCCAGCAATTCAGGATCAATGCTATGGTGATACAGTATTCTGAAAATATACAAGGCAGGGTGCAAAAAATATTTTTCTGAAAATCACATCACAAACATCCAGCATCTCTTAATGTTATGTCGAATACATTGCAGGTTTTTGAACATCTTAGATAAGAGTAAGGAAGTCTATTAGACTAATTTCACTCTTATGGTGATTATCATGAGTTGACAGAAGCCACAATATCCTAATATTAAATTCTATACGATTATGACCTAAAAAAAGTATGCGAAATAATCAAACAGCATTAAAAACACTGCAGACCACTGAAATCCCAAACTGGATTAAGCAGGTTGGAAAATGGATGGATGGAAAATGGATGGATAGAGGGACCAATGGACCCAAGTCAGCAAAGTGTAAACAGTTTTCCTAGAACAGCACACTTACAAAAATGACAACTTGTTAAAAAAAAAAAACTAAGACTAAGGAAATTTAAAGTAGTGCAAGTTTTAGGGATCTTTGGTATGGAAAATAAAAATATTAACAATTTAGATGAGATAACTAAAGAAATTATGACTGATAAAATTAACAGGGGCATTAAAAGAGTGAAAAGATTTGAAATAAAAAATCATCCAATGACAACTATAGTAAGAGGTGTACTATGTGCAGGAACTAAATGAATAAAAGCAAATACAAAGAAAACCATGTTTCATTGTCTGAATACTACAATAGTGTAAAAGAAAGGGAAACATAAAAGCTGGATGTGAGCATCAAAGGTGTGGCAGTTAAGCTTAAAGCATGAAACAGTCTGGGTGGAAGTTTGAAACCCGCGAAAAGAGGAAAAATAAAAAGTGAAACAAGTATTGTTTGTTAATGACTGCAAAAGATGAATAACATTGGGTGAATTGAGTGGGTGTTTTGTCAGGGGATTCCATAACAGAAGGCTGGTTACAACAAGTGCAATAAATAAATACTTTGAAGATTAGACAATTTGTATTAGTCTAAAGTAAAGTATTTATATCTGCAGTTATAATAAATTGACCATAATTTTTTGGGCCAATCCGGGGACATGGGTTCGATGGGTGCGAGAGGAACGTAGAATCAACAGATCACGAGCAGGGACTCTAAACACTACAGAGTACAAAGCAAAAGCTTATCACGTGATTTCTCGCCAAAGTTGCAGGATATGATAAAGCATGGCCTCCGTCAAAACAACGTGCACGCGCGCCGAGTTCAATTTATCGTGGTGATTAGATACTGTACATTCAAAAAAGTAAACCAGCTGAAACCGGGGACGAAATCTTAAACAAGGGACAAAACGGGGACATGTTTCTGAGTGGGGACAGTTGTCCGAAAAAGGGGACTGTCCCCGGAAAACGGGGACGGATGGTCACTTTTGTTATAACAATTTGTCATTGTTAAACATTTTTGTGATGAACGTGCACAAGGTCCATTCAACCATCCATTATCCAACTCGCTATATCCTAACTACAGGGTCACGGGGGTCTGCTGCAGCCAATATCAGCCAACACAGGGCGCAAGGCAGGAAGCAAACCCTGGGCAGGGCGCAAGGCCACCGCAGACGTGCACAAGATATTACACAATATTAATCTAGTATTTAAAAACACACGTGCACGGTACATCGAGTTTGGATAAACTTAAGTTTCTCTAAAAAGAGGTGAATGACGTAAACTCTGAAGCCTATTTGCGCTTACTATCCAGCACTCGTGTTCCGACACCAAAGGGTTTGCTGCCCTCTCTGTAACGCAGATTTGTATGTTGTACTGACCTATAGATTATTTTCAGGTAGTGGTGGATCTTGTCCTGCTGAATCGTGAAACACCGCTGATAAAATTTAATACGTATAGAGGGAAAATTTAAAGTCTGTATTCAGTAAAAGGTGTTTCAACAAAACAAGACAAATCTAATGTATTCAGATTCACAAACTGACAATTAGTCTGCCTGGATTACCGAATACGAAACACTAGCATTCACAATCCTTACTCGTAACTTTTCATTCCATCGGGTTAGGAGTACTGTATACAGTGTGCAGGCAATTGTCTTATATCTGTATCAGAAATGATAAGATGCCCAATGACTACCGGGACGGCTCTTATGCACGTTTTTCCTACCTGCGATTGAGCCCGTATGATCAACAGAATCGCCTCCTCCTCGCTCACTCCAGTCTTTCTACAAGGAAACATGAAGAGCATCTCTGGGCATTCCTTCGATTTGCCAGTACAAACAGTGTTTTTGTAAATCGTGCTGTTCAAGCCGGTCATCGCGCATTCAAAGTAGGTCCCGTGCAAAAGGGCGACTGCGATCCAGCTGAATGGAGCCACCGAGGCGTTAACCGTGATGTGAAAGAACACCTTGATGCGACTAAATGTGCCCTGTTTGGCCAGCAAGTTCGATTGTCTCCTACAGCAGCCGGTGAACAGTCGCCAGGTTTTGGCGCAGAGGAAGTAGCCAGCCAGTAGCAATACGAGCGCGGGGACCAGCAGAAACACCATACCGTAGGTGAAGTTCAAGGAGCTGCAGGGACACCTGAACACCGTTGCAGAAAAAATCTGCTCCCCTCCAGCTGTCAGCAGCGTTATGACACCGAAGCTCAACGTTGCCTGTTGCTTCTGAACTACACTAAAAATCGTTTTGAATTTATCCATCGCTGCCTTGCTAGTAGTGTTCAACCCTGAAAGACGTTACTCATAAGAAACTGTATAAGATGAGAACTTCTTCAAACTATCATCCGCTTTGTCAATTGGACTTCCCCGATAAACCCTAGTGCTGCTTCCTGTTCTCACTGCACTCCGCAAGCCACTTATAATCAAGTGTTTCCCCACCCAGACAAACATTATTACAAAAGTAGATGTGAATACATTTCTTCGTTGCCAGCCTCACAGGTAGACAAAAAATTGTGTGTACAGGAGATAATTCTGGCATTCAGCATTTGCGCAAAGAGCTTTACAATTGTGTCCTAACTATAGGAAAAAATGTAAAACAAATCTGAAAAGAAAATGACCCTCAGCATTTTTTAACACTGCCTTTCTCTATCTTTTAAATTTTTATAGATGCCACCCAAATACTTTTTTCTTTTTTTAATTTCAAAGGGGTGCACAGTGATGACCACTGCACATTTCTAGAGTTGGGAACTGAAATCCTGGCTTGGTATGAAACATTACCTTCCCTCCGTTTTCATATCACATATGCAGTAAACAGTAGACTAGTGACATTATGAGTGTCGGTGTGAAAATCATGTACCCTCTTGGAGGTTTTTACATTTTATTGTCATACAACATTGAATCATAATGGATTTAAGTTGGCTTTTTGACATCTTTTGACACCCATCCATTATCCAACCCACTATACCCTAACTACAGGGTCACAGGGGTCTGCTGGAACCAATCCCAGCCAACACAGGGTGCAAGGCAGGAAACAAACCCCAGGCAGGGCGCCAGCCCACCACAGGGCACACACACCCACCAAGGGCAATTTAGAATCGCCAGTTCACCTAACCTGCATGTCTTTGGACTGTGGGAGGAAATCGGAGTACCCGGAGGAAACCCACACAGACACAGGGAGAACATGCAAACTCCACGCAGGGAGGACCCAGGAAGTGAACCCAGGTCTCCTAACTGCGAGGCAGCAGCACTACCCATTGTGCCACCATGCATAAGTATTTCCTCCCTTCAATTTGACCCATCTAAATCATCAAAGGTGCAGCCAATTTAGATAATACATACTGAGTTAAATGGACATCACCTGGATTTTCATTTTATTTTAAATATACCCCTATATGTAAGGTCCAATGGTGGTGAGTCACTATGCTGGTCTAAAAACAAAAGGAAGATAAAAGAACATTCCTTGAAAAGGTGATTGAAAAGCTCAAGTCTGAGGACAATGATAATGTCCTGCAGAGGCTGAGTAAGAATCCAGGTCTCAATCCAGTGGACAATTTGTGGCTGGACTTATACTGTAAAGGCTGTTCATTCACAATTCCCCATGCAGCCTGATAGAACTTGAGAAAGTTTGCAAAGCAGAATGGGGAAAAATTGCAGTGTTCAGATGGGCAAAACTGATAGAGACTCAGTGCTGATGTGGTTGTCAAACATGTACTTCCTAAATTCAGATTATCGGGGTGAACAGTTAAGAGGGCAATTGTTTTGTGTTTTATATTTCTAATAAATTTAAATCATTTTGCAGAGTACTGTTTTCTCTGTGACATTAAAGGTCTCCTTCTTTTGATCAGTGTCAAAAAAGCTAAATTAAATCCACTGTGATTCAATGCTGTATAACAGTAAAATATGAAAACTTTCAAGGGGGTGAATGCTTTTTACAGGCACTGTATATATGTGTTCAGTCTACAATTGATTTGTATCTGTTGCTGCAGGGATGGGTTAGTCACATGCTTTTGTTTGGGACTCAATAAAAGAATTAATTAACGAAACAGTGAATACTTTTAGGTAGGTACACTGCATTGTCTACAGGTGCCAGTCATAAAATTAGAATATCATGACAAAGTTGATTTATTTCAGTAACTCTATTCAAAAAGTGAAACTTGTATATTAGATTCATTCATTACACACAGACTGATGTATTTCAAGTGTTTATTTCTTTTAATTTTGATGATTATAACTGACAACTAATGAAAGTCCCAAATTCAATATCTCGGAAAATTAGAATATTGTGAAAAGGTTCAATATTGAAGACACCTGGTGCCACAATCTAATCAGCTAATTAACTCAAAACACCTGCAAAAGCCTTTAAATGGTCTCTCAGTCTAGTTCTGTAGGCTACACAATCATGGGGATGACTGCTGACTTGACAGTTGTCCAAAAGACGACCATTGACACCTTGCACAAGGAGGGCAAGACACAAAAGGTCATTGCTAAAGAGGCTGGCTGTTCACAGAGCTCTGTTTCCAAGCACATTAATAGAGAGGCGAAGGGAAGGACAAGATGTGGTAGAAAAAAAGTGTACAGGCAATAGGGATAACCGCACCCTGGAGAGGATTGTGAAACAAAACCCATTCAAAACTGTGGGGAAGATTCACAAAGAGTGTACTGCAGCTGGAGTCAGTGCTTCAAGAACCACCACACACAGACGTATGCAAGACATGGGTTTCAGCTGTCGCATTCCTTGTGTCAAGCCACTCTTGAACAAGAGACAGCATCAGAAGCGTCTCGCCTGGGCTAAAGACAAAAAGGACTGGACAGCTGCTGAGTGGTCCAAAGTTATGTTCTCTGATGAAAGTAAATTTTGTATTACCTCTGAAATCAAGGTCCCAGAGTCTGGAGGAAGAGAGGAGAGGCACAGAATCCACGTTGCTTGAGGTCCAGTGTAAAGTTTCCACAGTCAGTGATGGTTTGGGGTGCCATGTCATCTGCTGGTGTTGGTCCATTGTGTTTTCTGAGGTCCAAGGTCAACGCAGCCGTCTACCAAGAAGTTTTAGAGCACTTCATGCTTCCTGCTGCTGACGAACTTTATGGAGATGCAGATTTCATTTTCCAACAGGACCCGGCACCTGCACAAAGTGCCAAAACTACCAGTAACTGGTTTAAGGACCATGGTATCCCTGTTCTTGATTGGCCAGCAAACTCTCCTGACCTTAACCCCATAGAAAATCTATGGGGTATTGTGAAGAGGAAGATGCAATACGCCAGACCCAACAATTCAGAAGAGCTGAAGGCCACTATCAGAGCAACATGGGCTCTCATAACACCTGAGCAGTGCCACAGACTGATCGACTCCATGCCACACCGCATTGCTGCAGTGATCCAGGCCAAAGGAGCCCCAACTAAATATTGAGTGCTGTACATGCTAATACTTTTCATGTTCATACCTTTCAGTTGGCCTACATTTCTAAAAATCCTTTTTTTGCATTGGTCTTAATTGATATTCTAATTTTTCGAGATACTGAATTTGGGACTTTTATTAGTTGTCAGTTATAATCATCAAAATTAAAAGAAATAAACATTTGAAATACATCAGTCTGTGTGTAATAAATGAATCTAATAAACAAGTTTAACTTTTTGAATGGAATTACTGAAATAAATCAACTTTGTCATGATATTCTAATTTTATGACCGGCACCTGTATATACACTGTACATGCAAAACAAGGAAAAATGTCCATTTGTGTTTTTTTAATTGTTCCCTGTATGGCACATTTAGCACATACTGGATTTCTCCTTAGCACATCAACTCTTCTTAATGATGGCATTGATTTTTTTTTGAAGCCTTTCCTAATATTTGGCTTGGCTTGTAAATCACACTTTACATTACCCCCAGTCAGAGCATATTGGAATTGTATAACAGCTTCAAATTGTACCAAAATTGACTGTGGCTGTGAAGACCGAGTGGAAGGTATTTTGTTAAAGTGTATTTTAATTTCCTTTATTCTTATTTTGAATTCATCATAGCTGTTAGAGTAACACAAAAATCAGGCAATGGAGCAGTGTTCTTGTACAAGGTGGCATCCATGTGAGGAGCACTATGCAAAACACTATCATGTGTGTAATGGAGAAGATTTTTTGTAAACGTATACAAAATGTGAAGTGAAAAGAAGCATGGATGAGTACTGTCTATTTTAGTCAGCTTTTTGGTTCTCCTGTTGTGTTAAAGCACTTTGAGCTACATTATTTGTATGAAAATGTGCTATATAAATAAATATTGTTGTTGTTGTGTTGCAGAATTTACCTGATTTCTTAATCAAGAAGGTTGGGGGTGTTGAGGGTTACCCTTCAGAGATTGGATCAGAATGATAATTGTAGAATAGATCAAAGAGCAAAGATGGTGAGTACTTAAAAGTCAGAGTGGAAGGTACTTCAAGCTACAGTCCAAGTACATTCTGGCTGAATAGGCTGCAATGAAGTTCAATCAATGTTAAATACACCACAATGATCTGATGGAACGCGCCTATACGACAAATGAACAAAAATCATTCCACACGATCACTGCGTTTTTTAACTTACCAGACTATATGACTATTGTATATAACACGATCCCAGACCCTTTGTTAAGGATGTTCATTCTACCGATTATTTCTCTGTTTGTCTCCATCTTTGGCTTTCTCACTTGATATGAAATAAGTATTATTTTGTAATAGTTATTGCGTTATTTCTCTTAAGTATTGTATTACTGCCACTTTAAAAAATAACTTCATTTTGCAGTAATTATTGCATTATTCTGGAATAAATGTCCTCTGCTGCGGCAGGACCCAATGCAGGTCCAAATCCATCTAACAAGTTTGTTGTGACCAGAGGAGGGAAAAATAATAGCCAGCCATGGATAACTCATAACGTTAACTTCTTTATTTTATGACAGGCATGCACTGATCTCCAATCAAGAAGAACATTCTTTTATTCAAGACTCCTTTCCTATTCTTTCCACAGGTAACACATTTTTTAAAAACTCCCTTTAGTGTTCTGGCAAAAACTACAACTGAACACAACATTTTCCTATTTTTTTTTTTAAAGAAAAGCCTTGCTTCTGCCTGCTAATGAGATTAGCATGACACAAATTCCAAGAACTTCCATGTAATCAAGCAATGCATTACTTAAAGTTAGGAGAACATGATGTGTATATTCCACAACCAGAATAAAGCAAATGTAAGTATATTATTACACAGGTTCAGCAATATTATTTTAAGTAACAGAGTCCTTCAGGAGAGCATGGTCGTGCAGTAGGTAGTGCTGCTCCCTTGCAGCTAGGGGACCCGGTTCGCTTCCCAGGTCCTCCCTACGTGGAGTTTGCATGTTCTTCCTGGGTATTCCGGTGTTCTCCCACAGTTCAAAGCCATTAGGTGCACTGGCGATTCTAAATTGTCCCAAGTGTGTGCTTGGTGTGTGTGTGTGCCCTGTGGTGGGCTGGCGCCCTGCCCAGGGTTTGTTTCCTGCCTTGCACCCTGTGTTGGCTAGGATTGGCTCCAGGGTCCCTGCAGTTAGGATATAGTGGGTTGGATAATGGATGGATGGATGGATAGTCCTTCAACCAGTGTGGTGGGTGAGTACTGTGTTTGGTGACTGAGGAAGCTCTGGTGGTTTGACTTCCTTCTGGACAGGTGTAGACGCACAGTCTGGAAAAGCAACCAGAGGCTGATGCATTCCAGGTTTTTCCATCACTCAGTACGTATGTATGAGCACCCAGTGATAGGGTTGCTGAACCTCTGGTGTCCTTTTGGAACATGCAGAGGATTTCTGACCCTCACTTTATCCCCTGTTTTGAAACTAGGCAAGCAAGCACCCCGTTTAGCATTAGTGTAGATTCTCATTCTGTTTTGGTGTTGCTCAACTGTGGTATGGAAATCACTGGCAGACTGTAATCCTGAAGAAGTAGGTGGTAGTATGGTCAATTTTGTGCGACCATGAAGGCATTGAAATGGAGAAACGCCAGTAGTTCGTGTTGAGTAGCACAGTAGGCCAAAAGTCTGTAATGGCAAACTCCCCCTAGCGTCCTGACAGAAACTACAACTGAACACAACAAAATTACACTCGGGGCTTCCTGGGCAGACTTCTCCGAGCCAAACCCCAAGCCAGATGTGGCTGTAGTACACGGCCTGAGTCTGTTTGGAATAAACACAGATCCATTGGGGTCAGAAATTGGAGCCGTTTTGTATTACTCAGGAACTTATCAGTTTCGTGGAATTTGATCTGAATCCCCTAGGAAAAAGCGCACATGGTGCAGAGGCGGCAATATACAACTCGGGCCGTCACCACATCAGAATCTGCCTCTTGTAAACGTTACGTCAGGACTGTCCCAATTACCTCTGGCCAACAACCAATTAAATTTTCAAATAGTCACTTGTAACACAAAGCATCGGGCTCCTGTTTTGTAAATATATAATTTGATCAACAGTTAAAATATTCAAAGAATGTTAAATTCACTAGAAAAAAGTAACCGTGCATAAAATAAAAAATATCTAAAAATAAAATTGCTTTTATTCATATAGTGCATCTGTTAATACTTGTTCCAGACGTGTACTGTCTTTTACCTCTCCTGTAAACATCTGCCAAAAAAAGTTATTGTCCAATGGAAAGTTACTTCTCTTTTCACTGACAATCAGATTTACGTTCTTATACGATAGTGTGCTGTAACAATTGCCTGTATGTGGATCGGTTTTGCATTTTGTTCTAGACTTGTTAAAAAAGGCCAAATCATTGATAAACGTGAAAAAATAAATACAGCTATACTAAGGTGACCAGAATTTTTTGGGCCAATCCGGGGATATGGGGGTTGGGATGTGGGGGTGGGGGGTACGGCTAGAGGAGCGTAGACTACATACAAAGCGAAAGCTTATCACATGATTTCTCGGCAGAGTTTCAGGATGCGGTAAAGCATAACCTCCGTCAAAACGTGAACCAGCTAAAACCGTGGACGAAATCTTAAACCGGGGACAAAATGGGGACATGTTTCTGAGTGGGGACAGTTGTACGAAAACAGGGACTGTACCCGGAAAACGGGGACGGATGGTCACCTTACCTATACATAATAGATAAAAATGTGATAATTTTAATTCACTAACATGTATTCTTCATTTAACTGTGCAAAGGCAAATGCAAACATTGTTATACAGGTGATGTGACATCAAAAGATAAAATGGCAATGATCCCACATTCCAATACAATAATTCCAGTCAGTAAAAGTCACATATGAGCCGAGTAATTAGGATATTTCACGAAATCTGGCTCCAAGCGGCCCGAGTGTAACTGACTGGGTGGATGGCTATTCTACTGTACATTTCTACAGATGAGACGTGCTTAGTGAACCGCTAACAAGTTATCCGGTGCGCTTAGAATCGATACTTGTGCCGCCAACTACTAGCTACTAAATATTTCGAAAAAAAAAATGTGTCATGCAATAAGTGTGTTGCAAATTATTACAGCTGTCTGATACAAGTTAACGATGTTCACCAAGCTGGGTCGTTGCAGACAGTGCTGGCGTATGTTTTTAGGAAGTCACTGCGCACTGGGGAAATTACGGAGGTCTACGGAAAATGGCAAATACCCCGTTATAAAGCCATCCATCCTCTTCCACTTATCCGAGGTCGGGTCGCGGGGGTAGCAGCTTAAGCAGAGAAGCCCAGACTTCCCTCTCCCCGGCCACTTCTTCCAGCTCTTCCGGGAGAATCCCAAGGCATTCCCAGGCCAGCCGGGAGACATAGTCCCTCCAGTGTGTCCTGGGTCTTCCCCGGGGCCTCCTCCCGGTTGGACGTGCCCAGAACACCTCACCATGGAGGCGTCCAGGAGGCATCCTGATCAGATGCCCGAGCCACCTCATCTGACTCCTCTCGATGCGGAGGAGCAGCGGCTCTACTCTGAACCCCTCCCAGATTACTGAGCTCCTTACCCTATAGGGAAAGCCCAGACACCCTGCGGAGGAAACTCATTTCAGCCACTTGTATTTGCGATCTCGTTCTTTCGGTCACTACCCATAGCTCATGACCATAGGTGAGGGTAGGAGCGTAGATCGACTGGTAAATTGAGAGCTTTGCCTTACGGCTCAGCTCTTTTTTCACCACGACAGACCGATGCAGAGCCCGCATCACTGCGGACGCCGCACCGATCCGCCTGTCAATCTCATTCTTCCCTCACTCGTGAACAAGACCCCGAGATACTTAAACTCCTCCACTTAGGGGAGGATCTCTCCCCAACCCTGAGAGGGCACTCCACCCTTTTCGGCTGAGGACCATGGTCTCGGATTTGGAGGTGCTGATTCTCATCCCAGCCGCTTCACACTCAGCTGCGAACAGCTCCAGAGAGAGCTGAAGATCACGGCCTGATGAAGCAAACAGGACAACATCATCTGCAAAAAGCAGTGACCCAATCCTGAGTCCACCAAACCGGACCCTTTCAACACCCTGGCTGCGCCTAGAAATTCTGTCCATAAAAGTTATGAACAGAATCAGTGACAAAGGGAAGCCCTGGCGGAGTCCAACTCTTACTGGAAATGGGCTCGACTTACTGCGGCAATGCGGACCAAGCTCTGACACCGGTTGTACAGGGACCGAACAGCTCTTATCAGGGGGTCTGGTGCCCCATACTCCTGGAGCACCCCCCACAGGATTCCCCGAGGGACACGGTCAAACGCCTTTTCCAAGTCCACAAAGCACATGTAGACTGGTTGGGCAAACTCCCATGCACCCTCCAGGATCCTGCTAAGGGTGTAGAGCTGGTCCACTGTTCAGCGACCAGGACGAAAACCACACTGTTCCTCCTGAATCCGAGGTTCGACTATCCGACGGACCCTCCTCTCCAGAACCCCCGAATACACTTTTCCAGGGAGGCTGAGGAGTGTGATCCCTCTATAGTTGGAACACACTCTCCGGCCCCCCTTTTTAAAGAGGGGGATTACCACCCGGTCTGCCAATCCAGAGGCACTGTCCCGATGTCCATGCGATGTTGCAGAGACGTGTCAACCAAGACAGTCCTACAACATCCAGAGCCTTAAGGAACTCCGGGCGTATCTCATCCACCCCCGGGGCCCTGCCACCAAGGAGTTTTTTGACCACCTCGGTGACTTCAGTCCCAGAGATGGGAGAGCCCACCTCAGAGTCCCCAGGCTCTGCTTCCTCATTGGAAGGCATGTTAGTGGGATTGAGGAGGTCTTCGAAGTACTCCCCCCAGTGACCCACAATGTCGAGGTCAGCAGCGCACCATTCCCACCATATACAGTGTTGACACTGCACTGCTTCCCCTTCCTGAGATGCTGGACGGTGGACCAGAATCTCCTCGAAGCCGTCCGAAAGTCATTCTCCATGGCCTCTCAAACTCCTCCCATGCCCGAGTTTTTGCCTCAGCAACAAACGAAGCCGCATTCCGCTTGGCCTGCAGGTACCTATCAGCTGCCTCCAGAGACCCACAGGACAAAAGGTCCTATAGGACTCCTTCTTCAGCTTGACGGCATCCCTCACCGCCGGTGTCCACCAACGGGTTTGGGGATTGCCACTGCGACAGGCACCAACCACCTTACGGCCACAGCTCCGGTCAGCAATAGAGGCACGGAACATGGCCCATTCGGACTCAATGTCCCCCACCTCCCTCAGGACGTGGTGAAGTTCTGCCGAAGGTGGGAGTTGAAGCTACTTCTGACAGGGGACTCTGCCAGCCGTTCCCAGCAGACCCTCACAACACATTTGGGCCTACCAGGTCTGACCGGCATCTTCCCCCACCATCGAAGCCAACTCACCACCAGGTGGTGATCAGTTGACAGCTCCGCCCCTCTCTTCACCCGAGTGTCCAAGATATATGGCCGCAAGTCCGACGACACAACCACAAAGTCGATCATCGAACTGAGGCCTAGGGTGTCCTGGTGCCAAGTGCACATATGAACACCCTTATGCTTGAACATGGTGTTCGTTATGGACAATCCATGATGAGCACAGAAGTCCAATAACAAAACACTGCTCGGGTTCAGACCGTTATAAAGCATAAAACGGTACCATGAGAGACTGGGCATCAAAATAAAAGAATAGGTGGATTGACAGATAATAATAATAATAATAATAATAATTAGCATTTATATAGCGATTTTCTCAGATAATCTAGAATCAGTCGGGTCATTACAACCAGGGCCGGATTAAGACGAAATTGGGCCTGATGCTGCAGCGCATAAAAGGCCTATTTTTTCTCTGTATTGGTGCATGTGCAATCGACACTTACCGTACATGCGCTTTCAGACCGACCAAGGAGCCTTAATTGCTTGCGACGCAACCAGCCAGCCTTTATTGAACATGAATAATAATAACAACGTAGTATCGTAACAACTCGAGATTAACATCAAACTATGTAACATCAACATTCAATAGCAATTGTCTGAAAAGTGCACTTAATGCAGAAAACCTAATAATGAAATACAAAAAAATTCACAATTCTCTTATGAAACAGAATAAGAAAAAATTAATTTGCAGAGACATTGGGTCAAAGTGACTCAGTTCAGGCTCTTGAGGGTAAAAATTTGTCCACGATTTAAATTTCATAATAGACCAGAATCCTGTTGAGGATTTTAAAAATTCTAAACATCCATGCCGGGCCTGCGGGCCAGCTTTTAATTTTACCTTTACAGATAACCATTTAAATAGTAATCGATTTTTACTGTACAACTAACATTTAAGTTGAAAAATTTACTACATGGCACTTACCGAACAATAATAAAGTGGCAAGAATCTCCAAGATATTGCAAAAAAACACAGATAAATTATTAAGTAAACTGTTTAACGTAAAATTGATAGCATTAACTTGAAATCTTCTGTTAACAATAAACACAACAATGTTATAGTTACGTCACAGCGCAAAGAACAATAGTAACTGTATAATAAATAGCGTTGTGTCTAGGCATCCGAAAGTCAGACTCCAAATTTCATTCTAAAAATTATTTTGAGGTTAATATAGCAAAGGAAAACTGTTCAGCTTCCGGAAAATTCTCATCTGTTTTCATCTGGGTGTATTTCAGGAATGGGCCTAATGCTGCAGCATCAATAGCACCCACCTTAATCCGGCCCTGATTACAACAGGACTTGGACAGCATACAGATTTCTGTGCATTTGTGCCACATGAAATTTAATGTGAAGTACTGCACGTAGGAAGTACAAATGTGAGGTTTGAATACACAATGGTGGG